>NW_022437018.1:3120423-3368250 GCF_009761245.1 Sapajus apella
GAAAGAAAGAAAGAAAGAAAGAAAGAAAGAAAGAAAGAGAGAAAGAGAGAAAGAGAGAAAGAGAGAAAGAAAACTCTACACATTGATTTTGGAGGCTCTATTGTCCTCGTGGGTAGGGCTTAAGGGCTGAATAGGGAAGCTTTGTCAAGAATTAATAATCAAAATATTGGTCAAGTCTTTAGAAACGGCAAAGTCCTAAGTGCTTATTTGAGAAAGCTAATATTAAGGCTGTAGACTATGGGTGTTTAAAAACCCATGCTCACGAAGAAAAGTCTCCACAGTGCTCTGTAGTGGAGCACTTTCAAGTTACTCATTGAAAGCATTCTCTAAACATGTCACCAGGTTAGCTTCTGAAGCAGCAGCATGACCACCTGTTGCGAGATCTTCAGATACAATGACAATCAAGCAACTGTATGTAAACATTTATAAGACTATCCTATGCTCGTTAGGACTAGGCTGTGCTTTAATTCAGGCAAACAAAGAAACTTTTTTTAGGTTTTCACAGCAATGTTAGATCATAAATACAAAAGTTCTGGTGGAAAATTAACCAGACTTCTTAAGCTCTCTTATTTTATTTGAAGTTATTGGCTAATAACAATGAATGGTTTCTAGCTAGTGTTTTTCAGGACATGTTCCTATACCTTACAACTTTAGATAGAAATTATTACATGAAAAATTGTACAATTTTAAAAAGCAGGATGAAGCAATGTTTGTGGAAATGGAAAATGATATCAGCATGGAGTGCAACTAGAAATTTTAAGTCAAAAGATTTTAAAATGCCATAACATTCATCCAATTATAAGGTTTTATTCCTGAAAAATAATAAATGTATAGAAAAAGATTTTGTTTAAAGAATGGTCATTATATCATTATTTGTGGAAACAAAATATTGAAAATAACTTTAGAAGTCCAAACACAGGAGACGGGTTAAAGAAAAACTAATATGTATCCATTAAAAATGTGTTATAGGAGTACACTTATTGTTATATTAAGATGTTCATGATAAATCTTTAAATTAAAAAAGATTACAATATTTATCGAATGACACCATTCCTTAAAAATTATCTGCCTACATATACACCATGGAATACTATGCAGCCATAAAAAAGAATGAGTTCATTTCCTTTGCAGAAACATGGATGAATCTGGAAACCATCTTTCTCAGCAAACTGACACAAGAACAGAAAACCAAACACCGCATGTTCCACTCATAAGTGGATGTTGAACAATGAGAACACATGGATACAAGGAGGGGAACCTAATGTAGGTGATGGGGAAATGGAGGCAGCAAACTACCATGACATGCGTATACCTATGTAACAATCCTACAAGATCTGCATATGTACCCCAGAACTTAAAGTAAAATTAAAAAAAAAAATTAGGTGCCTAAATACACACAAAAAGATTGAGATAGAAATATGCTAAAATACTAATGCCAACATATTTTATGGGATAGGATAATAATTCATTTTATTTTTTTCATTTTTCTTATCTATATATTCTATCTCTTGTATAGTGAACATGTGTTCTTTGTGAAACAAAAAAGTTTACAAAAAAGAGGTCAAGGAGGTAGGAAAATCAGAGAATAAAATACCTCTGCGTGTGAGAAAATATTCTTCCTTCTTTATGTGAAATTAATATCTACTGTTGACCTTCTCTCTGTATACCTTAAGAACTTTATGTGAAGTGACTTTCATATGGTAGGGAAGAGTCTTACTGCTCCTGGAACCTTCTTTTCAATCCTGAGCAGAAACCCCACTCATTAACATGTCACCTTGGACGTCCTGGTTATTCAGCTCCCTTTACTTATATCAAAGGGACTAATACCTCAATAGGCCCAACCACAAAATCTACATAGCTCTTCAGCCTAGAACAATGAAACAAGGATACACTAGCTGAATGCTAGGTGAAGGAACAAGACATTCTCTAATATTTCCAGATCAAGTCATGAGACCAATTTCAGTAATCATGACAGAATAGAGTCCTTGGTTTACTTCAAATAAAAAGAATTTAAAGAATATTAGAATCTGATTTAAGGGTTTGTTGTTGACTTTTGTTTGATACACACAAAGGGAAACAAGTTCTCTTACTTGAAGCCTCTTTCCAGGAGCCTTAATGATCAGCTGCCAAATTTAGCCTTTGGCTCCATGTCCGCTGTGTCTATTATTCTCCCATGCTTACTGAAGTGAGGCCAAATCTCATCCCTATTTAGAGAAAGCAAATGTAGATATCTTGATGAAAGGGAAAGCTGGTGAGCTTGTATTGTAAAGAGCCAGGAGAACATACTCTAATGAATGGAAGCACATGGGCTTTGTGGCTTATGGTATTAAAAGTATATTCACATGAAAGTATCAATGGCCTTGGGCATGCTATATGAGAAACAGGAGGGGAAAATGTAGGCAAGGCAGTTGAGATTGGCTGCTCATTAGAATCACTGGGGGATTTGTTTTGTTTTGCATACTGCTATCTGTACAAGAATGTTCTTGGCAGTACTATGCAAAACAGCCAACAACTGGAAAGAACCCATCAATAGTAGAATGGATAAAAACTAATAAATTGAGGCCTATTTATACAATGGAATATTATACACTACTAAAGATGAATGAACTACTGCTACATACGGTATGGATGAATTTCACAAACATAACATTGAAACCAGGCACAAAAGAGTGCATAGGATATGATTTCATTTATAGAAAGTCCAAAAGCAGGCAAAATTAATCTATGGTATTAGAAATCAAGATAAGGGTTACATTGATTGGGTAGTGGCCTGATAGGGGCATGAGAAGGGCTTCTGGGTGCTGGTAATGTTCTGTTTTTGTATTTAGATGCTGGTTATGTGAGTGTGTTCAATTTAGGAAAATTTTTTGTTCTATACTTATAATTTGTTTATTTTTAAAAATATAAGATAGACTTTAATAAAAACGTTTTTAGTTCATATTCCTGGGCCCTAACTTGGATCTACTAAAATTGTAGGCTGTGAGTTCTTTGAGGTATTCCAGTGTAAAGCAAGGTTGGGAATCACTGTACCAGATGATCTATATCCAGTGGCGTGCAGAAGCCAGCCCCTACTAGCCCATAAGAACCATTTGTTAAATTTGTAGGAATTTTGCAAGCCCATTAGTGCCAGTATTAAAAATTAAATTATATAAACTTACAATTAAATAAATCATACTAAAAACAAAGATAATTAGTACCCAAAACACATCAATTTCTAGTTATTTTTCTATATTTACAATTATCTATATTTTGAGGCTATTTATGCCAATTTTATCTATATGGTGAAAGTACAATATAATGATGTGATACTGCATCATTCTAACTCTGTTCTCAGCCACATCAGTAGCTTGAAATTAGACATGGTGGGAGTATTTACACCACAGAAATCAGCAGCCACTACCAATCAATTTATTGTTACTACCAAGCAACAATAAAGCACTTGCTTTATTGTTCTAGATCTAAGAAACGGACGAATTAAACTTAAAAGTGTGCTATATGTGTAGGTGTTACACTATGAACAGTACATTTGAAAAATATTCTTTTAGTATTAAACATTATCATCCCGTTCAGGAGGATGATATGAAGGAAGTCATTCATATCACTGATGAATGAGTAGAGTTCTGATGCATGTCTTTGCTGTTTCACTTTTGTCTTAATAATTATGCTAATAAAGGAAAATATCTGTATATAGGAACTGCATCCCTTAATCAACTACAACATAGGTTGGCCTATGGATAGAAGAGTTCTGCAAAAAACAACAAAAGCATTCTGTGAGACTCAGCTGGCCATATGGAATTTATAATAACAAGTATTATAGAGTTTATTATTATTTGTAAACTGTGTGCTACACATTCTTTATGTCACTAGAATTTATGTCAATTGTGTATGTACATACATACATTTTATTTTTTCCAGAAGAGCTGGATGATTTACCAGGTCACGACTGTCTACATCCCTCCTATGTTTAAGATTCCATGGCTCTCTATTATAACTTAAGAAAAAAGCAAATAAAATAAGGTGGTCTAATTATGACCTAGTAAGCATGACTTTCAGATGTAGTAACAACTATTCTTTAGAACCTCATGACTCAAAGTGTGGTCCCCAGATCAGCAGCATTGGCATCAGTGGGGAGCTTGTTAGAAATGCATAATCTCAGTCCCCACCCAGAATTCCAGAATCAGAATCTGCACTTTAACAAGATGTTCATCCTTGTTGTATGTACATGAAAGTTTGAGCACTGCTTTAAAAGCAATTAATTCCTTGGTAAAATTAAAAATGTCTAATCAATTTGAGATTAGTAATAAGGTTAAGGACAGTATAGCAACTGGTGATTTCTAAGCACCTAGCCCCAGTTCAGCCACTTCATAGCACTGGGAAGGACATCTAATTGCTACTTCTCAATCTGAAGAAAAGGACATCCATCTCACGATATGCATTTACCAAATACTAAAAGAGAAATTGCACCACCAGGACAATAAAGTCTATTCTAGGCCATTTGGATTATTACTAAAAAAGGAAAAACAGGTACAAGTATCAAAAAAGGTATATCAAAGCAGTAGCTTTCCTCCACATATGTGATGAATTGGATGTGTTGCTAAGGACTTGGTTCTAAAAGTCCAAAGCAAGGCAGCAAGTGCCACATGACAAAATGTGGCAGCTGGGGAGAGGGGTGCACAAAACACTTTCCAGAGATATAATTTAGGCCAGGGTAGTTATCAAGTGCTGCAGGTGAAATGGGGAAACTGTAGTGTTTACACTTTTCCTACCAATGTATCAGTCAGCAACACGTGACGAAAAGAAAAGCAGGAGCAGCCTGCCTCAAATACTCAATACTACGGTGAATTGAAATGAAGGTAGCAAAGTCTCACATTTCAAAATCGAAAGCAACAATTTTCTACTGGCAATGATATTCTCCAGAAATATTTCTCAGTTATCTGGCTGGAAATAGTTGCTTTGAGATGCAAAGTTCTATGCAGAAAACACCTTAGATACTTAGGAACAGTGTCTAGAAGAAAATGAGAGCCACAAATCTGCAGGAGAAGCTTGGTATTAGTTTGTAGCAGGAACTAAGGCAATAACATAATTCAATGTAAGTAAACTTTGGCAACCTTAGAGTGTGAAGGAAACAAATGTAATGTAGACTGGGCCACTGGAACGTGGAGAGACCACTGGACTTGTTGTATTCAAGAAAAAAAATTTCTATAACCATTCCTTGCAATATCAGAATTCAAATGACTCCAGTAAATTCAGAGACAAAATGATACAACTGCCCTAATATGTTAAAATACTTTCTTTCGAGATACTCTAGGAAGGATAAGAGAGTTAACCCTTATTAAGCGCCTACTATGTGCTTTACATGTATGAGGATTTTATCACATCTTCTGTTGGGGGAGGGGATACTGTTCCCATTTTACAGTTAAGGAAAGTAAGGTCATATGTCATCTAAGTTGCATAGTTAATGAAAAGCCAGAGTTTGATCAAAATGAAAAAGTGCCAAACAGATCACTTAACAAAGACAGCTTGGAAGGGTTCATATAACAAAGACAGCTTAGAAGGGTGCTACGTTCTGAATAAGAGAAAAACTATTTATCTCAGCACCACTGAAGATAAGTGAGATTTCTCCTGGTACCCACCATATCTTTACACCACTGGAATTCTCTTATCACCATTTCTGGATGTACCTTGGGTTTCAGATGTGTATCATACTTGCTAGTCATATTTCAGGCTACGTTGGAAGATTTAGAAGACTTGGCACTTTTCAGGCAGTGTTATGTAATGGAACTGGGCTCTGTCTGGGACTTGGAAGCCTGGGTCCAGTTCAGGCCGTGCCACTTATTAACTAAGAGAGTAGTCAAGTTACATTGCTTCTCTGGGTGCCAGTGTTTTCCATCCCCATGAGGTTGGGCTAAGTATCCTTAATAAGGACACTCCTGGCTCCATGATTCAACTCTCTTTGACTCAACTGTTTAAGGTTGTGACGACTTCCATCAAAATACATTTAAAATGACCTAAAGAGTTAGCCAATTTATCTAGGCAAAAATGTTGTGTAGTTCAAATTTAAATTAAAAAACTTAGAAAGTAAAAACAAACCCAGAAGAATAACTTCTACACTCCAACATCTGCAACAGTTAACCAGGAATGAAATGCTTTAGTGTTTTTGGGGGGAGTTTGTTAAGAGCAAATATTTTTCAAGTTCTTAGACAGCACTGGGTGAAAATCCAAGCTCTGTTTCCTACTATTTCTTTAACATCTCTGAGTTCTGTTTCTTGCCTTTGTAAAATTGGAATTGATAATGAATATTAGCGGTAATTTAGTTAACGTGTCCGGCATCTAGTAGGGGTGTAAATGCTAGTTTATTGTTATCACAGCGGTCATTAGGGGTTTGGTCTACATTTGGGTAACAATTCAAAGGAAATTTCTCCACAGAGAGATGGAGCCTAAGATCATAACCTCATTAATGCTGGGAACTTGCCATTAACCTGTGTCTATGCAATAAACTCAGGTGCAGAGTGGAGACATGTAATTGCTTTCTTCTAGACCTTTTGGCATCTCTTTCTCTGTGAAACTTGTTTATTTGTTTCTTAGTGGATAAAGCCTGATCAGAGACACGCTGATGTATTTGATGACAGAGCTCAAGGAAGTATCCGAAGACAGAAATGTCCTGGGACGTCTGGGAAGAGGGGCAGTCATACTCACACATCACTTTTTGTGTCTTTTTGCAAATTTTCCAATTTCTGTCTTTTGGGCACAAGGAACAAAAGGAAGCCAGAAAAAGAAGGAAGTGGCTTCTATTTGTTTCCAAACTGAAAATAAAAATATTCTGATGCTAGCAGATAACTGTTAGCATGTAAAGATCCCATGCATTGGAGTGACTGCTTCTTGACCCTTCCCCCAAAAGCTTTCCCTTTCCTTCTCTTCCCTGCTGCCCACACACTCTCTCACATCCTGCCCTTGTCTACACTCACTTTTTGAGACTCATTTTTCCCTCCCTCTCCGAGTTTTGTTTTGGTGCTGTGATGTTGGTGGGAAGCCTGGCAGAGATGAGAAGAGAAACACAAGAACCACATTCAAATCACCTGTGCTCTTTAAGCATACATGAAGCCAGAGGGGAACTCTGAATGGCCTATTTTTCTAAAAGGAAAACCAAGAAAGGTTTTAAACATTTCTCTGTTTTCTACAGGTATATTTCTTGAGCAAAAAGTGGCAACATTTCAAATGTTTCCAGCCTTTTTTAAAGAGGTAAGTCATGCATACTAACCAAAGCTTTATGAAGTTCAAAAGAGAAAACAAATCATTGCTAAATAATTATTATTAGCGAGACCATGCTAATTCCTAGATCTCTTTTGTTCATAACATTATATGATTCAAAGTATAATTTTAGTGCTTTAATTATAGTTTAATCGTTGCTATGCTGACATTTTTATTATATACCATTATCACAACTAATCATATGTCAGTTGATGGGGTCTTGGCCTGTAATGGGATCTTCCCAATAATAATAGTGCTGTTATAGAATGTGACCTATTTTGTAATGATTGACTATATAACAACTTTCACAGGACAGACGTGTTATAGGACAGCTTATAACATCCCTTTAAATGCTTTAAAAAATCTTCACTAATTAAGTTTTTAGAGCTATTAGCTTGAGTGGGGGTTATCAGTACATTAAAAAAGATGATATCTTAAGGTTTGCTTTAATAATTTGTTCCCCATTTCATTTTTTATTGCCCCTTTATATAAAATTCACAAAGAAGGATTAACAACTGTTATAAATTACTCTATAGAAAGAAGGAGGGGAGAAGGGAAGTGGGGAAACAGAAAAGAGAGAAGGCTGTCAATTTAGGTAAAAACAGAAAGAGTCTTGCTTAATATTTGTTTGTGATCAGGACTTTGGTTAGGAATTACCTATTATATATCCAAATCCATCTACGTGGTACCTTTCAGATAAACTGAGGTTCCTTAATCCAGTACTTTTAAATGTCATGCCAAATGATTATGCTTTCTCAAAGATGCTGTGCAGATTCAAACAGCTCATGGTTTTAGGTTACAATGCTTTTGAAGCAATAACATCTTTGAGTTTGATATACTGCAATTTAGCGGTTCTGGATGACTACATAATCTCTCCCTGTTGGGTTGAAATTCTACATTCTGTCCTTTTCCAAACTCTCACTGATTAATCATCTATCCAGACAAAAAAAAATGTGCTTGGAATTTTTTTTTCATGCATATATATATGGAATTGAAAGGTAATTCCACAGAGTGGAAAATGCTGAACTTCTCATAAATGTACCATTGATCCCCAATTCAGCCTTCTGGCAAGTATAATCTTGATTTATTCTCTATTGTTTTATACCTGAATGTTTCATATCTTGCCTTTTAAATCTTCTGTAAAATCCTCAAGGCGAGAGACCCCACGATAAAAACTTTCTTATATCTTTGACGGTGTCATGCCAGAAAGTACACATGAATACTTATAATTTCACTATTTTACTTAAGAGAATAGAATTTATTATTTGGTAACAGCTGGGCCATTGAGTGTTATTACGTGCACTAGTAATGACCAAGTTACCTTAGGCAAGTCGCTTAACCTTCTTTGTCTTCCGTTTTTCTACTGGAAAACAATTTTTCAACTAGAGAGTTTAGGTCTTAGGGTAAAACAAAAACTTTTTTTAAACATCCTATTTGGGCCATTTAATAGAAGAATTGAACATATTATCTAATGTTTCTAAACTTCCAACTCCTCACTTGTAGTTTGGGACTCAAGACAACGGTTTCACCTCCCAGAGATTTTTTTTTTCTCTTTGAAGCAGAATAAGAATATTAATATAAAGAATGCAGCACATTACCTGAACCTTGATTCATGCTCAATAAGTCAATTATTGAGTGCTAAGTTTCTTCCAGCACAGAGTGCTAAGATTAGAAATAAAACCTCAATTATCAAGCATCCAGATCCCCAGTATTCTCAACTGTGGCACCATTCTGATGCTAAAGTGAAAAAATAAAAAGTCGTATAAAGGACAAACCGGTTTGAGGCCCATATTTGTACTCACAGAGTAAGCAATAATTTTAACAATAATTATTAAATTGTGGCATTCACAACTGAGTATATAAAAAAGTCAAAGACAACATTTTAAAAAGGCAAATGATTAAGAAACCTGTTCTGAAATGCATGCTCAGAATTAGACACAGGATGTCACCAATCTATAGCCATTGGTTTGCACAAAGACACTGACCTGGCTTGCTGGAAGTGAAGAACTGAACACTCTGCTCACTGCTGGACTTACCTACATAAAAGAGAGAAATACTTTATAAATTCTACTGCCTGCCAGGAGTACATGGGGAGCCAGTAAAATTTTCAACATACGTTGTTTTCTTTTCTTCCCCCGGGAAAAGGGAAGAATCTGCTTTACTTTTGCAAAGTGCCAATGTTAAAGTGGCATTTCTTTGGCTCAAATACATCCTGAAATAGCTAGGTTAACATTTTGCTGCATTTGTGAAAATATATTTTTGAGCACTTGGGCACGATACCAAAAAAAAAAAAAAAAAAAAAAAAAAAAAAACAAAAAAAAGACAACCCAAAAAACATGTAGCCACAAACTGACAGATAACAATGAAAATCCTTACAGGCATTTGACAATACAGAAGTCGCAGATGTGGGCATGCTATTCAAAACAGCATTTTTAGACAATATAATCATAATTAAAAGACCAAAGAATTTTGCTTTTTCCTGTTATGTTTTTATAGCTTACAATTTGTATTACTGAGCCAATAACATCAAACTGTTACATGTGTTTCTATTTCCACCTGTGTGATCACACAGCCCTATGCACTTAACAACTAAACTTCCTTCAAATTCTGGGAAAACAGTAATAGACAAAATTAGTATATTGACTATGATATTCTTGCTTCCTAATGATTTTCCAAAGCCTTCTGCACTAGGATCAACTGGTTAAACCTTCTTCCCATTAATATGTCCAAATATGATCCAGGAATCTCAGAGGAAACCAGGTTTACTATAATAATTTGCTGCTCACTCCACCTGTGGAGCAATATGCAGACATTATTTATACAGAAAAGAGCTTCTGTTTATTTTCCAGCAACGAGTGACTCTCTTAAGCATCTACAAGGTTACTGGAAATGAAATGCAGTTCCAAATTTCTAAAAAGGGTTTGTAAACAAACTTATCAGAGTATGTTTTGAAAAGTCTAAGGCTTGCTAAGACCAAACAAACACAGCCTATTGACTATTTACTATCTGCTGCTCTTCAGAGGACTTATACAAAGATGAAACCACTGATAACAGTATTTTTTCTTTCTGTTTAGAGTATGTTAGTGTAGAAAAGTACACCACAGCTGCAGTTGGGGGTGGGGGAGCCCCAAACCAGTGAAACTTCAAGCTGAGCATCTGGCTGGAGTTAAACAAGGCTCAGTGAACAGCACAGGATGGGGAAGTTCAAAGTCAGGGCAACTCTTCTGTTTTTAACTTCCTAGAGTTTCCTAGACCTGGGTGCCTCTGTGTATATATCAACCTTCATGCATTTTTGCCCCCAGCAAATGTGTACAGTCAGCTCCAAAGGCACAGCTTGTGTGCTGACTTGCAAAGCCAAGTCAAAACCCTGTGCTTGGCGCTCCCTTCTAACTTTCTGGCTTGTCCAAGTCTAAATATTGACATTGCTCCTCGGTTGAGATGTTTGATACTGCTGGGAATGGAAACGGAGCAGCTAACAGTAGGATCTAATGATATATTTTCACATAGTTGTGCCTGCCTTCCACTTCTTTCTTGGGGAAGGGGACTGGATTCTCTTGTCTGCACACCTCCCCTTGGTTGCTTTCCCCGAAAGCTGAGCACACACAGGCAAGGTGTTCTGCAAGCCCCTCATGGCAGCTCCTCCTGTTGTCACAGCAACTCACAACAGACTCCATAGACACGGGGTTGCGGGGGAGGGGAAGGGAGCGCCAAACTGTGGTCTGGCCAGTCAACTCTCAAGAGGGTGCAAGCGCCAAAGGGGCTAGCGTATTCCCCTGCTCGGGTCCTCCGGTCCCCGCCCGGCCCCGCCACTGGCCTTCGAAGGAGAAGCGCCTTCTCGTCGGCGCGGCACCACCCCCTCCCTGGCGCAGCCAGCCTGCTAAGGGTGCCTGTTGTACGTTTCCTCAGCTCCAAGTTAGGGGTGCGGCTGTGCGGGCACTCCTAGAAATCTCTTGTGCTCGCCTCTGATGGGAGGGTTCCCCGCCTCGCGGAGAGGCGAGGGCGGCCCCCTAAGGGCTCGGTCCCAAAACTCTGTCTCGGGGCGCTGCTGGCCGCGTGGCACGGCCCGGGGCCCCCAGTTGCCACCCGCTGGGGCCGGGGCGGTGGGGGCTCCGCGGCCGCTGCTCGAAGTTTCACAGCATAGAGCACTCACGACACAGAACCTACCCTGAAGCCGAGCGAGACGCGAGCTCTCTCCGCCTTCAAGGGCCGGGGGGAGCGGGAAGGGGGGCCCCGGCCACTCAGCAGCAGCCACGGCTGCGCGCGGTCGCGGGTGTGCGGGGCCCCTGCGCGGGGCGCGCCGCCCGCCGCCCAACTTTGCACAAAGGCAGCATGGCACTGCCTCGCCCTGCCGCCTCGCCCGGCGCCGCGGCCGCTCTTCCCAGTCCGGGGCCAGAGGGGCTCGCCCCTTTCCACCCGCAGCCCTCCCCTTCGCCTGCCCCCACCCCACTCCCAGGCGGGGCAGCCGGGCGGAACGGAGCACCCGGCACCTCGCTCCGCCGCCTTGGCGGCCGCCGCTCGCACTGTGACGTTAGCAGCCTTCGCGGCTATTTATATCCACACGATTGGATTTCATTCATGAAACCGGGGCCTGGTGTGTCTGTGCTCTGGGACACGGGTGGCAGAGCTGCCTCAGCTCTACGCAGACCCGACGGGCCCGGGCAAGGCGGCGGATGGCCCGGGACAAACCCGTGCAGAGCAGGGGCGACCCCGGCCCTTTCCCCGCGCTGCCGGGAAGGGAGGGTCTGGGCCACCTGTGCCCCCGTACCCCATCCCCAACATCCCACCCACTCCGGTGCATCTGCTGGCCCTTTGTCCTAGGCTCTGGAAAAGTAGGTTGGGCCACTAACCGGCTGGGCAGCATGGCTTTCTTCCCCCTAGGAGCTGACCGGCCGCGGACTCCGAGGGAGGACATTGGCTTTTGTTTCAAAACCGAGCCCAGCTGCTGACTAAGGGCTGCGTTAGCCCAGCCTCCTCCTCCCTGGGCGGCTGCACGTGCTGGCTGGCTCGCCCCCGCTGGGTTACCTTCCTCTGAGACTTGGTCGGAGGGGTCCTCGCAGGGGGCGTTAGGGACGTACAGCTGACCTCGACCCAGGTACAGCGGTGATTTATAACCTCCTGCAAATGGCGGAGTGGGGAGGTGAAATTGACTGTGAACTCCATGGGCTGTTTTGGAAGACCAAGACAGCCCATCCCTCCTCACAGAAACTCCTCTCTCTTCCGGGCTGATCCTGAGTTCTGAGGACAGAACCAGGGGTAGTTTTCATGCATTCGCATAAATGCTTATAGAGTGACTACAGGATGCCAGGTGCCTTGCCAAGCTCTAAGGAGGTGACAGTGAAAGCAACCAACAGGATCCCTGACCTCAGGAAGCTTTCAGTCAGCCTGCTAAAATTAGTATGCCTTACAAAACTTATCACTCTCAGCCTGTAAAGAGACCACTGGGGAATAAAGACACGACTGTGTTCAGCTACCCTGAGGAACATATACATTTAATAAACCTTTAATGAGTAGGCTGTGTGTGGAGAGCCGGGGATGCAAAGATGGAAACAAGGTCATTCTTGGGCTTACCAGTTCTCAGGTAATATGTTCCTGAGATACCGAAGGACTAGGAAAAAGAGAGTCCATCCTATTGTAAGGACTATTTCTTGGCTTATCCCCCCCAAAGCAGGATGTGTGAAAAAATTCTAAAAGCAAACACATTTCTTGGTCCCTCAGCTTCTTCTAGGAGACCATCTTTAGTTTCCTGATGAATTACCCTCCGCCCAAGATTCCCAGATGAATTCCAGTCCAGTGGTATTTCTACTCTCTCACTTGCTTATAGCCTCTTGAAGACAAAGCCTTGCCTGGTGCTCCCTGAACCCCGCGGAGACCCCAGGACGTAGGGAAATCTAATGTTTTTATGAGGAAAGGTATGACCAGGAATCTCCTTTGTTTAAGCCATTCTCATTGCAGTATCTTTGAAAATGGAGTTACCAAGGCCCTAGTCTTGGATACCAGAAAGAGAGGGTAGTGAAAAGTCAAGTACAGGTGTCTACTTCAAGAACACATCCAAGAGGTGGTTGATCATTTACTTGGCATAAAACTGACTTGGTCTCTTGCAAAATGACTCCATTTTGAAAGGCTTAATCAAATGACATTCTTTTCAGGTACAAATTTCTTGGGAAAAGTTAATTAACCCTGTTCACTCCTAGCAATTAGTCCTCTTCGTTGCAAGCCATTTCTCTTCAAACTGCCCTGGCAGCTAAGAAATAGGGTAGAAACTCAAAATAAATGGGAATCAACATGTATCTCGGTCCTCACATGTGGTGGGCGCAGGGCTGGGTGGCTTAAAACACATTTTCTCATGTAATCCCCACAACAACTGATGAGATGATAGATGCTGTTATTATCCAAATTATTTTACAGATGAGGTAACAGGCATGGAGAAGTTCCTTTTTCTGAGGTCTTGACAGTTGTATTTGCACCTGGGGTGGTCTGTGCCAAAGTCTTATTTTATCATTAACCTGCTTTTTAACAGCTTGCCTTTCCTCAGTTTCTTCCATTTTCTCAGTTCTAAATTCAAAAGAGTTCAGTGTCATGCTTCTGTTAAATAATAGGCAGGGGCCTATAACAGAAAGACACACAAGGACCCCAGCCGGCAGTGTACCCTTCAGCTCTTGACCTACACCCCCAGGGCACACAGAGGCTCACAGGCTTCCAAAAGATGCTTCTTCTAAAGGGGATAAAGAACAGTTAACTACCTTGGAATTACCTAGTTGAATGGGTAAATCTGAGGGAAACTGGAAGAACTTTCAAGAAAATGAGTTGGTATCAACAGAAATTCAGATATAGCAGAGGAAAATTCATTGTTCTGGAAAGTCCTTCCAAACAAGCGCAGTGATCAGAGAAAGACATTCCCACATGGTGATATGCAGCCCCGAACTTTACGTATAAAACCTCAGACTTTGGAAAAGTTGGAGAAAATGCAGCAAGTTGTACAGACTGTATTTTGCTAATAGGAAACCAGAGAAAATGAATCACAGCAAATAACCTCTGTAATCACTGCTGTGAGTGTATCCCTGCTCTCGTTATTTCCATGAAATTATTCATTTTTGTATATTAAAATCATTGCTTGCTAATAAAATTAGTACCATTCCCTTTTAAGCCAACATAAAAATTGGTACCTAAGTGGAATTAAACCAACATTGTATCTTTAAACACTTTCATGTTTCTATTGCACAAAGAAGATCTTAAAACTTTTGACTAGCTTTTATGGCAAATATTTTCTCAAAGTCATAGGATTAAAAAAAATCCCATAGTTTAGACACACAATTGTTCCGTTATCACAAAAGAATCCTCTCATACTATGTCTTTATATTTGCACCCCCAGCCCTCAACCATTAATCTGTTCTCCATCTCTAGAGTTTTTTCATTGTGAGACTGTTACATTAATGGGAATGTAAGTATGTAATGTTTTGAGGTTGACTTTTTTTTTAACTAAGCATAATGCTCCTGAGTTTCATCCAGCATATTGAACATATCAATAGTTCATTCCTTATTATTGCTGAGTAAATTTTTATTGCGTAGATGTACCAGAGTTTGTCCATTCACCCGCTGCAGGATATTTGAGTAGTTTCCATTATTTTGCTATTAATATTATGAAAAACACTTCTGTAAACATTTGTGTATAGGTTTTGTGTGAGCATAAATTTTTATTTCTGTGGGATGACTACTGAAGAATGCAATTGCTGGGTCACTTGCTAAATAAAAAAACGCTAAACCATTTTCCAGAGTGGCGGCACCATTCACATTTCCACCAGTAATGTATGAGAGATCTACACATTCTCACTAGCGTTTGGTATTATTATTATTTTTTACAAAGTTTCACTTGCCATAACAGTTGCGTAGAGACAACTCATTGTAGTTTTAATTCACATTCCCCTAATGAATAATAATGTTGAATATATTTTCACTGGCTTTTTTTGCCATTCTTATCTCCTCTTTGCTGAAATATCTGCTCAAGTCTTTGCCTATTTTATAATTGGATTGTCTGTCTTTTTGCTGTTGAGTTTTTAAGAGTTTTCAAAAATACATTTTGGGGTGGTAGAATTTTCAAATTGCAAATTAAGTGCTACTACCCCAAGGGAACTCTATTTTCAACTCAAATGCTATTGTTCAACATTTATATTGCCGTCAATTTTATCAAGAACATTCTTAGGTAAGAGAAGTACTTACATAAAACTCCTATAGAGAGGGTCTTTTCAGGTTTATTCTATAAGACTGCATTTCAGTGGTTGGTAAGAAACAGGCAGACCTTAGCCACGTTTAGCCAAGGCTGAGCCTTGTGCACAGGTGCAGATGCCTCCTGGGGCCAACCCAGCTGGACACAGCAGTGGCGTTGTCCAACCAGGCCTAACCTAAGAAGAGAGCTTCAGGCTGTCCATCTCTCTGCTCTGGATGCAGCATGTGATGCTGTCATTGGCTATTTAGAAGAAATTATCCTGGATGATGAGTTCCATGTGTTACAGAGAAATTTCAGGGACTAGTACTAATGGGGATTTGAAGCATGGTAGAGAATAAGCTGATGTATGGCTGTATTTTAGAGAGTAAGTGTTTGGTAGAAAGGCATATTGAGAAACAGTTGTTAGAGTGGATTCTTGCAGGTAAGCCAGTGGCTTTAATAACACCTAACAACTTTTGGGCACCCTAAAGAGGAAGAGGCTGGTGACGTAGTTATGCTGTTCATGGTTATGGATTTTCTGACTTTTAAGGAAATCTGGACTACACTGCATGGGCACTGGCCTTAAGCAGTAGTTTTAGTGGCAGCTTTCTTGTACAAATCATTTTACATGTTAGCTTCTAGCAATGGGGCCAGTCTGGACAGCATGGGCCTAATGGGCTGTTGGGTTCCAGCTAGTGATGACAAACAGGAAAGCTAGTGGTGACAGACTGTTCTGAGGCTCTTCATTAATACTAAGTATTGACAGGTCATAAAGAAAATGACTTGACCTCCTGGGACCTCTGTTTCTCCTGAAATACCTTATTGTGTTCAGTCACTCTAGTATTCCTGCTAAAATAGATGCTTCTGAGTCAGACTAGTCTCAGACAAGATGATGTCCAGCCTTCCATCTAGAGTCCCTTCCCCAGCTTTCATGTCATGGATATGTCAACATCATGGCATAACCTACCAGCACTAACCCTTTCTGTCCCGTATACCACTGGCTGTCTTTCTTTTTTCTTTTTGAGACGGAGTTTTGCTCTTGTTGCCCAGACTGGAGTGCAATGCTGTGATCTCAGCTCATTGCAACCTGCGCCTCCCAGGTTCATGCAATTCTCCTGCCTCAGCCTCCCTAGTGGGAGGGATTATAAGCACGCACCACCACTCCCGGCTAATTTTGTATTTTTAGTTGAGACAGGGTTTCTCCATGTTGGTCAGGCTGGTCTTGAACTCCCTACCTCAGGTGATCCGCCTGCCTTGGCCTCCCAAAGTGCTGGGATTACAGGTGTGAGCCAACATGCCCGGCCCACAGGCTGTCTTTGAATGAACCTGTGTGTCACAGCTTTTGCACTTGGGTAAAAAGTGAAAAACCTTTCAGCCTGAATGGCCCAGCTCTGCAGGATTTTGACGAGAATTATCTCAGGGAATTAGTTCAGTTATTATTCAGAACAACTCTTCAGATCTCTAAAGCTCCTATTTTCTTCCCACCGTTATGAGGGAAATCAGAGCCAGTTTTGGTTGTGGGAATCAACTTAAAAGTGATGTCTTTTCCCTAAAATCTACAGGTGGAAATTAACTCTTAGCTTTGTAATCCAGTTATGACTGTGGGTATTGATGTGGTGTCCAGGAGAAGCTTCTTTTTTTTTTAAAGCATAATTTTGGAAACAAATTTATAGATAAATACTCAGGCTAATATACGGATTTTATTCTTGGCATTTCCTATTTGAAGAAAGAAGCATTAGATACTGTGCACTTTTCATTGTTAGTTCTATGAAGGCAAAGTGTCTTTTCCATTGTAGTTTCCCTTTTACTGGGCACCCATGAAATTTATGGCTATGTGCTGAAAATAGACCAAAAGGTATCCTTTCCTTATAGCATGTTAAATTATTTGTGTAGGTTTGCCTAAAGTCCTTGCTGTGTGGATCCATTCATTTGGTTTTCTGTTGTGGTAGAGCGAGTTTGGTAAAAATGTGATTTTGCAAATTCTGCAACTCTAACTGCATTCTTTCTGTCAAAATTTCTCCTACCAAGAGGGTGTTCCACTGGTCTAGCTCCACATGCATAAGAGGAGGTAGCAAACGGTTTTTATGGTCATCTGCCTGGCTTTGTTTAGGCATGGCATAGCAAATTGGAAAGCACGTATGTCACAACTCTAGAAAAGAAAAACAAAGCAGTTTAGTGTACAAGGTGTATCTTTGACTTTTTTAAAAGCAAAAATATGATTTTGTACTGGAAAAAAACTGCATTTGAAAGAGAAATTTGTTTCATGAACTGCATTCCTAATATTACAAAAGGTGTTAATGCTAGATTTCAACATTACCTAATTAAAAATAAATTACATTTACGTGTCAAGCATGTTTAAGGCTGTTTTGCCTGATAACCTGTTTCATAGAACTGTTTCTCTTTATGAAACAAGTTTAAAAAAAACAAAAACAAAATGCAGATTAAAGGGGCAGAGGATAGCAGAAAGAGAAAGAAAACGGAGTTGTATCTTGGCCATCTCCCTAACTAGGATGTAATTCTGTGCTACTTCCTTAACCTGCTACACTGCAGTTTTCCATATATCAAATGCGGAAAAGGATAATAACTTTCCAAAAAGTTGTTAAGAGGACTAAATGTAATGCTTATGGAAAACGTTTTTTAAGATGTAAAGCTCTATACCTACTCATAAGTGTAAAAATGGGCTCATTATGAGGACACTTAAAAAGTGCTGTGCAGCATAGGGTATCATTTGATGTGGAAGTGCCAAAGATTAATAATATAGGAACTGTATCATTCCCCTAACTCCTTCCCCTCCAAATGTTGGCTGTAAGTATTATATATAATAGCTTCCACCAAATTTTATGAGGTAGAAAGTAATAGTGTTTGAGGTTTGAATGTTTTGCTCTGCCGTTGAGTTGTAACTGCTGTGTTTTCTCCTGTCTGTAGAAGTTAAACTACATGAAGAAACTAGGAAAATAAGTGGACTACAAATACATACCCACACACCCTATGTCAGAAAAATAATTTCCCCCATGTTCATATCACATGTTCCTGCTTACCAGGCATCTGTCACATACATGTCATTTAATCTTTTTTTTTTTTTTTTTTTTTTGCAGAAAGGTGATTTTATTTAGGTAGAAAAAAGAGAAGGAAAGGAGGAGAAGGACTTCCACAAAGAGTGTGGAAGGGGATGTCATTTAATCTTTATGACAACCTTAAGAATGATTCCAAATGTGGGAGATGGGGAAAAGACATTTCCCAGAGGGTGACTTGCTCTCTGTTAGCAGAGAGGGAATCAGAATTCTGACTAATATAACATTCTAACCCTGATATGCCGACTCTGTGGAAGTAAATCTTTTGAAGTAATTTAGTGTCTAGTACATTAACTTGTATGTAGATGCCACTTCAAAAAGAATACAAGTGTTTTAGAAACACCAGTGTCTTGGAAGGTGACCTACCAGTCAGTCCCTGGAAAGAAGCGAAATTGTGAGGCTTTCCTTACTTGGACCACTATTCCTTTCATAATGGTTCCTAATCTAAAAGCAAAGATGATCTCACTTCTTGCGCTGGACTCAGTAATATCCTTCTCTATGCACACAATTTCAGAGCCTCCTTAGCCCTGTAAATATTTATTCTTACTTTAATATTTTACATCGCCTAAATTTATCACTTGGTAAACTCCCCTTTATGGTCAAGTAGTTAACTGTATCACATGTGGGTGGCATAAGCCGTTAAACACTTCAGGATCAACATTGAAGGTGCACAACCGCTTAGCTTGTAAACATAAGCCGATGACTCCAGGGATCAGGGACTAAGGCTCACATCCTGTCACGGCATCAATCTTAGAGGAACCCAAAGATTTGGTAAGAGGCACGGAAGCTTCGTTGCTTTTCCATCCCACGGTGCTTTGAATGGCACTTTGGGCAGGAAAGTCCATAGTAAATGGTTGTTAATAATGGTAAATGATAACACTTACACAAGACACCTTACTTGTAACTTCTTCTAATTGCTCATATAAAAAGGCCATTTATATGATTTATGGCAAAGCTGAAATTTTAAAGGAAAACTGTTCTATTAAGGTTTTACTTGTTCTGCTGTGATCACTGTCAACATTGATCCCCCATGAAAAGGCACTGTGAGATTATAAAAAATGTTTCACAAAGATTACAGTGTCATAAACAGGTATGGGACTAATGTGCATGACAATAATAAACACCAAGATCACCACCTGTCTTTTTGATCTGTAATCATACTAATTAGCATTTAGTAAGTACCCACTATGTGTTGGGCAGGGAGCCAAATGCTTTTATACTCACTCTTACTAGCTTCTCACAATGACTTAATGAAGAAAGCACCACTTTATCCCCGTTTTACAGATGAGGAAGCCAAGGATCAAAAAGAGCAAGTCACTTGCCACAGGTCAAATACTTAGAAAGTATTATTTATCTTAAAGTAGGTACTATTGACAGAGAAAGATTCTACTTTCATATAATTAGCATTTCATATTTACCCTTCCTTGTTCATTCAAAGTATTGCTCATTACAATGCATGACAACACCCTGTGTACTTGAAAGACTAATGGGCCACAGCTCATCTTAAATTCTGTTATCAAACTCGGGTAAACTGCCTTAGTATTTTATACATCAAAAATTTTATGTGGATTCAAGGTTGAGTAGAGTTGAAGAGAACTAATCTCTATTCTCTATGAGATGACAACTTTAGGATTTTCAGGGTCCTTGACAAGCAGCCAACACCTGCAGATCAGGTGTCTATGAGCTATATGCCCTCACAATCACCCATCCAAAAATAAAAAAAATTTGTGGGAAAATACACAATGTCATCTTTAGTTCATTCCTTGCTATCTCCTTAACAAATTAAACTATTGCTCCACTTTCTGATGAAACAAGCAGGATACTACAGCGATTACACCTTGTGCCAGCAAGGTCAGGTTGATGAGGTAAAATGGGAAAGTAATGCGGAACAACATACAGCCCATTTCAACAGATGGAAACATACAGCCCATTTCAACATTATAAAATCTGATTTGAGCATATGGGCATCATGGGTAAAGTTAGCCTCCTCGTGAGTGTATTGTTTCTTCTCCACCATTCAAGTAGAGAATAAATATTTCTCGATGTTTAAATATCCATATGTATCCAGGGGGAATAAGCTATACACATAATACCCTAGTAGTTCCCAAGTGAGGCTTCTTTCTTCTTAATTCTTGGCCAATCCTATATCCTTGCTGAAGTCCCTGGTTCCCTCAGGCTTTTCTCTGAAGTTACATGGCACCCGAAGAGACAGCGGCATTTGTGTGGGATGGATACCAAATGAGACACTCACAGGGAACCAAAATAGTACCTAAGCTACTTTTAACAGTTTTCAATACCTCAATCCGAACAATTCCCTTTTTTAATAACAGAGGTGATATGCCATGTACTGTGAAAATAAGGAGTTCTGATTTCTATAGAAATAAATTGATCACACCTGTTGCTCTTATAAGCATTATTTATACTGTAATTATAGTATACAGTATACTGTTATTACAATAATAATAGCATATTATTTATACTGTAATATTTCTGGGTTTGATGTTTCTTCTCAATAAAAGAGTTGAGGTGGCTAATGATGAGAAAAGGCATATACATCCTGAACAATAGTTTATAAATAGAAACACAATGACAAATGAAAAACCCTTTGAAATCCACATGAAGTTTATACCTTTTCATACTACACATTAATGAGACTGAGATATTGGGAGATAGTAAAAAGAAACTTTAAAGCCGGGCGCGGTGGCTCAAGCCTGTAATCCCAGCACTTTGGGAGGCCGAGGCGGGTGGATCACGAGGTCAAGAGATCGAGACCATCCTGGTCAACATGGTGAAACCCGGCCTCTACTAAAAATACAAAACATTAGCTGGGCATGGTGGCGCGTGCCTGTAATCCCAGCTACTCAGGAGGTTGAGGCAGGAGAATTGCCTGAACTCAGGAGGCGGAGTTTGCTGTGAGCCGAGATTGCGCCATTGCACTCCAGCCTGGGTAACAAGAGTGAAACTCCGTCTCAAAAAAAAAAAAAAAAAGAAACTCTAAGTTATATCCAGTATAATTTTAAGCTTTAAATTTATTTAAACCGTATTCCATGTTATTGTGGTTTAATCAATTAAAGCAGTAATCTTGACTAATTATAACCATTACCTTTTCTTTTTTCTTTTTCGAGACAGAGTCTCTATCTGTTGTCCAGTATGGAGTACAGTGGTGTGATCTTGGCTCACTGCAACCTCCGCCTTCTGGGTTCCAGCAATTTTCCTGTCTCAGCCTCCCGAGTAGCTGGGACTACAGGTGCCCGCCACCATGCCCAGCTGATTTTTGTATTTTTAGTAGAGACGGGGCTTTACCATATTGGTCAGGCTGATCTCAAACGCCTGACATCAGGTGATCCACCAACTTTGGCCTCCCAAAGTGCTGGGATTACGAGCATGAGCCACCGCACCTGGCCACCATTACCTTTTTTAAAAGTGTGTGTGTGTGTGTGTGTGTGTGTGTGTGTGTGTGTATGTACATGTGTAGTTTTATTTATTTATTTATTTAACTCTACAAATATAGTGAACATTAGCCTGGTGAAAATCCAAATCATTGGCTTGAAAGCAGAAAAGGCCTCAAGCCTGGCAGTTTTCAGTTCCTTGTGTGAGAATTTCCTTGGGCAAATCAAGTCACTTCTCTGAGTCCAGTTTCCTCATCTGTAATATGAAAGTGCTCTGAGTGGAGTAAAAGAGTTTATGGCAGACTAGAGTACCAGGTTTATTACACTAATCATGTTGCAATTATTATAAAAATACAGAAGATATAGCAGTCTCAAAAAAGGCCTTACACTTTATTTTGTAAATATTTAAAAACATATTCAATGAACACTGAATGAATTCTTTCCATGTTCTTCTTATTAAATTAAACTGACAGTTTTATTACTTACTCACTGATGGCTCTCATTTGGCTTGGGTTTAGGGTTGTCAGATAAAATAGAGGACACCCAATTACATTCAAATGTCCTATGCAATATTTGGTACATACTTATACCAAGAGATTATTTAGTTTGTTTAAAATTTAAATATCCGTGGTGTCGTGTATTTTTGTGTGTTAAATCTGGCAACCTACTTAAAAAAAAGGGAGGAGAAAGAGGAGAAAAATTTGATGAGAGGGAGTTTACAAAATTATTTTTGAAATTATCCGAATAGTGAATTTAATAAATAAAAGGAGATAAGTTGGTCAAGTAGCAGCTCCCAAAGTATATTCTATTATATTAGCCCTGAGTAAAACTATTACAAAAAAGTGGGAATAGTCTTTTATTTTTTAACATAGATAGTCAAGTTTGGGAAATAGTTCATATTTTATTCTCTTCTTTAAGAAAATTATAATTTTTTAATAAGGCTTCTCAGGGCATTTATATCTGAAACTAAACTCATGCCTGTAATCCCAGCATTTTGGGAGGCCGAGGTGGGCGGATCACGAGGTCAAGAGATAGAGACAATCCTGGCCAACATGATGAAACCCCATCTCTACTAAAAACACAACAAATTAGCTGGGCATCGTGACACCTGCCTGTAGTCCCGCTACTTGGGAGGCTGAGGCAGGAGGGTTGCTTGAATCCAGGAGGCGCAGGATGCAATGAGCTGAGATCGCGCCACTGAACTCCAGCCTGGTGACAGAGCGAGACTCCGTCTCAAAGAAAAAAAAGATATGCATTCAAAAGAGGGAAATAGTCCACCTTGAGCTGCCCATACTTATTTGACACGGGAAACCGTTTTAAAATATCGCAAATCAATTTACGTGTTAACTGAACACGCTTTGTGAACATGAGATTAAATAACAAAAAAGCGCTGTACAGACATGGATCAGTCACGCCCAGCAACACAAGAATGCTTCTTTCTGATTGAGCAGGGTAATTATTCAAGGAGTATCTGTCCTGAGCTATCCCAAACCACAGAGAATTGCCAGCTATCATTACATAGCACAAATACTCCTATTTAAATTGCCAGTCTACTGTGTACCAGCAATGCTGATTATAAAACAGAGTAATTAGGGCAGCAGAGAGACAGCTGACTCAGTGTAAGCAAGCATTCCCTTAGTCTAAATTTATTGTGGTCTACAACGTGTCAGTTACAGATACTCAGAAGGGTTCAGAGTTTGAATGCAAGGGAAACAGGAACCCATATGTGCATCAAACTTGTTTACAGCTTGAAAAAAGAACATACCACTATCTTGAAAACTAAGGATGTGCTATCATGATGGATGAAGTATTTTTCATTGAAACATTTTGTTATATTTATAACAATTTTGTCTTCTGGGGCAACAGCATGCATGGAGCTGTCCTCTCCTGTGATAAAATGCCTTCTTCTGAAATAACTTCCTCGAAGTATAAGCCTAAGGCTGTTTGACAGTTAACTTAAAAGATATATAAACAGGGGTACACTCTAAAATAATGACAAAAAGTATAGTACAAACATAAACCAGTAATATAGTCACTTGTTATCATTATCAAATCCTATGTGCTGTAAATAATTGTATTAATATGTTCTATACTTTATACGACTGGCAGCATAGTAGGTTTGTTTACAGCATCATCATCATCATAGAATGTGAGTCATGTGTTCAGGTGGCTATAATGTCACTAAGCAATAAGAATTTTTCAGCTCTATTATAATGTTATGGGACCACCGTTATAGGTGCTGTTCATAGTTGATTGAAACGTCATTAGTGGTGCAGGACTGTAGTTTTCTGAGGGACTTAAACGGTTCCCAAACAATTTGGTGCAGGCACCAATGCCTTAGGGTCAACACAAATTCCCCTCTTCTCCCAGCCTCAAAACCCACCAAACTGAATCAAATGCTAAAATGATATTGAAAGTGCTAAAAGGTAGATCCAAGTGAGTAAGTAGAGGTAAAAGAAAAAAAAAATACAGAAGGTTTTTGGATAATCTGGAAATTTAACAAACTGCTTCTGAATAACTGAAAGAGTATTCATGATCACTTGTCCACTGGTAATGATGTTTACTGGATGCTCACTCCATAGCCGACACACTGTTCAGTGCTTTTCCTGCTGTATCTCATTTACCATTCCCACCGTACAGACAGGAAAGCTGAGATAGGGCAAGGTTAAGTCACTTGTGCAATACTACATCCCTAGAAAGGGGAGCTCCAGGATTAAAACTGGAAGTCTAAATGAATTCAAATTCACAACCACAATACAGTATTACTGAAAAGTAGAATGACTTACTGTGAACAGCCACCACTTGTGAGTGTCTGTCAGAACAGATACAGACCCCAGTTAAGCTCATTAAAAAGTCAGTAATTGGGTCCTCGGGACAGTGGTGAAAGGACACAGTACACTAAACAGTTAATACCAAACTAAAGGAGGCAGAAAAATCAAGCACTTCTAATGCCAGGAAATCATAAGGAACTTGAGTTGAACCCGTTTTTATATGCATAAGGTTGGAGCCTGAAAAAATTTAGTTTTGAGCATAGCATGTTATAAAGAACACTAATGGGATTCTAAATTTTCTGAAAATATGGCCAGTATAAAAATGTTAAACTTTCATTTCTTTAGAAACGCAAACTTCTGAGCCAGCCATCTTGCAAAAGGAACTCAACCGATTTTATTGTTTAAGAATTTTGGGACTTTAATACTGTACAGGTCAGAGAAGTTAAAATTTTTCTTTTTTATTTGAAGAGTAAGACTAAATGGATCTATAAGGCAAAACTTGGAATTAAAATATCATATTGATGTAGATTTCCAAAACATTCTTCTTCAGGAAAATCTCGCAAAATATCAACTATCAGCCACATTTTCAACACAGAGGACAGTGTAGAAATTTTTCGGTGTTTTATTGTTTTATTTGTTTGTTTGTTTGAAAAGGAGTCTCACTCCATCACCCAGGCTGGAGTGCAGACGCATGATCATGTTTCACTGCCTTTACTGCCTAGGATGAGGCGATCCTCCCACCTCAGTCTCCCAAGTAGCTGGGACTACAGATGTGCACCACCATGCCCAGTCAATTTTTGTATTTTTAGTAGCGATGGGGTTTCACCACTAGGCCTCCCAAAGTGCTGGAATTACAGGCGTGAGGCACTGTGCCTGGATCAGAGTAGGAGATTTAAATAAAAATGACTTCATTTTTGTAATTAATATAGTGGCGTCTTCGTTGTGATAAACTGTTATGTTGGTGGTCTCCAATAAGTCCTGCCTTCCAGTATATACAAAGGATAGTACGTCAGGACCAAGTGGTCAGGAATGCAAAGTTGGTTCAACATTCAAAAATCATCCATAAATCACCACATTAGTACAATGGAAAACCACATGTTCATCTCAACAGATACAAATAAACAATTGGTAAAATGTAACACCCATCTGTGATTAAAAAAATACAAGATATGGTCTTATTATATGAGTGTTTAAAACAAGGGAAAGGCATGACCAATTATTTGCTGTTTAGACTGAAAGGCTCTTTTTGAAACAGTCACAGTTGTTGATCTAGGAAAAGGGACCTATAGTATGGCACTCTCTGGGAAAAGTTTCCAGGGATGTGGAAGAAAGCAAAATCCAGATATCCAACTCCGCATTTGAGGAACAATGCCAAACGTTGATTGCCAAGTGAGCAATAGATTTACTCCAGATCACTTAAAAAGCTTCGTGGACAAGAAGGGACTCAGACACACAGTCATTAAAAATGTGACTGCTCTATACATCACAGGCAGCAGTGCCAAAGGATATTCTCACATAGCTCCTAGCCTGGCTGCTATAGGCTGAAACAAAAATGAGGCAAACAAACAAAAAGCTGAACATCTCCGTCCTATAGTGACGGCTCTGGCAATAAAAATTACAGGCAGGAGTCAGAAAATCCAAGTGCTAGTTTTGTCTCTGCCACTTTCTAGCTATGTGCACTTTGGAAAGACATTTTATCTCCCTGGGCCTGTTTCTTCATTTAAAAAATAACTAGCTGGGACTCGGAATGAATCAGAACTCGGAGTCAATCCTGGCTCTATTCTTTACCATTTAAGTGATCTGTGCCTCAGTTTCCACATCTGTATAATGGAAAAGAAACCTTGAAGTGTTTCTTTGAAGATTAAATAAGATTATGTAAATGAAACATTTAACATATTCACTGCACATATTATACACACAATAAAGGCAGATGTATTACTGTTAAGAATGAGCTATTAAGCTCTAAAATGCCATAATAATAAACAGTAGGCTGGAAATACTAATTTGTTCTGACATGGAGATTGGTAGGTGTTGTAGAAAGCTTTGAAATTCTGTTTATCCTGCCTATCATCACAGGTGGTACTGTAAGAAGCTTTATAATTTTAGCAGAGAGGAAAACAGAAGGGTAGACATTCTTGTATGATTTAATCTTGGTAATATACCAATGATTTCATTACCATGTGCAAAAAGCTATGATGACATTTCTTATACGCTGATAAGTACTAAGTGAAAAATCTAATTAAATGATGCTTCCATGGAATTTCCATAGAATGTAATTCATGTGACAACCAAAAACCCCTATTGATTATGCTGGTGAATTTAATCAAATAGTATGTTTACGTAAGTAATACAACAGTCTGACGTCTAGTCAGACATGTGGTTCTTGCCAGTTGTAAATAAACTACTCACACGAACAAAATACCCCCTTAGAGAACTAGAAATTTAATAATCTGTATTTGTAACATAACATTTTGTACCAAATAAATGACTGTTTTATCTGAAAGTCATAGTCATAGTATCCGTCTGAGAGTTTGAACTATTTGGTTGGATGGACTATTAATACTGGAAATATTCATGAGTGGGGTTTAAGTTATATTCCTCTTGGATCATGTCCCCACCATACATGCAGTGCTTTCTTATTTATGGGCGATCATAATCCAAGTCGTAAGGAACTTGGAATGATTACAATTAGATTGCATTTTCTGTAACCTCTTTGGATGCCCTGGCAGCTACCCCTACTGGCTTGCACCCTTTGATGTCAATGGGTGCTGCCTCTTAGAAGCTACGCCGGTGCTTACCACTGCTAATATCCATGAGCTTGTTATTATCGCTTCGGGAAGATGTTTTGTCACCATCATGTCCACAGGGCTGACAGTAGGATTGTGGTCATTGTCAAACTCTTCCCTTCTAAAGCTCTTCTTTATTTTTTCATTGACTTGGGGTTGGTGGGGGTAGGGGTGGTAAGTATGGGGATTCACTAATTCTACCTGCCCTGAACTCAGAGAGTCACCTGTGTTTTACCCAGGCCCTCTTTTTCTTCTAGCTCTTTAACCAACTGAAGGAAAGGGGCGGGGCTGTCATTCTCAAAGGACCCTGGAGCTTCCCAGGTGACTTCAGCTGGTCTTCTGTTGATGTCCAAGAGGCACTGTGGCATGCCATGCAAATTACACTCAAAACAGAGCCCAAGTCAATATCCTTGTGAACACACAGGAAACCTTATATTCAGTAAAAACATACCATGAGACACAGTACGCTTAGAGCTGGACACACTTGAATTAGAACAGTGGCTCACTGCTTACTAGCAGTACAATTCTGGATGTATTATGTGACTGTGTAGGCTCTGCTTTCTCCTTTCCAAAAGTGGGGCAAATAATACTGGTGCATTAAGTATATTGCCTCTCGCACAATAATAGCACCATTGTGAATATTTTACCTCAACATGTAAGCAGGCTGCCTTGTACAATAAAATGAATACAATGATGTAGTAAATGCAGCCTCATAAGACTGTCACATGGATCTAGATTCTGAGTAAAAGCTTGTCTGAAAACCAGCTTAACAATTTTCAAACTATGTGGCCTTGAGAAATTCCCCAACCTCTCAAATCCTTAGAGATGATGTGTGAAATAGACTTCACCATACTCACCTAGGATCACCGTGAAATTCAAATGCATTGCTGTATATATAAAAGTGATTTTACTAGCTATGTCTTTTAAGGAAGATAAGTTATTTTTCTATGACTATGTTATTGCAATGCTATTAATGTCTTGGTCATTTATAACTTTTTTTTTTTTTTTTGAGACAGAGTTTTCCTCTGTCACTCAGGCTGGCGTGCAATGGTGTGATCTTGGCTTATGGCAACCTCTGCCTCCTGGGTTCAAGCGATTCTCCTGCTTCTGCCTCTTGAGTAGCTGGGATTACAGGCATGCACCACCATGCCAAGATACTTTTTTTATTTTTAGTAAAGATGAGGTTTCATCATGTTGGCCAGGCTGGTCTCGAACTCCTGAGTTTAATTGAGCTGCCTGCCTCAGCTTCCCAAAGTACTGGAATTACAGGCATAAGCCACCGTGCCTGGCTCATTTATAATGTTTTTAAAGGAGCTGGTCATGTTTTTGTACCTGAGATCCAATGATAGGACCATTGTAAGTGGAAATTTTCATAATGAGCCACAAATTAGAGAATGTTTACACATTAGAAAAGTTTACATGCAGTTAGCAGTCTGTAATTCTTTGTTGGAACTAAAATTAAAAAAATCTAATTGTCTGTGACCTCCAATATAACTCTTCTCAATAGAAAAAGAGACACTTTCCTACAATAGATAATATATCAAAATATGCCAACGACATGTTTTCCTCTTAAATACAAGTGCACAGACATGACGGGAAGGAAGAACGATCATTTAACAGAAACCGTTTACAGGTTTGTCTCAAATTGTAAATGCAAAATAATGTCAAGAGTATTTATAAAGTCCAAATTGGATCTTCTGTATAAAGTATGCTCTTTATACAAAACAATACTTTTTTGCTTTTTAGGGAAATTTCCACACCTCAGGAAGAAGCAAATTATATAGTATTTTTTTCAGTATAAAATAATTTTCTAGGTCTTTATCATAATTCTGTTTTCCTCTAAAGAAGTTTTCCATTTAAGAAGTATTTAAAGCTTCTGTCCTTTGGCAAAGTTTTGAAGCAATTTACCACAACCTTGGAAAAAACAGCTGGCACAGTCAATTTGGGGGAAGTAAAAATAGTTTTTAAAAATGTTATGATTTCTGGTCCCATTGCAACAATTTTGTCTTCTTTCTGAGTCAGTCCTGGTTTCTCAAGCATAACCTGTACACTGACAATACTGTGATTCTGCTACTTAAACTCTTCAAAGCAGTGCCACTTAAAATATTTACCAGTTTCAATGTATGCCATTCCTAATCTAGAGTTAGAATATCGAAAATAATCACCAGCCATGTTGTTAGGACTGAGAATCTGTTTTCTAACATGTAAATAGTCTTGATTGTAATACAGACCACGGCTACAGATGTGACGGCAGAATTCTCCCAAGAAGTATTGCAAACATGTATAATTTGCAACCAAAGCAATCTGCATAAATAAGTGATCACATGAACAAACCAAACCATTTGGTTTGGCCAAAAATTATGGCAGGAATGTTTTCAACGCCACTCATTGCTGTATGAAGAGTCAGTTTTCATTGCCCTCTGCTCCATACAGAAACCTGAATGGCTCAGCAAATATTGACTGAATTATAATTTTGACATCATTAATCTTTTTCTTTGCATACTTGAGGTTTGTATCTTGCTCCCAATTTCAGATGATGAAAGTGAATTTAATCAGCAAATATCCTGACTGGAATAAAAGAGATCCTGAAAGATAAATTCACAGATATTATAAGAGGCTTTTAGGACAACCTTGGAAAAAGGCTCCTTTGAAGTTGTGCCCTTTGCATAAAAATGTCTCTCAGAAGAATAAAATATCTAGATAGCCATTAACAACAACAGATGCAGGTTCTTCCTTTGTTTATCTGGGGAGCTTCCTTTAAAACATAAAGTCATGTGTTACACTGGAACAGGAAAAAGATTTCAGATCTGTGATCCTCCAAAAGACATTCAAAACATTTGTAAAAGGAGCAATGGTTTTCGTGTCATGTTGCTACCAAAATTCATAAGTTGGATACCTTCCTGTGTTATCCTTGCTTATACCTGTATCAAGTAATTTAGTATCACCTTCCAAATCATAAGTTCCCCGAAGTATTTTCTTTGTTCCACACATTACCAACAATAGCATCTACTAATGGTTCTTAGGCCATTAGGTAACCCTCAGTGAATAAATGAAGATTAGTAGGCATTAAGTAATACTTATGCGTTGTTTCAAAATGAATTTCCAACTGAAGGAAAAAAACCTTGATTTGGTTGCCTTGACACATCTTGACGCCTTTTCCCATTGTCTGACAACATTCTCTACCCACAAATTCATGAAAAATGCACAAAAAGGCCTACTAGGCTACATGTACGTTGTTAAGGCAGACAATACACACAAACATAAAATCAAATCTTGCAATGAGTTTTTTCTTTTCCATCTTTGTAAAAATAGAGTGCATGCAATGTTATTTTCTAATATAGTGGTTTTTCTAGTTAGCACTTAGAAATAAACATGGCACTGCCAATTTGCTCACAGATGACAGATTTGTGAGGTAAAATAGCAAAGAGGTTGGACCGAAGGTTGGCACCAGAGAGGATACAACGGATTATGAACCTTCTCCTGGGTTTTGGGCCACCGCTGCCCTCTAGGGGACATATGGAGAATAAGCAAAGTCTCTCAAGCTAAAAATTTGAGACCCTGGGAAATCATGTCGTCCTTTCAACTTCTGTTAAGGAAGACAATTTTAAAAGTAATTCAAATTACTTCAAGGATAGCTGTATAACCCTAAAAAAGCTTTACACGGCATACTTTTCTAAGGCCACCTACTTTAGAGTCCCTCTTGGCAGATAGAAATTTCTTTGACTATCCTAATTTTCCTGCAGCATGTTAAACATGTCATTTCTTGTTCTATTAGAAAACAGCTTCTTACTATGACTAATGTGTTAGTCATTGTTTATACTTTCAGCTTTTCGTTTTCAATGCCCCAGAAACCAGAAACTCCAGCTCTTTTAGTCTCTCTTAATAAAGTTAGTTTGTACAGAGGAAAATACGCAAACATTTCAAATTGTTACTTATTTCTGGGAAGAGAAGCTTCAATAATTTCAAGTGAAGAGCAACGATCAACTTGTGATTCTTACAGGGTGGATTAAACTTCAACCTTCTTTATAAAAATTAGGGATAATATCTAATGTAATCCTGCTTTATAGTCAGAAATTAATCTGCATTTTCATTCCTAAAGTCTTAAAGAAGAATTTAAATAACTAATACAAAAATGAAGTCTCTGGAAATAAATCCTCTGCCTTTGGGAGAGAATTTCATAGCTTTAGGGTGACACTGTGGAAGACTGAGTAACTTATAAGACATCTATTTGTTCAACCATTTAATATTGGTTGAGTATGCCTTTACTTATCAGATACTATGTCAGGGGTTGTACATATACAAAGAAACTGCCATTCAGTAGAGAAGATAAATATTGTAGCAGCACATTTTGCCATATGTTAAGTTTCATTTTATTCAATAGGTATTATTGAAATGCTTAGGTTTTATGTATATTATATACTAAACTTCTAGTACCTTGAGAATAGAGAATTTGTTTTGCTCAACTCTGTCTCACTAATATCTTGGATGACTTAGTTTTTTAAAGTCTCTTAATAGTCTGTTAAGTGGACTATTATTAAGTCCTTAGTTTATAGATGAAAAAAATGCTTCAGCAATTTATAAGCTAGGATGTAGTAGATTTAAACTCAATTGTGTTTGTATTGTTGGTATCATGATTCTTCCCTACTTGTGTGCCTAGCATGGTGCCTGGCATGTAGTAGGTGTTCAATAAATACCGGCAAAAGAATTAATTGATGTGCCTTTCGTGAGTAATGTGCTCTCTGCTCCTAAGATGGTATTTCAAGTGCCTCCATGTTTGGCACAAAATAGGCCTTCAATAATTAATAATTGAATGAATAAATGAATGCAGATTTCTTGACAGTCTTCAGGATTTTTCCATTACCTTAATTCTCATGGTGTATTCATAGTGGCGGGATAAAGTCATAAGACGAAATGAGACAAGTGTTTTTATGATGGTAACCTCTAATCATCTGTCCTGGAATTCATTTTCTGCTGACCTCAGAACATCTGATAGGCCATTGTCTTGCCTTGTTGGCAATTTCATTGTTCAAACATTTGAGGAAATAAAGAGAGGAACAGATATTTCAAAAAAATCAAATTCTAACTCATCAGGGGGAAGTGGTTGGCCATGTGGAAGTAACAGGAATCTTACAGACAATAAATATGTAGTTTTAAAAACTGCGATAGGGATAGAGCTGAAAAAATCAGACAAACATGGCAAATTTATGAGGATAGATTTTTTTAAGGTTCAAAGAACAAACGAGAAGAATTCTACAGCAAAAAAATTTGAAAGAAATAACATTTTGAAAAGATTGAGATGTTTGCAAAAATTATAAACACTCCAAAAAAACTTTTAATATTAGTTTTCTCTGATGTTAGGATTATCAGTAATTTATTTTCAAGTTTATCTGTCTATATTTTTAGCTATCTACAAAGTGACTTTTCAGGTGATTAAAGCAATTCTGATTATATTCTAAAAAAAAAAAAGTCTCTTTAAAATAAGCAAGCTCTACCATGTAGTTGCACATAATTTTGAAGTGAAAGAAGGCTGGAGGCTAGGCGTGCTAGCTCACCCCTGTAATCCCAGTGCTTTGGGAGGCCAAGGTGTGAGGATTACTTGAGATCAGGAGTTTGAGATCACCTTGGGCAACATAGCCAGACCCTATCTCTAATTAAAAAAAAAAAAAAAAAGTAAAAAAGTAAAAAAAAAAATAATAAAGTTGAAAACTACTATGAAGAAACTATTACAGAAGCTATTATGTAATCTTTCTAGTTTTTCTGTATCTCTGTTTTACATAATCTTTAAGCCATCTATTTTGTTTCATTCATGGAGCACATGTTTATGGAGAAATTTCTATACAGCAGCACTGCCTCAGGCACTGGGGATGCAGGTGTGAGGCAGACAAAGTTCTTGAGGAGAAATATTATAAATAAGGCACATCTTTAATTCCAGTTAACAATGGTGCTTTAGGGAAAGTAAAGCAGGGTGAGGCTGAGGGAGCAATGCAGTCTGGTTGTTTTGGACACCGTGGCCAGGGAGCCCTCTTGGAGGAGGCGCTGACTCTAGGTCAGAGGCCTGAATGGTATGCATTGGCCTTATGAAAATCCAGGTAAAGAGTAGCAGTCCAGGCAAGAGAATAGCAAGTAAAAAGGAAAATTCTCAAATAATCTAAGACCAATTAGAAAAAAAATCAGAATTCATATAAGTTTTTCATTGTTTGCCTTTTTTTTTTTTTTTTTTAACAGTCTCACTCTGTTGCCCAGGCTGGGGTGCAGTGGCCCTGTCTCAGCTCACCGCAATCTCCAGCTGCTGTGTTTAAGTGAGGCCTCAGCCTCCAAAGTGGCTGGGATTACAGGTGCGAGTCACTGCATCCAAACTTTGTTTGCTTTTTAAGTTCAAAGAACACATTGTTCCCCAAAAAGACAGACCTGCAGCTAAGAGAGGATGGCAATCCTGATGGATGAGAAAAAGAACAGAGCTGTAAGATTTTTTTTCTTTTTGTTGCTTATGTCAAGGAGAGAATGATGTTTGGAAGGGAAATGATAGACTACTATTGCAGAGAAGGAAGAGAAGATTAATAAAGAGAGCTTAAGAGTATATCTTGCATTCTAAATGCCTTCAAGGGTGACAGCTGTGTCCGTGTGTATCCACCTTTTCATTCCTTAGAAATGACTGCAACCCCAGGGCAAAGAAACAATGCTGGTGTTTCTATAGTTATTTTGATTAATCCAAATAAATTACCAGAATTTTATTGAAATGTGAGATTTAGTCATCATTGCCCTTTTACTTGTGTTCAGAAGTTCTTCCACCCAAAATGTCCCTGTCCTGGCTGAAGTTTACTTAAGGAGGCTGATGAAGGGAGAAGATCCATTACGCTAGTGGAAAAGGGGTCTGGTCCTTGGAGAATTTAGCCCTGGGAGGAAGGAAGGGAGCAGAGGGATTGCAGTCCTAGGAGGACAGAGGGACTGAATTGGAAACTTCCCCGCCCAAACCCTGCTCCACCTTCCCCTTGTTTTTTCCAGTGCCCCATGCTTTTCTCCTGCCTCTCCACCAACCAATTCAAACGTAGCTCCATCTGCATCTCTAAAGGAAAACTGGTGCTCAATGTGTCTCTGGAGAGATATAAATGATCTTTCTGGGAACCCAAAGAATGTCATTTAAAACCGCAGGGAGATGACTTGGAAGGATGGTAAGTGGGCATGGCAGCTGGTCAGGTGTAGGAGTATTCCTTTGTTCAATTCAAAATTCAAATGTAGTGTGTAAATGAATTTTGTTTCCAGACATATATAATTCCTAGTTCAATGTTTTTAAACAGGAGATTGAGTACTAAAATAACAAGTTTTGAGTGTTTTAATTCTTAAAAATAGCAGTACCTCTTATGTTGTAGACACAAGGCTGGGTGCTAGGGACAATGAGTAAGCTGAGGCTCCTCCTGTCAATGAAACCTACCGAGCCCTTGCTAGGAGCTGCAGAAAGCAGGAGAGGTATACACAAGCAAAGGATTGTTGAATGTGGATCTGATTTTCAACATGGGGAGGAAAATAGTTTCTCAAAACCTACGTATCAGCAAGCCTCAAATCAACCATGGTGAGACTGACAGCCAGACACCAAATGAGTCACTAAGGAACAGATCTTGTAGATGAACATCATCTCTTTTCCCTGAAAGGTTTACTTGGTTAACCAGTGGCAGTTATTAGTTTATCTGGATTTCTACAGGATATTTGCCAAGGCATCACATGTCATGCTTGTGGCTAAAATGAAAAAATATGAGTGGGACATCAGGGGTGTTGGCACCTTGTTGAACAGTTACAGCTAGAGGATGGCAATGGATGGCAGTCTAGAGGGACATTTCTAATGCTGATGCCCCTGTTCTTGTTACTGTCAATATTGTAAAAGTTTGAATAAATAGAAAGTATAAGTATGCTAGTTAAATTTACAGATGATGCAAAGTTACTATTACACTTAGTGAATAAGTGAGATAACAGAATTAGAATACACTCTACATTCCAAATGAAAATAAAATTGAAGTTGAGATGGAATGAATTTAATGAGGTAACATTAATGGAAATAGACGTGAGGTCTCCTATGGAGGTCCAAACAAACAGAAAATCCAAACCCAACTATGCAGATACAGGGTGGAGCACATATAACTTGGCTTAGATATTTGAGAAGCATGTAGGAATTTCAGATGTCATTCTGATATAGAAGCCACAAAAGCAACTTCGGTGTTAAGAGAAAAACAGTGCTTAGAATGAGCTGTTGCTAATTGTGTTTTATCCTGTTTTTGCAATACCCTGCGTTTGCAAAACATTAAAAATCAGAGTATGTTCAGAGGAAAGTGAGTAGGGTGCTAAAGAAAGGAAAACAGAAGAAATAGTGAAGCGTTGGAAAGGAGCTTGTCATAGCATCAAAGAGGAAGACAACAGTTCATTAGCCCAAAGGTTACATCTGGGACCAGTAAGGGGAATTTATAAAGAGACAGATTACAGCTCAATTAGGATTTTCTATCTATCAGAACAGCCTGAATTTGGGAGGTCAAGAGATTCCTATTGTCTGTGTGTTTTAGTATCACTTCAGTTGTCAGAAGAGTTTAGGATCATCATTTATAACCTTTGAGGTCCCCTTCAATCTTGAGAGTCTTCAGTTCTAGAGTTGTTTACTAGGCATTTATTGCATCATAATATGACTTAGCTTTTTGGATCACTTTTAGGCTATACTTTTAGTATTAAAAAAATAGAATAATAATACCTTGGATGATAATGGAATATATAAGGCTTATAATCCCTTCCCCCATTCTCAGGTGGACACCCAGGAGAAGACTACAAAACTTCAAACATCAACCCATTTCAGTTCTGATGTCAGCAAGGAAAGAACTGGCAAATGGGGCCAACTGTTTGATTGACACATAGAAGGCCAAGTGGGTAATTACTTAAAGACTGTATTTCCAGTGTACTCTCCAACTATATCTGGCCAGGGCATCATTCAATGCTATGGAGGAAGCTTGTTGTCATTTAGCAAAATGTCATAGTGATCACTGATTGTTTGCCTGTAACAATAAATAGCAACCTTTCTGTCAATGCCATAATAATAATAATAATAATAATAACATAGGTTGTTGGTGGTTACAAGTCTATTGCAATTTTCTTATATTAAAAATGCTTCCTCATTTGAATACAGAGGGGCTTCGGTGATTTGAGTGGTAGTCACAGCTTATATTCAGCATAACTAAATCCTACTTTCTTCAGGTATATAAACTCATTATTCCACTCATGTATTTATTCAAGAGACAGGAATATTAATGATAACATGCATTTTCCTTTTTAGTTCCTTAGATCAAATATTTACTGATCCACATAATTCAGATCTGTATTGAATATTAATTCTGTATTTCATGGATCTTGGTAATTGTATTAAGTTCAATGCTTCACATTTGCCTGATGAACTAATAAATTTTTGATAAAAATAGTTCACTATGAAACTTTGGAATCATTTTGGACAGTAGCATAATTGTTTTTGCATTTATAGTAAGCACAATAGAAAAGTTACCAAACCACCTAAGAGTTAAATACTTTTCAATAATACCGTGCTCAGAAAAGAGCTTACATAGCTTTTTTTCTGCTTGCTTTATGTTTATATTTGTGTCACAATACAAATAGGGCTTTTACAGTTCAAGATTAATGCTATGGTTTTCTGTGTTCATTCTATATCATCTAAATTGCAGTTGGAAAAAATAACAAAAAATAATCAACTGAATGATAAACAACTCCTTGTAAAAATATTCATGGAGAGTTAAAGTCAGTATCAGAAAAAATGTCCCAGAATATATGCATAACTCACCATTTTTATTTTGGTAAAACTTCAGAGAACTTTTGTGATGATTCAATGAAAATAATACATATAAAGCTTTGCCACAGATTAGCTCAGGGTAGCTAGTTTTTATGGAACACTCTTATCATCATCATTATCATTTGATAATAACATTACACCTGAATTTGAGTTAAGTATATTATCCATCTGATATATGAGAGGTCTATTTTTTCACTTTATATTTGTAGAAATTATTTCTAAAATTTTCTAGTGGTTCCAAAATAGCTGAAAAATAACCCTTACAGCCAAGGTTATCCTAAAAGAAACTATCATCAAACTGAACAGACAACCTACAGAATGGGAGAAAATTCTTGCATCTATCCATCTGACAAAGGGCTAATATCCAGAATCTACAAGGAACTTAAACAGATTTACAATAAAAAAAAGAAAAAACCCTGGAACAAAGCTGAAAGCATCATGCTACCTGACTTCAAACTACCCTACAAGGCTATGGTACCCAAAACAGCATGGTACTGGTACCAAAAGAGATAATATAAACCACTGGAACAGAACAAAGGCCTCAGAGATAATGTCACACATCTACAACCATCTGATCTTTGACAAACCTGACAAAAACAAGCAATGGGGAAAGGATTTCTTATTTAATAAATACCGTTGGGAAAACTGGCTAGCTATATGCAGAAAACTGAAACTGGACCCCTTCCTTACACCTTGTACAAAAATTAACTCAAGATGTATTAAAGACTTAAATGTAAAACCTAAAACCATAAAAACCTAGAGGAAAACCTAGGCAATACCTTTCAGGACATAGGCATGGGCAAAGACTTCATGATTAAAACACCAAAAACAATGACAACAACAGCCAAAATTGACAAATGGGATCTAATTAAACTAAAGAGCTTCTGCACAGCAAAAGAAACTATCATCAAAGTGAACAGGTAAACTACAGAATGGGAGAAAATTTTTGCAATCTATCCATCTGACAAAGGGCTAATATCCAGAATCTACAAGGAACTTAAACCAATTTACATGAAAAAAACAAACAACCCCATCAAAAAGTGGGCAAAGGATATGAACAGACACTTCTCAAAAGAAGACATTTATGCAGCCAATAAACTTATTTAAAAAAGCTCATCATCATTGGTCATTAAAGAAATGCAAATCAAAACCGCAATGAGATGCCACCTCACACCAGTTAGAATGGTGATCATTAAAAAGCCAGCAAACAACAGGTTCTGGAGAGGATATGGCAAAACAGGAGCACTTTTACACTGTTGGTGGGAGTGTAAATTAGTTCAACCATTGTGGAAGACAGTGTGGTGATTCCTCAAGGATCTAGAACCAAAATACCTTTTGATCCAGCAATGCCATTACTGGGTAGACAGCCAAAGGATTATAAAGCATTCTATTATAAAGACACATGCACATGTATGTTTATTAGAGCACTGTTCACAATAGCAAAGATTTGGAACCAACCCAAATGCCTATCAATGATAGCCTGGATAAAGAAAATGTGGCACATATACACCATGGAATACTATGCAGCCATAAAAAGGATGAGTTCATGTCCTTTGCAGGGACATGGATGAAGCTGGAAACAATCATTATCAGCAAAGTAACACAAGAACAGAAAACCAAACACCACATGTTCTCATTCATAAATGGGAGTTGAACAATGAGAACACTGGACACAGGGAGGGGAACATCACACAAAGGAGCCTGTTGAAGGGTAGGGGGCTGGGGAGGGATAGCATTAGGAGAAATACCTACTGTAGATGACGGTTTGATGGGTGTAGCAAACCACCACGGCACGTGTACACCTATGTAATCAGCATGTTCTGCACATGTATCCCAGAAACTAAAGTATATTTTTTAAAAAAGAAAAACTAATAATCTAATTGTTGTGCTTCTAAGTATGATCATCGGCTTAGTACACAATACCAGTAGTGATGGATTAAATGGCAAGCTCAAGAACGGCTTAATCTAACTACTGCTTAATCTTCACCAGACAGCCTTGTCAAATGCAATTTGTTCTATGGCAACCCTGCTTGGAAGTTAGCCTACTTGTAGGCAAAGTATCCCCTGATGCTAACAAAACTTCCCTTTTATATAGAAACAGCTGCAGCATCGAAAGCAAGAATGATTTTAGGTTGAAAAAAATGGCACTCATGAATCCTTAAACCATGACTATAGAAGTCAATATTTCTAATGCCAGGCAATAAAGGCCAAAGCCAAGGAACGATTGCATATCATTATATAGTATGCATTAATTTTTTGTTTATGATTTTCTCTGGATTTAAGGATTCAATATGGGCTGCCTCAAATATAAAGGTAAGCAATTGTTAAGAAAATTACTTCTGAGAAAACAAACAGAATCTTTCCTCTATTAAAAGGTTCTCATCTGTTAAACACTCTCATGTCTCAGGGCAGATAAGATTTTAGTGCTTAGAGAAAATGAGATGTCACAAGCTGAGATTATTACAAAATCACAGAGCTAGTAGATCATCAGGGGGTCATTTAGTTTATCTTTCTGTCTGCATTCAGAACAGCATCCAAGAGAGAAAATTGTCCATCTTCGTCTTTAAAATGTTTAGCATAAACTCTATTTGAGCCTTCTCTGAGGCAGCCTTCTTTTTTTTTTTTAATTTTAATTAGTACATCATTTCTGAAAGAATTCTGAAAAAAGTAATTTAGGAATTACATCATAGAAATATCAGAACTAAAATGAGAAGGGCAACACTCTTGAGTTTCATATTCAAAAGAAGCAACACAGACGTCTGAGATAAGGTCATCAGTAACACAGAGGGCTCATGAAGCAACGCTAGGCTAAAAGAAACCTGGAGGCCTGAGATAATGGGAAAAGAACATGGATTCAAACCAAGCATTACAAGGATGAAAAATCAAGAATAAGCAAAGTAATTTAGTACTACGTTACTTGCAGATGAGAACATATGGGCCATTTTGGGGCTGACTTGAGTTATATGTTAGGAAGAATTTCTTCGAAGTGAGGAAGGACACGAACCACTGACATGAGCTCCTGATATAGCTGATAAAATTTTATCTTTGATGATGATCTTTTCTCAAAGTAAAGGTTCTAATGTTTAAGCTAGTTTAGGCAAAATAGTTTACCTGAAGATGGAAGAATGACCTTATTAAATTAAATTGAAATGACTGAATCAATGCCATTGGGTGTCTGTTAATCTTTAGGATAAAAAAATTAATCATCAGAATTTTCTATCTTCATAACATGAAGTTGAATACTTCTAATACCTAATGTGTGTGGTCCAAATCTAAAATATTTTACCTGTGCATCACTAAGTTTAAAATCAGTTAAGAGTGTTGTCACCCCTCTTTCCAGCAGTTTCAAATACATATTTAAAACTGTTTTTAAATTAGCTTTATGTAAATAATATAAATATATACTTGGAAACAAAACTGATTTTGTTTTGACAAATCTTTCAATTGACAAAATGTAATAATGGAAACCGGGTTCATGACTAATGACACACCCCAACTAAATCAAGAGATATGAATAGACACGAAAGACAACTATGAATCTGACTCATAAAACTACTATAGTTTCTTTTGCTTTTCAAATTCCAAGATAAGGAGAATACAAGGAATGCTTAAGTTTACTATGAACAAAATATCTTTGTGTTGCCCTTCATTTTAAAATCAGACTCCAAAAAATATACTTGGCTAAATGATTAGACAAGATTTTTCCACACATCCACAGAGATTGGGAGGCTTGTACAGAACACTCATCTCTTAGGTATGGGATTTGGGTTTAGACTCTTTTAGAAGAAGTAACCAATAGGATCAGTATTTGTTCTCTAGCAGCCAAAGGACTCTCATCTGTTTCTCCTAGTCAGGGCATGTTGTTAGTAGTTGATTCTAGGCGAAGACACACGTTTAGTTGAAAGGACATCTGTCAGAACTGAGTTTTAATGTCACCTCTAATTATTTACTGGTTGAATGAACCAGCAGAAGAGATTTTTTTTTTTTTTTTTTTGAGAGGGATTTGCGCTTGTTAACCAGGCTGGAGTGCAATGGCGCGAACTTGGCTCACCGCAACCTCCGCCTCCTGGGTTCAGGCAATTCTCCTGCCTCAGCCTCCTGAGTAGCTGGGATTACAGGCACGCACCACCATGCCCAGCTAATTTTTTGTATTTTTGGTAGAGACGGGGTTTCACCATGTTGACCAGGATGGTCTCGATCTCTTGACCTCGTGATCCACCCGCCTCGGCCTCCCAAAGTGCTGGGATTACAGGCTTGAGCCACCGTGCCCGGCCAAGAGATTTTATTTCTCTGAGGATATTGGTAAACTGACTGTAATCTCTTATAAACATTAGTTCTCTCTTTTCCGGGGGGTAGAGAGGCATCACGATGGCATGTATGGGGATGACTATATTTTTTATAAGCAAATGTTGTCTCTTGTTCCAGAAATGGAATTTCTACCTCTGTACATGTGGTTGAGAGCTATATGATCTTAAAACGACCTCACTAATAACATCCACATTAATTAGAATGCTTTCTTATAGCAGCATGCCAATATACCAATTTACAATAAAATATATCCGTCAAGCTAATGAGCTATACTGACTGATTTCTATATTTTTCCCTAAAGGTGTAGCTACAGATATAAATCCAAGTATATGGGAAGGAGAGTCATAATCAATGAACTGGTTACCAAGAAAGTCTGGGTTCAGAAATAACCAGGGGAATTCGTTGGAAGTGTAAATGCCTGGTGTTTTTAGGCCATGACAACCTAATGCATTTTTCTCTCACCAGGGACACATTTGCTACATGGTCCAGAGTCTTGTATTCCTGGCCCAGAATCTTCTTATCCTATCAGTTGCTGGAAAGACACTGCCTGCACTTGCCCTTTTGAATCTCCCTTTTCTGTACTTGCACTAGCAAATAAAAAAAATTTCTAATGGATAAGCACGTTCACTCATTAGAGTTTTTAAGTGATGTGTAGACTAAATGCTGAAATTTTAAGCTAAAATGCTACTTGTTAGCTTGCATGGAAAAACTAGGCAATAATTGATGAAGTGCTGTGCTGACTTTATATGGAAGCAAGATGGAGTTTAAGTAACATACTCCGTGTGCCGATCTGAAAAATCATGAATACCTCAATATATATAAATTATCTCTGAAAAGGAATACAGTGTTTTCACTTAGCATGAACAAAATGATTTTTTAGTGTTTCCATATAAGCATCTCTTAAAAATGTTTCATTTTGGCAAAAGCTAACAGAATAATATACAAAGATGACAATCAATGAAAACAGAAACGCTGTAATAATAGGCTCTGAGATTACAAAACTGAGAACCTGGGAATCAAGCCCAGTCCAACATTGACAATAACGGGATGCTCACTTGCACCTCATGATCTATAAGAGGATGCTGGAAAATGAGGAAGTGGAAGGGAGGAGCCTTATCTGGTTTTCTGCCCAGTCAGTTCATTGTTGCACTAGAAAGTGATATAAAATCACAGTTCTCCTGTAAGGCTAGGTAAGGACATGAAATTCTCAGGGGAAAATGATATATCCAATTTAGAAACTGCAATATGGGTCACATAAATGTAAATGGGAATGATAAATGTCATCGAAAAAGTCTTGGACTAGGAAAAGCCCAGGGGTACTAGATACTGCAACGGTGGCACGTAAGGAAAGCAGTAACAACATTTCATCAGGATATTTTATCAGCTGGAAAGTTTTTTTTCAAAGGATAAAATTTATGTACTTCATATATTTAATTTGTGCTCAAATATCTGAAATGCTTCTTTTGACTATATATATATATATGTATATATTCTTTTCTATTTTTATTGTGAAGAGTAAGATGGCTGAAATCTCCCTATTTATATACATATAGTAAAAGCCTTCATTATATAAAAATAATCCACAATGCCCATTCAAAGGTCAAGTGTATCTAACATTGAGTTAGGAAACTATACACTGAAATACAGGCCTATCTTGTTCCTTTTACAGTCAGTCTCTACACAAGAAGTCAGAAATGAATATTTCAGTGACATTCCTCTGCAGTAATGCCCCTTGTGTTAAAGATTCAGTTTTTAAAACCTCTATGTCCCGATTAAGCAGATATTGTCCGGTAGACCCAATAGGAAATCACACATTTAAAAATATTACTTGATAATATGTTGTCTTATTGGTAGATCTAATGTAATGAGTTTTATATTTCACTATGTACAAAATGTTCTATAATAAAAATATTTCCTTTAAATTCATATCAGAGCATGTTCTGGATGTGTAAATACTTCTTGGTTTCAAAAATACATTTTAAATTTGAAAGAGAATTTCTGGATTTAGAAAGAGTTTAATATCTAACACATAAAATGTGTTTTAAATCATCTGCCTTTGACAGCTCAGCTAACAAGCCAGTCTTTAGGCTTTATCAGAAACTTTTGAATGTGGAATTAGGGCAGGGATTCCTTGCAATAAATTTTTTAAAATCTTAACTTCATTGGCTAAATTTAAGAGTCTTGAGATCTATAAATGAAGGAGAATTATATATTATAAATATCATGGAAAGAAGGCACATTTCTAATTAAACAAAATTTGACTTAGAATAAAATGAAACTTCTGGTGCTTTTTCCTCTCTAAATTGTAGGATTAGAGTAGTAGAATGATATTAGAAGGGTATTAGCTGAGTCAGTGCTTAGGGAGCATTTTGAGAATCTTGGTCTTTAAGTACTATACACTTTGAAAGAAGCAATTTTACTTATAGCTCAATATAATATAATGCAGTTTGGAGAAATAATGCCAATGACAGCTTTAGGGGGTGTTGCCCTTTTAATGAAACCTTAACATGCCACTTATGTATGGTTAGTTATGTTCCTTCATACAAGCAGCTCAGACAACTATTTTACTGATGCAAAAATTAATAAAGAAAACAGGCCAGGCATGGTGGCTCATGCCTGTAATCCCAGCATTTTGGGAAGCTGAGGTGGATCATGAGGCTAGGAGTTCGAGACCAGCCTGGCCAATATGGTGAAACCCCATCTCTACTAAAAATACAAGCCAAGTGTGGTGGTGTGCACCTGAGGTCCTAGCTACTCAGGAGGCTGAGGCAGGAGAATGGCTTGAACCCAGGAAGTGGAAGTTGCAGTGAGCTGAGATTGCGCCACTGCACTATGGCCTGGGTGACAGCACAAGACTCTATCTCAAAAAAATGAAAACTAAAGGAAGAAATGAAGGCAGAAAATGAAAGAAGAAAGAGACCAAAAATGATGCCTCACAATCACAAACTATTCCACAGGCAGAGGCAAATGATAAGATTTGTTTACTTTGCTCTCACCAAATGTAGTTATAAACACTTGGTTCTTTATTTTGCCATTAATATTATAAATTCTGTAAATCTCAAGACATCATTTCTGTCCCAATCCCCAGGTGGCACGTGACCATTTTACAGAAGGATCATTTCTCACCCACATGAACCAAGGGGGTGAAAAAGGAATGGTTGATTTAAATACCCTAACTCAGAATTTACTGTGGATTTAAAATCTCTGACTTAATGTTGCATTAACTACCGGTGGCTCCTTTACTGCCTTTAAAACATGCATATATAATTGGAAACTGTAATGCTTTGCGGGTAAAATAAATACCAACTCACACTAAAATAAATACTCCGCATGATGAAGTTCATGTAGACATAAATTAATAATTTACCCATTAACCAGTATGCACAGGAAAGAAATAGATCACTTATTAAAGGTTGCCTCATCTATAAAATGAGAAAATAAAATGCTGATATATTTTACAGTGCTGCTGTGAGGAAAAATGTATAAAATTATTGCTAAGCAGTTTATAAACCATAAAATGCAGTATGAACATTAAATTAATAATATTTGTACTAATTCAGATTCAACACCCTCTGCATTAAATATATGTTTTTGTCTATTGAAGCATACACAAAACCGGGCTGAGGCTTTTTATTTAATTTTTAATAGTGTCTTCAGAATTCTGCAAAGCATCACAGAAGTTATTGGACGTGTTAAAACAGCTTTTCAGTGACTTATTCCCACCATTTCTAAGACAAAGTTCCTGGCTGTTCACATCTTCAACCCCATATTTAAGGTCTTCTCCCAAAGGGCTTTATGTCTCCAGTTGCATAGACATAGTAGCAACAAAGGGAACATGGGTTTGAATTTCTCAATCAAGTGGAAGTTATTCACCTTCTTTGGGCTTTGCTTTAGTCTCCATTATAGACTGAGATAGAGAATAAATGCTAAGTTGGGAGTGAGAGTGGGTGTGTTGGGTCTCCGCATATTGCATCAAAATGATCTGCAGTGTAAACCCGTGCTCGGGCAGCAGCATGGCTGTGAGTCAGCAGGGTCCCAAGGCTATCAAGCTGCTCAAAATGTTACTGGCTCTAGAGATAAATCAAGCTTTTGTTTTTCAGCTCCCATCCAGAAATGCCATTCAAGGGCACAAAAGAGAGCTGAGCAACGTAGAACATAGTTCCTTTCTTCTTCTACTTCTTCTTTTTTAAATAGAGTCTTTTTATTTTGAAGATCTATTTGTACAAAACCTGTAATCCACTCAGCACATTTTTAACATTGTCAATGTTCCTTTGATAAGCAATGATGAAACGTATCAGACATTCCTCCACTCGCTTCCTTTTATAGAGGCCATTCATATAGAAATATCTCCTCTTTTTCTATGAAATGATAAATGGCTGGCTGGAGATGTCTGAAACACTGCCAAATCTCCCCCTATGTATCATGTGTCACCAGCAATAATAAACAGTGACTAATCTTTGGTCATGAATTATATTTGTGTCTTTCTTGTCATCGGTAGGTAGGTATCTAATATTTATACTAGGAACACGTGTGCTAGGAAAAATGTACCTAGGTTCAAAGGAAACTAATCCTCACTTGTTTTTTCATTTAATTATTTATGGAGCTTGCCATTTTCATCTGTATCTACCTCCTTTTGCCTCAGGATTTACCCTGGAGTGTTTTGATCAGTAATCTAATTTATCCCAGTAAATTTACCATTTTGGTAATGACAGTGTCCTTGCCCAATAGGAAAAATAATAAGGAAAGGGATATGGCTAAAATGCAAACTTACCTAGTTAAAGTTTATCAATGGTCAAAAGAAAATACAATGAAACCATGCCTTCCATTTCATAAATCTAGATGTGGGTAAGGGAATCACAGTTTTCCTAAACAAACTATAATAAAGGCAGAGCACTAGAATATACAAGCACTATATTGATGAATGGCAAATTAAGGCTCTGAGAGAAAAGAAATGAGGTGGAAAAGGGTGCAATTCGACTTCAATTCAACTTTACCAATACCAGACACTGGAGTACATGGTTGAGATACACCAGCGAAAGTCAACAACCATCGTTGCCTGCACGCAGCTTAGGTTTTAGAGGAGGGAGAAAGACTGTAACAATGAGGAAATTACATCATTTATCAGAAGTTGGCAAGTATCACGATGAGAAATAAATCAGGAAAGGGAACTAGGAAGTCTGGGAAGAGACAGCATTTTTAGAAGGGTAGTTAGTGAAGATCTTATTGAGAAGGCGAGATTTGAACAGACTTCAAGGAGGCGAGAGAGCAAGTTGTAGATGTGTGACTGAAGAAAAGTGTCCCAGACAGAGGAAACAGCAAGTGCAAAGGTCCTGGGGTGGAAACATACTATGTGTTCTGGCAGAGTGGCTGGAGTAGAGTAGAATGGGAGAGAGAGGAACTGGAAAGAAGTGAGGTCAGAGAGGTCACTGCTGGCTGACTCTGCGTGAAACCAGGAGCCAAGAGGATTTGAGATCAAGGAGCAAAATGATATAATTTATACTTTATTGAAAATAGAGTGTAGGAGGCAAGGGTGGAAGCAAAGTGATCAGTTAAATTCATTAAAACTAACAGTTCAACTCTCCTCTTTGCATTAGCTTAATGAATATAAGCAAGACATTAATGATGGGTGATAGTTTAAAATTAAATGCAATATATTAAAGTTGTAACTACACAAAGCTAAAACTGGCTGGAAAAGAGAATTCAATACAAAGATCAATAAATGTCCACAGCACCAATTGGTAAGTTGAACACATTTTTGACTAAGGTTATGAACATACAATTTAAAAAATGATTAAACTTTGGGAACTTCAAGCATCGCATGCTAAGGAATAGATTAGAAATGTCCCCCCTTAACATTGTCTTCATTGTGGAATTAAACAAGTGCCTATTATGACACTGAGATGCTCTTGTTCGGTACCTATGAGTCCTTTAGTAATTGAGAGTTGGGAGTTGGGGAAACATGAGCAGCGAAGCAGAAAGCATACCACCAAGATAAATGAAGGGACCCAGAGTTTGGATTAATTGTAAATGTTTTTATTTTCAAACTTAGAACATCTGAACGATGGGAACACACACACAAAGTGGGGTCTTCTTGGGGAATAAAGCAAAAGGAGAAATCTAAACATTGATGAAAGGTAAATTTAGAAATTAGCCCTATACTCAACCTTCCTGGCAGTAGTGATGATTAGGTTTTGAAACAGAGCTCTTTCCCATCTTTCCCGAGCTGTTTAAGTTTAGAACAAATTGGGATTGAAAAAGTGTCAAATTTCACAGTAGGAGTGCCCATTCAAAGAGCCACTTCCCTCTCTGAAGTAGGTTACTACATTCACCTAGGGAAATTTCTAATGATTTATAATTAGGTGGCTAATTAAAAAGTGGATTATCAACTATATTAAAATATGCTAGAAAGATGTGTACGTAATTCATTCTTTAAGTTTGGAAATCTGCCATTTCCTTGAAAATATCCTTACTGAGAAATTCCATGTTTACCATGTAAGTTTTCTTTTTTCTTCAGAAATGAATTTTTTTGAAGTGAGTCTAAGATTTTTGTTTATCGAGGTAATGAATGTAATTTAAGGTTTCTTTGTCAGTTAGAAGTACCTAACATCACAGTTATCATTCTTTCAATGAGAAGAGAAGGCTATGATTAGAACTCCAAGGCAATGCAAGGTCCCCAGAATTACTTTAAAGTCAAAACAATAAAGAGGATGAACATAATAACTGTTTTCATTTACTCACTTCTCATATATGCCGAATGCTTTGTGTCTCAATTCTCTCAAGAACCCTGCGAGGTAAATTTATGCCCATTAAACAGATGAAGAAGCTGAGTGCGGAGAAATTAGGTAAATTATCCAAGGTCATACAGCTTGAAGGTTGAACAGCTAAAATGCAAACTCATGTCTGACCTCAAAACTCTTGCGTTAAGCAAGACTTTTCCCCCTTAAAAGAGTTTAGCATCAAGTCAAAACTATTTTGATGCATTCAACTGGTTTTGAAATTGATAATATTCATGTATCATATAAGCAATTAATCAGGATCTTATATTAATCAGACCATATTTCTGAGCTATTTGTCCAAATATAAGCTTATTTTATAAAGTAAACATGATCATCAGGGACTCCTGGTGCATCACTAACAGCAGAAGTTAAAAAGTTAATGGTCGTTTGGTACTGTAAGTTACTTTTTATTTGTCTTTTTCTATTTCTTCCAATTTCTGAGAAGAAATAACTAATTTCTGAGAAATTAAATGGTGGCCCATGAACTTTGGTATAATCATATCCATGGGCTTTCTAGACTAGTCAAGTTTTAAGTGGGTCACTCTACTCCTAAAGGCTCCTATATATTGGCCACTTCAAGTAGATAACTTAGCAGATAGGCAGGACTAACTGTACTGGGATGGGCTTGCTGAACTGCTGATAGTACTCAGCACTGATGCCATTTGGGTGATACAGAGTTCCTTCTCAAATGACAACAATAACAACATAATTCTACTAATACTTTTGAGGGCGTACTGTGTAACAGGCATTGTGCTCATTGCATATATTACTTCACATCACTCCAGGGTTTCTCAACCTTGATACCATTGATTTTATTGGGCCAGATGACTCTTTGTTGTTGGGGGCTGTCCTGTGCACATAGGGATGCTTGGCAAGCATACCTGGCCTTCCTGGATACCAGCAGTACACTAACTCCCTCCAATCGTTACAGCCAAAATTATCTCCAGTCATTACCAAATGTCTCCTGGCAGGCAAAATCTCCTCCTATTGAGAACCTCTGTCTTACCTCCTCCAGGACTCTAGGAGGCTGCTATCATTAGATTAGTATTGCTAATGAGGAAATTGCGGCCTCCAGGGACTTATGTAAAATGCCTGAGATCTCACAGATAGTAAGTTACAGAGCTATAATGCATGTAGACTGTCTCACTCTGGAACATAGTTACATTTTTGAGGTTGACATTCACATGTGAATTTCATGTGAATTTCATCTGCCCTCTTTTCCCTTGTTCTACTCCTTCTCTTGTATATCTTACGGTGGGTATCCAGCAGTGGGACACGGAAAGGCAGTGCACATGACACACGGCACAGAACTTATATTGTTCCATAGCCTTTTATCTGACAGATTAATTCCATTTTAACTGGAATTCTGTAAACTAATGAAAAAAAATTACAAGTGCTAGATGGTCTATTCTCAGCATTCTTGAATCTGTCTGATTTAATTCTAACCAATTAGCATGCCATTATGGAGGAATATTATGTTGGGAATCAATATTAAGCTAAATACTAATATTTTATTCAGTATTAAAAATTTATACAAATGGTAATACATGTGTTTTATCCCTACTTTCTCTAAATGAGAAGTAATGCTTCCTTAGGGCGATTTCAGTGAAAATGATATCTTCTTAGGAGAATATTGGTATTATGCTTTACATAGATCATTGCTTAAATGAATCAATAACATTTAACTGAATGAAATTTGCTTATTTTATTATAAGACATATGAGTTTTTTGGGGAATCAAAAATTGTTTTCCTTTTTATAGTTATGGTGTAATCCCATGTTAAGATGAGAACAAAAGCACATTATTGTCCAATATTGTTCTGTAAAAAGAATAAAATGTGTCATGCTTATCCTGATTTTAGAATATCATTTCTTTCTTTCTTTCTTTTTTTATCTTGCATACTTTACTCTTTATTGATTCAGACATAATACTAGGCTGGAATTTTTGAACCTAAATGTATTCAGATTTTGCATTTTACATCTTCTTTGCAAAGAGAAATAGACCTAGATGCACTCTAATACACCTAAAGACTGAACTTGATGAGCATGTAATAACCACCTAAAGATAGCTTAGTAAGGCATGATTTCAAAACTAGACTTTAAACCTGTTTTCCAAATCGTGCCCCTGGGTGCCTGTCCCAATGCCTGGCCTTGCTGTACTCCACGGCCTGGACCCTGACGAGCTTCCAGGCCCTGCCCTGCTTCTGGCCTGTCCTTCTGTTTCTTCTACCTCCTAATTACAGTATCTTTTTCAAGCTTCCAAGGTAGGGAAGCAATGAAAGATTTCCATAGTTTGGATCTAATGAAGACGTTTACAATTTTTATCACTTATATATTTTAATTCCCAACTTCTTGGTCAAATATTTGACAACTACCTGAAAACTATGCCATTTAAAACCTCTCTAACTTTCTGAATTATTGTACTCTGTTCCTCAGTAGTAAAATTGCAAAAGTTTTGCTCCATATTTTTGCTCCAATTGAATAGGCAAGATCCATTGAATATGCACGTACCTTGAAAAGGGTGCTTGTAATTCTAAAGGTATATTAGAAGTTAAAAACTGACATGCAAAATCAAACAAAAAAATCACTGAATAAATTAACTGAAACATTAGAGACTGGAAGTCTGTTCAGTATAGTAATCACCATTACAAATGGGAAAATTTAGACTAAAAAATAACATTTAATGGATTGACTTTTCTAAAATATTGATAGGATTTTATTAATAAGTGTTTTATGCATATAGCTATTCTGAATGTTCCTTTAAAAATGAAAGATTACAGCCTTAATGAGAGATATTATTATTTGAATGTATTTGAATGTATTTGAATCTGGCTTATAAAACATAGGGCTTGAGAATTGGAAATGTGTGCACAAAATGCAAATAGATTTAATTAACTGAAAACCCATAAGACAGAACTTCTTCAAATAAGCAATTACTTTGGGGACTAATAGTGTAAATAGGATCCTGGTTCATTAGCACAAATACCCATATGAGAGAAGGATCAGCAAATTTTATTCTTTAAGTCATTTATGCACACATGGTAATATCTCATTAATTTGGGGCTTCAGTAAATTTAAAATCTTCTGATAATTTGTTCATGAGCTGGGTGGATGTTTACCTTTGCTTTGTAAATACTTTATTTATAGGTGGATAATATACGGTCTTTTAAACATTTATTTTCAGTCTTATGTACACTTTTTAGACACCGAATAAACAATTTTCAAGGAACCTCAGGCACTTCACAAGTTCCTGCATACATCCAATCTATATGCTAATAACAAAATGTTCATATGATTTATTATAACAGGTCGCCTTAAGGACTTCTACTTTATAATGTTTTGTTGAAGTTAGTATATGTAGTTAAAGGTAATAGAAGCCACATTTGTTTAAGAGTTATCTATAATTCAGCCTTCCCATAAATTCAGATATCTCCACTATCTTAATTCATTGGCATAAATGAAATTTTACAATGTTCACAGCTACACACAGAGGGCTTTTCTTTTAAGTACTCATTAGAATGTATAAACATATGAAGAAAACTAGAACACAATGAAGAGTGAAAATAACAAATAATTTTAAGGGTGGACAAAGAAGGGTAAACTGTCCATTTCAAATAATTTTACCTTTTTTAGGCACAAATACTCTGGGGAAAAAAAATCTCAGTATTGTGGACCTTTTTTCAAAAGCTGATTTTACTCACTTGGGATGACTCCAGTTCTAATAAGATTTCTAATTAAAGACATCCAGTGCCCAGGCCGAAAAGGGTGGATGCTCCAAGCTAAGACATCTGGGAGAAAGAAATGCCACGCATAGCAATCTGGTCATTTCTAAATCCTCCTTGTATATGGCCATGACTTTTCAGAGTCCACATGTCAATTTCCTGTTCAAAACGCTATGCACTAAAGAATTTCAAGTGTGTATAAAATGAGTAGAAGAGTTATGTTATTTTAGTAATCAAAACTCATATATAGGTCCAAATGACTCAAATTCTAAACCAGATAAAACATATTTAACTAGAATTTATAAAACCCATAACTGAACGAAAAAAATGAAATATTTCTACTTTTTGTGAAACATTCTGAAGACAATCTAGATATTATTCATAAGTCATACCATCTTTACACAGATGCTTTTCCATTTCTTTGTTAAATATTATAAGAAAAAGGAAAGCCAATTCTGTCACCTAAATTAATAGTTACTCACCATGTGGAGGGGGAAAATAAACTTCAATTCCATTTTCATAACTTAGTCAAGAATGCTTGATGAAGAGGCCTTTTCATGTGCTTCTTGATTATTATAAAACCTAGGAAAGAGACACAAGCATGGAATGTTTCATTATCAGGAAGTAAACCACTCAAACAATAATCTCATGTCAGTGATTATTTCTCATGAGAATGAGAAATATGCCAGCCAGCCACATGCCATTTACAAATCTCCCTGCTGCTTACAAAAGTTAGAGCAAAGAAAGCTGGAATGGCTATTGCCTTTGAAGACAGAATATCTGAGGTCAAAGCTCACTCATAGTTTTCATCTGAGTGAACTTTAAGTCCTTAACTTCCTGGAGACGCTGCCCTCCTCTCCCAGGTGGAAATAATAATACCAGTTACTCAGTAGGACTGTTTTGACAGTCAAATGAGATAACATTTGGAAAGGAATTTAGTTAACAGTAAGATTATTTATTTATGTCCTGACTTTCTTTTTACCTTGAGGATTTGAGGTATCTTCCAAGAAATTAATGAAATATAAATTTAATATATATATATATATATATATGACATATATACTGGTCAACACAGTTGAAGTTGAAGTTATAATTTGGATTTGAATTTCTTGGAAATTTAGGTGAAAACAAAGTCCTGTTCTTAGGAGAAACCATGTTAGTCCTATTCTTAGGAGAAAACATATCACTTCCTCCAACGAAGCCAAATATTTTATCCTCCTAATAAAAAATTCATTGAGAAATTTTTCATGGAAAACCTGATATAGAGACATTGAGATAAAATGGACTATTTTATGAGTAGGACTGACTACCCAATGTAAAAACTGAAGGGCAAAACAGTACTTTTGCTTGGAGGTAGTTATTATTTCTATAAAACCTGTATTACTCCTAGAAACAAACTGAAGCTTGAATTAGGAAAATCTTAAATCTAAACCCAGTAACTCCCAATTAGCAAATCATCCAGCTCTCTTCCCTTTCTGTGCCTCTCTAACAAAGACACAAGCAGCTTCTTTACAAAGCCATTTTCTCAACAGTGAGAAGGAGTTTCTGAAGGAAATCCTTGATTGCGGGTGGCTCCAGGCCAGTGGCTGCTCGTTAATGAGTAAGGGCAGAGTTACGAAGATGAAGTGTGGACCCAGATGTGAGACAGAACGGACAGCTGTACAGCCCATTTTGTGGGGCCACTCCGTGGGGAAAGGAAGAGAAAGAGAAAACGCACAACCTAGTGATTATATCAGTGAAACAAATCACGGCATGAGGACTCTTCCTTGAAATCCACCTTTTTCTCAGTTTCCCTGTAACCTCAATTCCCATGTCAAGAAACTCCCCTGAATTTTCTTCTTTTGGCTCTTCTTCCACCTTCCTTAAACGTGGGCCTTCCACAAGGTTCTCAGCATTTTTAGTCACATCTATAGCTTAAATTATATCTTTTTGGATGCTTTTGTGGACTAGATCTTCACCTCCATCCTCTTCTGAATTTGCTTTTCACCCCCGTTCCTTAAAATCAGTGGCACTACCACTCTCCCTTGTTCAAAACGCTTGGCATCATCTTCATTCTCTTAGTCCCCACAACACACATCCAATGATTAGATGATAACCACCTTGCACACAAAAAGCCCTATTTCCCATTGACATGTCCAAGGTCATTGTCATAGTTCAGAAACTCATCCACCGTCTCCCACCTCCTCTCTAGGCAATGACCTCTCATCGAATGTACTCCTGCTTCCAATCTCCATCATTTCCCAGGTTTCCAGGTGCTTCAAGTCTTTTTCTTAAACCTCATACTTCTCCCGTTGCTTGAAAACATCTAACAGCTCTTAAACAGATCTCTACAGAAAAAACTTTTCAGCACAGCTTTCCAAGATCTGAGATCAATACGTTTACCACTTCCGGCATAACCTCTCTAGTCATACCAAAGTGTCTCCCTCACTATCAAACCCTCCCCACCCCCAACCCCTGCCAGAAGTTGTTTCCTGCCTCCGAGACCTCGGTTGGTAGCTTTCTGCTGTCTGAAATACTCAACTTTTAACACACAGTTATATTTATTTCAAGGAACTTAGATTTTCTTCTTTAAAAAATATAATTTCAAATTTCATTTTATATTCAAGGGATACATACATGTGCAGTTTTGTTACATAGATATAATGCGTGATGCTGAATTATCGTGTTACCCAGATAATGAGCATAGTCCCCGATAGGTAGTTGTACAACCCGTGCCCCTCCCCCCATCCAGTAGTCCCCAGTGTCTTTTGTTCTCATCTTTATGTCCATGTGTACCCAATGTTTAGCTCCCACTCATAAGTGAGAACATGCCGTATTTGGTTTACCGTTTCTGTGATACTTCACTTAGGACAATGGCCTCCAGCTGCATTCACGTTGCCGCAAAGGACATGATTTTGTTATTTTTTTATGACTGTGAAGTATTCCACGGTGCATGTACACCACATTTTCTTTATCCGATCCACCACTGATGGGAACCTAGGTTGATTCCATGTCTTTGCTATTGTGAACAGTGATGTGATGGATACATAAATTAATACCAAGTTTAAATACCACCTCCTTCAAGGTTCTTCCTGAATCCTTGGTTAAGAATTCATTGTACCCTCCTCTTCTACAAACCAAGGATCATTAATTGCGACTCCTACGAAAGTCGCATTTATAGTACTCTGGCTTTATTCTGGATAGCTACACGCCCAGCAGTACCTTTGCTATCAGGAAGTTTATAATCTAGCTAGGGAAATCTTTTTTTTATTCACATTTCTAACTTCCATGGGGTAATATTCAATGCTCTAAAAATAATAGGAGATTAAAGGATGTTTTTCAGTCAAATAGCACTGTGATAGGCTTTGAACACAGGCTTAAGGACACCATTTTGGAAAATATTTTTGAATACTAAGTGACAACAGCCAGACTGTCTGATTTGAGAAACAAAAAGAATGAAAAGAGAAAATGAGCAAGAGAGAAAACAGTAGAGGCTGATGTGTTATTTTTCTCTTTCTTAAACACAAACTTGACCGTTTTCTAAAAATCAAGTAAGTATTTACATCTGAGGAAAAATGTTGCATTTGTTTTAATACATCAGATTGCAAAATGCATTTGAGATTATAACATGAATTTATTTTATGGCATATCTTATGGTATATCTTCCGCGAGGGACAGAAAATGTCTTCCTGGTGCCTGTCCTAATACCTGGTACATATAAGATAGATTGATAGTTGTTGAATGAATAAATGTTTACTCAGACTTATCTCTCTCCAGCTGCCCCCTAATCTCTCACTTCCTCTTCATGGGCAAACTACTGCAAATAATCACAGATGCTCACCTTTATTCTCTTACCTCCCAATGGCAGCTCGCAGCAGTTCAATCTAACCTCTGCCTTATTGACTTGTTCCCTATGCTGAGACAGTGACATCCACTCCATCCCTACTCTGGGCGGGGCTCAAACTTCAGTGTTGAAGCAGGAGCAGGAAGGGAAATTGAGGTTGCAGTTTATGGAAGTCCTCAAGCATGTGCTCTGTGACGTTTCAGGCTACCCCCCTCCCCCGCACAGCAATACAAGCAGGTGGGAGAGGTGAGCCATCATGGCTTTGTGACATTTGTCATGTTTACCCTGGCCATAGGAGCACCATCATGGTTTTGTGACATTTGTCGTATTTACCCTGGCCATAGGAGCACCACTGGTGGGAGAAACAGGTGGGGCTGTGCTCGTACAATACTCTGGCATGCAGGCTCAATCTTTTCACTCTGATTCATACCTCAGAACCTCAGACTGTTCTATGCTCAAACTCCATCCTAGTTTCCCTCTCTTTTTAGTGGTTACCAATAGGCCAATGATTTTTCTATCTTGCCTGCTCCTCAAGCAGCTTTTTGAGACAGAGGCAAGACATGAACATGTAAAATACTCTCAAACAGGCATGATGACAGACAGAACCAGTTATGCCCATATTTCCTGTACATATCACTTAGCAATTTCTTGTTATTTTAATTCAAAAATAATTCCCTCCTGACCATCTGTGCTCAATAAGACACACATTTCTCAATCTTCTTCTTTCACCTCAGCTGATCATTGCTACTTTCCTAGAACCCTTGCTCCTCTGCCCACCCGCGACCCAGGAATCCCTGGGTTTCCCTCTGCTCCTTTTGCTTTTCTTTCTTTCATCCTCTGTGGGCTCATATTTCACTACTGAGCCAATATGGGTTTGATTTCCTCCAGGCATTTTGGTCTCAGTGTTCTCTTCCACCACTCGCTTCATTATCTTTCTCTAAGCAATCATATCTGTCTCCAGATCTATGAATGTCAAGATGAGTCAGAAGTTTATATCTTTGACAAACGCCACATCTACAATCCAATGTCTGTCTGCTGTCTCCTGTGATGTCTCGAGACATCTCAAACTCAACATGTCCAACACTGAACTTAGCATCTGTGTTCACACACATGTTCCTCCTCCAGTGGTCCCTGACACTTCCTCATGGGGTGCACATAAATATCACAGAAGGTTGCCTGTCAATTTTACCTCCTACATATCTCTCGAATCCATTCACCTTTCGGAAGTCACTAACACCTCACCCTTCTCCTCTAGGCCGGGGTATCACTATCTCTCTACTGAAATCTTTCATTTATTGGCACACTTTTGCCTTTTGCCAGCTCATATTCCACATGGTAGCCAGAAATATATTTTCAAAATGTAAAATTCATGATGTAACTAACTACAGCTCTCCCCCTCCCCAAAAAAACAAAAACAACCAAAACCCTCAATGTTTTCACTGGTCCTAGGATAAAGGCATATTTCTCGATATGGCTGAAAAGGCTTCCACAGGATGGACCTGAAGACATCTCCAGACTTAAGCAGCTCGCTCCTCTTCTGTAGTCCAGACACTGTGGCCCTCCCTCAGTTTTTTTTTTTTTTTTGAGATGGAGTCTTGCTCTGTCGCCCAGGCTGGAGTACAGTGGCATAATGTCGGCTCACTGCAACCTCCGCCTCCCAGTTCAAGCAATTCTCCTGCCTCAGCCTCCCAAGTAGCTGGGGTTACAGGCACATGCCACCATGCCTGGCTAATTTTTGAATTTTTTTAGTAGAGTTGGAAGTTTCACCATGCTGGCCAGGCTGGTCTCAAACTCCTGACCTTGTGATCTGCCTGCCTCGGCCTCCCAAAGTGCTGGGATTATAGGCATGAGCCACTGCAGCTGGCCTTCCTTCAGTCTTTCATGCTGCCTGTTCTGTCTCCTGCTAGAGAACTTCCCCATGTAGCAAGCCTTCTGCCTGTGTGCCCAGTCTAGTTGACGCCTGTGCATCATTTGGATATCATTTCACAGAACCTTGTATCTTTCTTTTGTAGCACTTAGAACAGTTTCAATTTCATATTCATGTGTATCATTCTTTTACTGTCTGTCTTCCCCTCCTAGTCCATAGGCCAAATGGAGGCAGGGGGTATCTGATGCAATTCAGTGACTAACACATAGTAGGTTATCATTAAAGACAACTTTTTTGAAAGTATGAGTGTGTGAAATGAGTATGAAAATAAACACAGACATAAGTTTAGTGAGAAGAATGTACCCCTGGCCTGGTGTTTTAAAATCCTGAGTTGGATTTTTAAATGCCAGGCCAGGGATACATTTTGCACAGAACTGGGGTGAGTCACAAGAGCACTGAGCACTTTGAATGGATGTGAGAAATGAAAATAGGAAGATTTCCTCTCTCATTCAGGCTTAGTAGTGGGTGAAAGGGTATGATTAGAATTTTTGAATGAAAAATTTCACCTGGGCAGGTGCAACTGGTTTTATCATATAATATATGTGCTAAGATACGAAAGTAGTATTTTCCAATCCTATTATCTTGATTTTGACTACTGCACATATTGAATAAAAGTCATTGCAAGGGGAGGAAAGGAGGACAAGGACCACAGACATGCTGGGGACATAAAGGACAGAAGAGATTTCGAAAATGCCTGAGTGTCTGGATTGTAGATATTCTGCTAGATATGCCTTTTTATATCTTAGCTTCTAAAATTCATGTCATCAAATGCAATATAATTGTCTCTGCTTCCATATGGTGACAGAATTCTAGCAACTGTATCAGGATCTCAATAAATAGGCGACACTCAAATGTTGCACAAGATTTTCCCTCAGTCACATTTTTCTCATGCCCCCAAATCATGAAACACAAATTTTGTAAATTATAATAGTATCAGTTATGAATGCACTTTTGCAATTATGAAAGTAAAAACACTCCACATTGAAATAAGAAATGCCGTCTGATTTTGATCTAACACAAACGGGAAAAACACATTCCGTTTAAGAATGACAAATAAAGCTGTCAATGTGATCCATTTATAGCCCCTCAGAGAATGCCAGAAATCCACATAATGTTCTAAGAAACAAGTTATTGTATTTGCTGTCTCCAAGAGAGAAGGTGTAGAAGTCCCAGATAGACTCCTATCCAAGGAAACTAAGGTTAGCAGGAATAACTCGCTTTAGTCAATATCCTAGGTGTATGCCTCTCTGAGTTTCAGGCATTTTATTAAATAGTGTGTAACAATAGAAATGGTGGGCTGATGAAGGGGAAGTGTCTCTCTGCTCGGTTAGGTAAAAAGAGGGGCTGTAAGAAAATGGAGAAAACCCATTGTCTTAATTGCACCAGCTCCATATCTCCTTACTGGTCTCCTTCCAAAGGTCTACTGCTGACAAAAATTACAATAAGCCATAAAACATTAATTATTATAAACATCCAAAGTGCTAGTCATTTTAAAGCATTTTTTAATGGGTTATTTCAGGCTCAGCTACAAGGGCACGTGCCAAAAACAAAACACCAGAAATATGTCTCTTTATTCCCTATTACAATACTCAGGCTTTCTTCTTTTAAGAGGCAGTTTGTGTTATAAATATATAGTATATTCGTGTATAAGTATATATAAAATATGATCCTCTGCAAGGCATAACTGTTTTTTTTTCTCCTTTGCATTGGCTGCTAAAAAACTGAGAACAAAATTTGTTACTATCTTCTAGCAAGAGTGTTGAATTTCATGGCATAAATTTTGAGTATGAATCTCTCTCATGGCTCTATCTTATGTTCTTAGCCTTATTTTTTCCTTTGACTCATTTTTTTTCACTTATTTGAAATATATTTTATATTGCTGTACGGTATATATTTTTATTATCCTTTCTCTGTAAGCCCTAAATCCTTTCCAGCATATAAATAAAATATATAACATTTATGGGTAGTCTCTTTTTTTTCCTATGGAGGGCTGCAAAATTCTCCAAAGGCAACATGTAATTGATTACTGTAAAAGTATGAGAATTAAAATTTATGATAATTTATTTGTAGTAATTAATTTTTTGGTGATATTTAGCTCAATAGTGAAATTAATTTTCTTAATATATGTATACACACTTTTAGAGCTGAGGTTCTTACCCTGAGATCTATGAATTTAAATTATATGCAAAAAATTGTGTATGTAAAAATTGTGTATGTAAATTTTCATTAAGGACGAGTTTCAAAATTTTAATCCAATTCAGAAAGGTAAATGTGACTCAGAAGATTAAAAATTGCTGCTATGCATTAGGATAACACTGAAAACTCTGATCGTGATCTTTATTAATTCAACAAATGGACAAAATATTTGTTGGGTATCTGTGAAATGTCTGGCACTATAATAGATCCTGAGAAGACAACAGAAAACATGTAGGCTTGACCTCTGACCTCCGGATACTTCTAGTCCAATAAGGATGAAGATAAACAATAAAAAAAAAAGAAATAATCACATGGTAATATATTACAATAAATAAAACAAAGTGATGTAATAGAAAGTGAGTGAGATTAGGTGGTCAGGGAGGACTTCTCTGAGGAGGTCCTCTGTGCCAAGCACAATCTGAGGGAAGACTATTCTAGAGAAAGGAGACAGCTAATGCAAGGACCCTGTGGGAGACACAGGCTTGTGAAAATGATAGCACTTCCAGAAAATACAAGACCTCCAAGTTCACATTTTTAATGCTTCAGTCTTGAAATAGCTGCATGATCTTTCCCTTCTCTCTCTTTTTGTAAAGTTAGATTTGCTAATGTGAGGCAAAGATATCCTCAGGAAAAAAAATGCAATGCATTTTATTATACATTAAATTCATTCAATAAATAGTTGAGTCTACTACCTTTAAGGCACTGTGGGAAATGCTCTCTGGGTGCTTAGCACAAACCAAATAAAAAATAACTGTCATACATGCAACCATAATGTACCTTAAACCAATCCTGTATTGTTACGGCTCATAAGTTTATGAACCAAGTAAATTCTAGGGCCCAGTCACTTTAATGCACAAGAAACCCAAGGCTCTTTAGAAAGGCACCAATCACCCCATTACAGATGAACACAGATAAGTTAAAAAAAAGAAACACATAATGAAAATTTCGGCTAAAAATTCTTTCACATTTTCCCAAGCCATAGAGTAACATTGTACTCTATGGCTTGGAAAATGCTCTAAGCAATCCTGGCTGCATGCATCAATACATTAAGCTGTGACTAAAGATCATAAATATCTCCCACATTATTAGATGCTTTCCTGAACTAAATTCTTTATGAGTATATTAAAGAAAATAATATACCAACAAGATGACTATATTGCTTTGGTCACAAAGTTAGTTGGAGGAGCCACCAGGTATTGGAACCTAAGCAGTCTGATTCCAGAGCACCCAAGATATTATTTCCAACATTAGTGGTTAGCTTTATCACCTACTTGAGGGAAACCTGGCTGCTTTGTGAATTATCTCTGGTAACCTCATCATCTCTTGCTGTTTAAAAGGCTTTGGGGAACAGCAATCATATGCCAATTAATTTAAATATTGGCCAGAAAAGATGGCAAACATGCTATTAAGAGTAACACATACAATTTAAAAATGTTTATTTGGATCAGAGTAAATTATTTGAATTATCATAATATTCCCTCTTAGGAGAAATAATGAAGGGTTGAATGTACTTATTTTAAAAATCCACAGCATTTTGCTGGCTTGGTTCTGCCTTTATTGTTTTTTGTTAATGCAATTTCAACTTGGGAAAGGGAGATTTTAAAGCTATATCCAAATCCAGAAATCAATCAGTTTCTTCTTTTTTTCATTTCCCCCAAAATAAAAAATAAAATCAGGTTCAAGCAGGTTGCTGAGACTTATCTCTCTTGAACAGTATTAGGGGCAGGAGGAGCATATCATAGTACTTGTGCACCATGAACTGAATATTTATGCAGTATCACACAGCTGTGCTAAACACGAAACAACTTCATTTTATCCTCACAACTATCCCATTAGTAGTTTCTATTATTATTCCCAATTCACAGCTCAGGAGACGGCGACTCACAGAAGTTGCCCACTTGTACCAGGCTGATTCACTGCAGAGCTTGGGCTTCCTAGGATTTTCCTTTATTCTTTCCTTTTGTTTGATCATGTTCTCCCCACTGACACATCAATGAGGACACTTTATTTTTCAGCATGGGCAGTCTAAACCCTTTAGAACTTAAAGTTGTTCACAATCCAAGTGTTTTTTTTTTTTTTTTTTTTTTTAACCTGCCCAAGCTAATTTCTCAGTATTCTGCACTAAGTACCCTCAAGGCCTGAGGGAGTCTGCCTCCTCTCAAAGCTTCAAATGTCTTCCCACCCACAATCCAGCTAAATTCTACTGCTCTTTAAGACCTAGGTCAACTATACTTTTCACAGTCACTTTCCAGACCTTTCCAGCCCAGAGGAAATAGCCTGAGGAGCTTGCCACCACTGTAGATGACCTGATGTCCCCGAGAGCTTCAGCAGCATGGAACCCATGGAATGGTAATGCAAGGCCTGTTGGAATGTGCCATGCGGGCGCTTTCCTTAGGAGCACGTCCAGAGCTTTTATCAGTTTCTTTAAGCTTAACAACCACCACTCAGCACCCTCACTTCTGGAAACTAATGACACTAAACACTAATGTTCTCTGAGCAGGAATGGCAGATTTAGCAAATAAAAGCATTATACGGTAGACACAATTTTACTAAAACACGATTTGTTGTGTACTTGAAATTCAGATTTAACTAGGCATCCTGTATTTGATTTGCAAACTTATCCTGAATGTTTTGTGGATATTAATCTTATCTCTCAACTGTACAGAATGTAAGCATCTGGAGAACAAGAGACTTCACTGTTTCCCCACAAAACTTGACACTCAACTCTTATTGTTGCTTACTGATTTATTTTTGTGGTCCAATAGAAACATTTTTGAACACGTTTGATTTGGGCCCAATATCAAGTCTAGTAGCCACATCATAGTTACATACACACATACAAACACATACACACACACACAAACACACACACACACACACACATACATAAACACAAACACACAACTTTTGCTACGAGGAAACAAATGTCATCAGACCTAATAAACAATTTTGATCATCTCTGCTATTTGCTGGATTCAAACACATTGAGCTCCTCCCAAAATAACTTAAAAAAAAATATCCTCTTAGGAAGAATCTGGGGAAATTAAAAGATACCAAAATTGTTATTGGATCTCAAACTGAGATCGTCAGACCATTTGATTGAGAAATCATCAAAGGTATTTGTTAAAGTGCAGTTGTCTGGGTGCAATCTCAAACCTATTAATTCAGAACTGTGCAGAATGGCTCCATGCAATCTGTGACTTTAAAAAGCCTTCCAGATGATTTTTATGCCCTTTCAACTTTAAAAACTATTTGTTTATGAAATGTAATACTTTAGCAAGGATTGCTGTCTATGTTAGAGAAGAAAAGTTATCATTTTAGTGCTTAAAGATAAGCCCCCAACATTTTGAGCTTCATACTAGAGATCATCTTTTAAATGTATCTTGAATCTATCACATCAGTGTTAAATGCTCAGCACTGTAAATTTTCCATTTAGACTCTCAAAGCATTTAAAAAGAATTGGTAAACTAATGACAGGTATTAAAAGGCTGCTTGATGGATCATTAAAATAGTAAATGTATCACTGAAGTTTACAGAGACCAGAAGAAATTTAAAAATAGACTATACCTAGAAAGATGTTCGAATGTGGCTACTCAGGATTGGTGTGGGGAACCTAAGGCTCTTTTGAATTTCTGAAAGAAAGGATCACTGTCCAAACTCTGTTGACTGGGTGGTCCTCACTAGTTTTGATCTCTGAGTGAAAAGAATGCTGATTTATAAGTCAGAAGGCTTAGGTTCTATAGTTTAGGGTCTGTTTTGGGGGGCTTCAGTTTGCTCATCAATAAAACAATGGCTTAGACTATTAGCCGATCTCTAAAGTATTGTCTAGATTTAAATTTCTATGATCATTCTGAGCTTCAGTTTTCTCTGCTATTAATATGGGGTTGAACTAGGTGCAGTGTGTCCATTCATCCTGTGTGTCTGAGGGCGGCCCTGTCATCTCCATTACAGTACTCAGATCTCCATTCAAAATTCAGGCGCACCCTCTCTAACACTGTAAGATCAATGATGCTTCATTTAGGCTTTCCCCAGGAAGGGACAATATATTAGCCATTCACACATGTCTTTTATAAGAGATAATTATTTATTCAAACGTGCTTACAGACCAAACAACTATGTGCCATTCATCACTGTGCTAGGGCCTGGGAACAGTCACGAAAAAAGTTAGAACAAAGAGTCTGGCCTATGCAGTCTCCATTCTGATGGGAAGGTAGGGAGTGATGGAGAAGAAGATAAAAACAATAATCATATTAAACAAATATAAATAAGAGACTTCAGTTTGTAACTGGCTCTATGAGAGATACTGAGGGCTGAGATGGAGAAGAACAGAAGGGTGTTCAGAAGAAAGCCCCTGGAGGAAGTGCAATTTACTCAGACCTACAGGAAGAAAAGAGAAAAATGGGAAGGAAGGGGGGTGGAGAAAGGGGAAGGGAGAGCATATTCTGGGATCCTGTGGGAGAAATAGCTTATGTGCTTGGCATTCAAATTCCTGGAATAGTCTCTGCTATCTCTGAGAGATAATTTAATCCAAAACTAGTGAAAGGAAACCAGAGGCCCAGAGGGTTTAAAGGACTTCTCCGAGGTCAAATGGCTAATGAATAGAAGAACTCTTCCACACTTCAGTCCAGAATGTGAACTCTTCTTAGAGATTGAAAGGCAACAGGAAGCAGGAGACTGTGATGGTTGAAATCCTGGCTTTTCTATTCATAAACTACTCATCCTTGGGCATGAGAGCTTCTCTGAGCCTCAGTTTTCTTTACTGTGAAACACAGACAACGTCTGCCTCACCGGATTATTACAAGAATTTAATGAGATACTGCAGCACAGTGCCTAGTATATCACAGCTGCTTCAGAAATGCAAGCTCTTGTATTTTTCACCTAGTGCACTTTCCCCTGTACCAACTTGTTGTCAAGTCAAGACAAAGTAGAGCAGAGGGTAAGTTACTTGGATAAAGGAGGAGTGGCAGCAGAGGGAAGGTTGTAGAATACTGGAATGGAGTCTATTTAGCAACTGCCCATCCAAATCCTAGTGGAGGAAATGGAAAGGCCACCAAAGTGGACAAGTGTCAAAAAAAAAAAAAAAAAAGACATCCCCAATTTTGCTCACAGCTTAATCCACTAGTGGCAAATACAGAGTTGTCTATGTAAAACAAACAAAAAATGATTGCCGTATCAGTATTTACACTTAAACGTAGCCTATAAGAAATGGGCTTTACTCTAGGATCTCACTAAACAGAAGAATGACACACTTTGTTATTCAAAATATGCTAAGAGAAAAATGTTAATATGCCACTAAATCAACTGTGAACAAACCAATTATCTGCAGGATATTAAAATGATAGCTGGTGTTAAGGATGCTTCAAAACCAAGCCCATGATATCAGAAGAATCAATAATTAATCCAAGTACTATACAGCTTTTCTCCATTGTCTATGAACAAAACCGCAGGTTGAATTCAACCTTAAAACACCAAGAGGCATATTTCATGGATTAAACTGGAGAGCTATCAGTCTGCTCCACAAAACCTCCATGCCCTCCCTGTTAGGGAATATTTATGGTTTAGACACACATGAACCAGGGCTGAATATTTCTTTGTTTCAGAAGTTCACTGGGTCCCTCTTCATGCAACCATAAGGTAAGTGCTATTTCTTATACAGCTTTTTGAAATGCAGCTTACTTTATGATTTTTTGCTGTTGCTGCTTTATGGGAGAAATTTTATTTCAAAGTTTCATAGGATGTGAATTAAACTCATTATTCTGCTGCAAACTCATTGTTTAATTGACAGGAAACACGCATCTAAATCATCTTCTATGCATGGCAGAAGCAGCTACATAAATTTAACAATGGGTGGATTATTACTACTTAGCATATTTATGGAATTTTAGATTCAGGAAGCATTTTACAAATCTTTTATTAGTTAATCCTTATACTTCCGAGTGCATCTGACAGGTGGTAAACAATGCTTTGAGGTTTAAATTGCCAATACATGAAAACTTTAATGGGGAAAAAGAAATCTACAGCCTTCCTCCTTGCTCCCAAACGTGCCTAGGGCACATTTTTGATGCTTTTTTCTTCTCACCAGAGACTATGACTAGAGGCCCAAGAAGCAGAGTTGCAGACACCTGAAACACTAGTAATAAAAAATATATATATTTTGGGTTTTGTCCCAGGTTAGGTGGCCAAAACCAGGGGAGACCTTCTCACCAACAGCAAGATGATGTGACGGGATTCTCAGCACAGATACCTCCCAGTAATACGGCGCATAAAAAGGTACATAAAAAAGCAGTCAATTTCCCTAAAACTATAAGGTAAGCTTAGTTTCCAATTCAGATTCTAACAATGTCACACCTGCTGGACTCACTATTTGAGTGACATCACCAGTGATTACTTCTCTTAAAATACATGCATGGATATTGAAAAATAAAACCGAATTTAAACTAAGAGAATGTATGTCTTCATTTTTTTTAATTCGCAAGTTTTTAAAACCAAGCTCCCTTGAATACCAATTCAAACTTTGTATGAGTGCTCCAAAATACCCCATCTCCAGACACCAGAAGGTGTTGCATAGCAGGGCAAAGAAATCCTCAATAAATCCAAGTCTAATTCTTCACCCAAACCTTTTTACAGCCCGGGGCCTTCACAGCTAACAAACCAAGAAAATCAATCCCGCATCACCTTTGGGCCTGGTATGAGGAGCCGCAGATGCTGCGCCTACTTTCAGAAGACCCCAGTGTGGCACGTCCAGCACACATTCTTGTTTCTTCTGACTGACAGTGACTTTATCCCTCTAATCCCTCCGTCCACCCGCCTCCGCCAGTGTGTGTGTGTGTGTGTGTGTGTGTGTGTGTGTGTGTGTGTGCGCGCGCCCGTGTGCTGAGGGACGCTTAGATAGGAGGGTGCTGAAGACACCCAAAGTATTCTGGAAGCAAGCACCCTTGGGCCCTGTGCTTTGTCAGAGCAGCTGGGCTAGCTGTCAGGAGGTCAGGGAGCGGTAACCAGGTCACCCTCCTTTCAGGGGTGCAAAGGGATGCTCTAAGCTCTCGCGTCCCCCTGAGTCTGAGGATGTGGGGGTTGCGGGTGGGCAGAGAGACCCCCGCCCCCGACCATAATCCCGCCCACCCTGGCGCGGCTCCTCCCGGGCGCGCTCCCGCCCCGCCCCGCCCCGCGCGACGCCCGCGCTACCTGGGGACGCTGGAGGCTCGGCGGCGGCTCTGGGTCCCGCCGGGCGGCTGAGGCTGGCGCGGGCTTTGTAAAGCCGCGGGGACAGCGCCGACCCCGCCCCGCCCCGCCGACCCCGCCCTCTCCCACCTCGGCCGCTCCCCCGCCCGCATCCTGGGCCGCCGTCCCCGCTCCGCCACCTCGCTCCCCGCCCTGCCGCCGCCGCCCTGCGGGGCGGGGACTGCGGGTCCCTCCCCATCCTCGCGGCCTGCCGGACAGTCCTGCAGGCGGGGCCCCAACGCCTAGGCGGGTCCCGGGAGCCCTGGACGGCCTCCCTTCACCCCCCGGGGCTGTCACCGCTGGCGCGTGGCCGCCCTGCTGGGACTCCGGTCTTGGGACCTGGCCCCTGTGGCCCCAAGTGCTCAGGGCCTGGCCCTTCTACTCACAGGGCCGGAGGGGTCGTCCCTCCTGGGGGCCTCCCCAGAACCCACCTCTGGGATTCGCGGGGGCGCCAGCGGGGGCATCTCCAGCAAATGGACGCCAAGTCCGGGAAAGTTTCTGGCGGTGTCAAGGGTCAGTCTTTTCTTATAGGGACGTTCTCTAGCCAAGTAATGGAAACTCAAGAGATTCCATCAGCGGGTTCTGCTGACATCACAAACCACACATGGCTTGGTGTCCTGTCGTGTCGTTTACACAGACTCTCCATCCTTACTGCAGCCTTCTTCTGCACGTTCGCCTTTGGAGGCCCCAGGCTAGTGACATTTCAGCGAAAGGGTGTAAGAAACTTAATTTTTAAATAAACAGTTAATATTAGAAACCCGCACATTTATACGTTTGCTGTGCACCAAGCTCTAAGTGTGATCGGTCACCTTTGAATAGTTCAGACCTTCCAATGGTCAAGATGATCCAGGTCAGTCACTATCTGGCACTTCCTCATCTCCAGAACTTTTGGTCTCTTTACTCTTCTTTTTCATTTTCCCTTTGATGTGAAGGAGAGGTGAAAATAAGATGCAACATGATCAGTTTGAAGAGCTTTTAACAGCTGGTGTAAAACTTTATGGGAGAGGCACTCTGGAATCATTGAAAATAAGATTAGAAAATTATCTGTACACCTTACTGCAGTTTTATCATTTTTTTTGCTTGAGCTTGCATAATGAAGAGCTAGAGGTAGCTATTATTTTTAGCAGAAATAATGCTTTTCTAAGAATTAAGTAGATTTAAAAGTATGATATAGCTAGGATGTCAGATCAGGATAAAACTCTATTGACGGAAGAATGAACCAAACGAGCTGATAGTATGAGAGATCCAGCAACTCTTTGGAGTAGTAAAATTGGTTTTGTCTTGGAGTTTGGACAGTACAAATGGATATTTTGAATATTGGGAGGCCAGGGATGGTGGATCACTTGAGGCCAGGAGTTCGAGATCAGCCTGGCCTGATCCACCGGCCTTGGCCTCCCAAAGTGCTGGGATTACAGGTGTGATCTACCGTACCCGGCCCCTAGAATTATTCCAAGCCAGCAAAGATTTTTGATGTTGTTGTTATTCTTTCTTTCATATCCCATATCGAATCCATTAGGAAATCCTGATACCTCCATCTTCCGAAGGTATTTCATATCCCAAGTCTACTCTCTTCCAAACTAGCATTGTTTACTTGGATTTGCAAAAAAGCCTCTAAACTTGTCTTTCTGCTCTTAGTCTTGCCCCTATGGTCTGTTATCCAGATAGCATTTAAAGTGACACTTTTTGAAAGTATATATCATAATTCATGTCAATCCTCTGCTCAAAAAAAAAAAAAAAAAAGCCCTCAATGGCTTTCTACTGCCCTCAGAATACAATACAACATGGCCCTGTCTGTCAATGCCTTGCCTGCTTGTCACCTCAGCTCTCTCACCTCCTTCTCTACCACTGTCCTCTCCCACATCTTGTCACAGATTCTCTGGCTTTCTTTTGCTCTTTAGACCTCATTCTCCTATCTCTTGATCTTTGAGCTAGAACTCTTCCTGTAAAGGTTTAGAGTCTTGCTCCTCAGTTACATCAGATGTCTACTCTCATGTCTGCCATTGGAGAGGCAGTCCCTCAGCACCCATCCTACAATAGCCCCCTTTCTTAACACTCTCATTCTTTGTCTCCTTAATTTGCTTTAGTTTTCCTTTTAATACACATGTTAACATGCATGTATGCATTGTTTGCTGTTCTCCCCCTACAGTGAGAACAGCAACTTGGTTACAGTGCCAGGAACATAGAAAGCATTCAATAAATATTTGTTGAAAGCAAGCATATAAATTATATTATATAATGAAGGTTTGAATTTCCACAAGATTCATGTGTTGAAACCCTAATCCCTGAATATGATTGTATTTAGAGATAGGGCCTTTAAGGAAGCAACTGGGCCCTGATCTGATAGTATTAGTGTCCTTATCAGAAGAGACATCAAGAGCACTCACTCCCTCTCTTCATGTGCATACACAGAGGAAAGGCGGTGTGAGCCCATACTGGGAAGGTGGCCATCTGCAAGCCAGAGAGGGAGCCCAAACTGAATCAGCTGGCACCTTGATCTTGGACTTTCCAACCTCCAGAACTGTGAGAAACAAATTTATCTCATGTAAGCCACTCCGTGTAGATATTTTGTTATGGCAGCCCAAGCAGACTAAGACAAATCAGACAGAATATAGTACAAAAGAAACAAGGAGTTTAGAGAGAATCTACACTCACACAGTGTCATGAGTCATTTCAGGATCACTTGTGCAATTGAATGGTGTAATGGTGTGACCTTTAACCAGTAAATAAGCCTTTGCAGCACCTCTCAGAATAATTGAGGCTTCAAGAATACTCTTATCTTAACCTGGAGTACAATAAATGCTCAAGATGAATGAATACCTTTTACAGCTTTTTTGTTATTTTCTCTAAAGTCATGAATGGTTGAGGCTCAGAGGAGAAAGAATTATCTAGTTACTGTAGGGAAAAAATGCTTTATGAAAGTTTCCTACTGATCACAATGAAGGAGTCACATGCAGCTGGGTGCCTAGAACATGGCCATGACCTGTTGCTATTCAAGCAAAATATCAAATGTTTCCAGCAACAGCTTCAGCTACCTACCACAACTGTTTATACTCTTGGTCTCCAAAGTAGGCCATGAGAAATAAATATTAGAGCTTCCGCTTATATTTTTTATTAAAAAAGAAACAGCCTCTGCAAACGCGCAATAAACAGATTGAAATTGCTGCCCTCATTTGCCCAGAGGTCAGCTGGTCTCTTTTTCTCCCTTTCAGAGGTGTCCTGAGGAAATATCGGGAGATTCACAGCATAGGGGGGCTAACATGTGGTCTTTACACTTCTTTCATTTCCACTGTGTTGCCTCTTATTGATGTTTATGTGTGTTCACTTATGGAACTGAAGATTCTGTTACCCAATTTTAACCAAGGAAAAGTATCAGAATGGAAAAGTGGCTCACAAGGATTTCTGCAGAGGAGACAGTACTGGTAATACAAGTTTAAGCAACAACAGGAAATCAGTGGAGCTGACACGTTTCCTACTGTGTTCTTAGCCTAATGGGAGAGGTTAGCAACACTGATGATCTTTCTAATTCAGACTTAAAAGAAATCAGCTCCTCCCTTCCATTGAGATATAGGTTTACATTTACTTTTATTAATGATGAACTTTGCCTTGAATATATATATTGTATTTTTTTTTTGTTAAAAACATTTATTCTGATACGTTCTATCGTTAAGTTAGTACAAGTTCTACTCTGCTACAGATTTATCTGTGATGAGACTTGTGCCATCCAACTGGCAATTGAATGATGTTCCATCTCTTGAGATGTAGGGCAATGATAATTTGAAACATGTGGCAAGCAAGATATTAATAAATATGATATGTTTCGTCATTAAATAATTTTTCAATTTTACATGTATGTATGTTTTATAATGTACAATGGTGGGTGTAATAAATAAGCAATCTTATTAACAAGTTAACAAATGAGTAAATACTGAGACATATAATGAATATTTTTAAGTGATGCAGTGCATTTTCAGAAAAGTTTGGAAACCACCGATTTACATATAGAGAGGTAAAATAATTTTTTAGAACATAAAACCCTAGTCTGGAAGGAAAAGAACAAATAAATCCAAATTTTGTGTGTGTGTGAGACAGTCTCACTTTGTTCACCAGGCTAGAATGCAGTGGTGTGACAGCTCACGGCAACCTCTGCCTCCCAGGTTCAAGAGATTCTCATGCCTCAGCCTCCCGGGCAGCTGGGACAACAGGCCACAGCTAATTTTTGCATTTTTAGTAGAGACAGGCTTCATCATGTTAGCCAGGCTGGTCTTGAACTCCTGGCCTCAAGTGATCTGCCTACCTTAGCCTCCCAAAGTGCTGGGATTACAGCTGTAAGCAACCATGCCCGGCCCAAATCCAACTTCTTAATTACAGAATGTCTACTAAGGGTATGGATTATTCAGCAACTTTCTATATTTTTCTTCTCTCCTAAGCCTGTTAATCATTTCTCAATTTCAAGAAAAATGTGAAGAGAAGAAAGTTTGTTAATTTACCATGATATTTGGAGAGAAGATTTAATTTACCAAATAAAAGAAGTTTGAGATCTACTTAGGAGTTTTCAGTTTTGAATTCCTACAGATGATAATAATATGACTTGAGATAATAATATGACTTGAGATTCACCCATCTGCTTTAAATTTATTGATTTTTCTCTTACAGTGGAATGTACCCATAGGGCTTGAGATGTGAAGTAATATTCAAACGTGGTCAAATTCTTCTCACATATAAGAAAGGTTTGTCCTACTTTTTAAAACTATAAAAAAACTCCCTTCCTCCCATTCTAAAATTTTACATGTTCATTGGCAGCATCAATTGATACATTTTTATATTCAGCCAGATATACTGTGTAACAATTGATACAATATTTTAATTAGGACTGTCTAGTTCTAGTTTCTTAGCTAGGTATCATCACATCCTAAAATTTTGAGGTTGGCGGGATCCTTGGCTACAATTCATTGTGTGAATGAAGATGCTAAGTTCCAAGATGCCTAAGGGTCTGCTAGTGGTGAAACCACTAGATCCTGGCAGAACTGAGACTAGACACCAAGCCTCTGACTTCCCATTCTGTGTATTTTCTACCGCAACATGCTGCCGCAGAGTGAGCTTGATGGGACTCTTGTTTTTCTTGCCAAGTATAAGTTAGAGAAGAGTAGGATGCCTTCGGCTATGCCTCATTGTGCTCGTACATATGTGTGTCAGGCAGCCCAGGGCTTTCCAATTCCCCAAATACCCCAATCCATGGTGCCTATGAAGGAAGAGGGATCTCCTAGATACTTGTTTATTTTATAAAGAATAAAAAATAAGAGAAGACCTTATAGATTATTTTATTTTTCTCCTTGGGGTCCTAGAAATTAACTTACTGCTAAGACACTGCCAGCTACCATTTTCTCAATTAGAACTTTGACTTTTATAAAAAACATTATTTTGGTAAGATGGTCCTAGTGAAAAAAAGTAGTAATAAAATTATCAGTAAGACATAGGCAGGAGGCATACTTTAGTTGGTAGGGATTATTGGTTACTGCTTAGCAATAATACCTAATTATTTGGTAGAAAATTTTTAAGGAGAGTGAACAGAAATCTAATTTACCGAGGTACTTAAAATAGGACTAAATAAAATAGAGAAGAGTGTATTGTAGAGATAATCTAGTTGCCAAGATGGCCTTTCCATAGTTATGGCTTTTATTGTTCTCAAAATGTGTGTGTTCTTTACTCTTTTATGAAAAAATAAAGATTTTCTTTTTCCCAGGGGCATGAAGTTACCCTGCAGTTTAGTTGTTAAAATACACTGAATATTTTTTTCTTTGTTACTTCTAGGACACTCATATTTATTCTGGAAGTCACCTTAGTTCCTGTGTTTTCCTTCTACATTTGAATTTCTGGCTCCAGACTCCGAATTTTAAGCTTGTTAGTTGTTTCTCATGATATTCCTCATAAACTAGTTAATATGAGATTTTTATGCCCTGGATTAAAGAAAAAATTAAGATTTGGTTGTAGTGTTATCTTTTTAACTTTGTTACTTTTTTTCTCTCAACCTTGGAAGCTGCAATAGGGTAGGATATATCTGAAAGGAATTTGGAAATTTATTTGTCGTTGTTACAAAGGTGACTTGTAAATTCTATAACCAAATTCCCATGGATTGTGCAAAAGATTCATTTCATTTTCTTATTAACAAAGTCTCAGGGTTTAAAAAAAATACGTCTTTTTACAGCACTATGCCTTCTGGATTTTATTACAAAGGAAAACATTGAATAGTAAAATGACATCTCTGTAAAGTCTCTCCAGATGGATTTTTGTACATCTGGGCACCATCTTTTTTCCTTCCATAAAAGAAGATAAGTCTTTGATTATAAGGATTCTGTCAGTTTTGCTTTAGCAAAATGCAGGGCCTAATAAATTATTTTATGATTGTAATGTATTCATTTTCCACCTATAACAAGCTTTGTGAGTAGAAACTGTAGACCCTGGAATTTATTGCAGGGGTTACCTGGAATTCTGGAAACATTATGTTAGAGTGCCAATATGAGAACAAGCATTTGACCTTGAGAGGATATCCAAGCCTGAAGGGATGACACCCATAGATATTAATATCATTAAGTATTAGTAAATTAAAATCTGATCCTCATCTCCCGTATATTCTGTTATTTCATGGGATAGATGTGATTGCTGAGGGTACAAAAAATCTATTTGCTTTTAGGCTTTTTGTGCTTTTGTCTTTTTACCTTATGCTTTTATATGTTTCTTGCCCCTCTCTCCATTATTAAAAAGGATGCATTACCTATTTTTAAAAAATTGTTATAATTATGCCACTTCCCTCCTTAAAATGAGGCTCCCATTGCACCTATAATTAAATTCTTTTAGCATAGGTGGCAAGCTGGTAGGACCAGCTCTAACTCTACCTACCTCTCTTATCACTAAATTCAGTGATACTAGATGACTCCTTATTTCTTGAAGATAGCTTGCTCACTTTTGACCTTGCATCTGCAAACTTATAATTCCCTCCGTCTGGAATGTTCAGAGCCCAAAATATCAAATGACTGGTTCCTTCTCAAAGTTCCTTTCCTCCCCACCCATCTAATGTGGCCACATACCCCTCCAGCCTTTCCATATCACTTTAACCTATTTTTAAATGCCAATTTTGAAAATGGTATTATTTATTTATTTACATGTTATGACATGTTATGACATTAAAATGCAATTGCCATGCAATTAGAGACTCTGTCTATATGTTCATATCTGTATAATCATTATTTAGCACAGAACCTAGAATGTAGAAGGTGCTTGGTAAATACATATTTTTAATGAGAATATGGCTGCAGGGTTGATATAAGTAGTAATTAAAAGTATGGAATTAAGATCTGTGATCAAATCCTGGTCTTTTGACGTTGAATTTTTCTCAAGTTCCTTCATTGCTTCAATCACTAATTAAATGGTAAAAATATTCATCAATCAGGCCTACGTTGGATATTATTTTGAGGTGATGTATATTAAGTGCTCAGCACATGCCTAGCATATAGCAATTGCTCGCTAGATAGTAGCTATGATAGTGTTTCTTCAAAACAGGAGCAGAACAGGTTGGGCTGCAGGGCATAGACACTCAGAATCCTGAGGCATATCAGAGCTTAAAAACCAGAGAGCATTCTTTTTGTTCAAGTTCAAAAGTGCAAACATCCAAAGTTCAGAATTTGGGTAGAGTAGGTGAGAGCAAGAAGCAAGGATGAAGGAAAGGGAGAACGCTGAAGACATTGTTTACTGGTGGGATTAAAGTGCCCTGAGTTAATTTTTATTGGCAGTATTGCACATGTAGCTCTATTTGGCTTAAAACTCCAGAAGCAAGGCTAGAAATTGTTTCTTTATAGGTAAAACTTACATTACTTTGTTTGTTAATTTTTGAAACTATTTTGGATATTATATCTATCTTGTTCTAAATAACTAAGAAGAGCCTAATTTGATTATTCTGTGATATAAACTATCCTCTTTTATTTGCATATGATTCTTCTCAATTTTATACTGCAAGTTAGTGACTAGATAAACCTTATTTGATCACTTGATGGTAGTTAGTTCTAAGTTATATAGGCACAGTGCTTAGGGCTACAGAGAGATAATGGGCAAAAAAAGTCTTTTTGAAAACAGTTTGATTTTTGATGGCTTAAAAAATAAAAAATAGAAACAGGAAACAACAGTATAGTTATAAGAAAAAACATCTAAACTTGGTTAGAATTCCTTACATGTATTTATGACTTTGCTTTGCCATATTGAATTGCATATATATAGAGGAGTCAAGGCCAAACAAAGTATCTCCAGGGCTTGGGTCTCCAAAGGCTTTAATCCAGTCCTCTCTGGACACATTTTTACAAAACAGGTTTGAAGATTTTAGATTTCAAATCTCAGGTCCCAGTTGTAAATTTTTGGTCTCCAACCCTAAGTAACTCTTCCTCAAAATGAAAACAAACAAAACCAAGTACCCACACAAGCAAGTCTTTTCTGGAAAGGGGGCATGTGTTGCAGGGAGGGATGCTTAAATTTTCTGTTTTTAATTTTTTAAAGGACTCTGCAAAGTAAATTTGAAGAATGAAAACATTTAAAAATTATATTATAATTTCTGATGTCATTTTACAGTAGTTCCATTCAATATTCTTTTTATATGCATTTCTTTAATAATAGCCTAGTAATAATAAGCAGAGTATCTGAGCAATTACCAGTTGTTTGGGGCCTACATGTTTCTGAAATTAGTTGCAGTCAGGATAGATTTGGTTATTATGAGGTAACAAACAACTCCAATCTCTCAATGCCTTTGCACAATAAAAGTTAATTTCCTCCTCAGGCAGACTCAGGGGATTTGAGTGATTCTTCAGTTGTCTTCCAAAGGGTGACTTGGCAATTGAGGGGTCTTTTGATTCTGCTGCTCTGTAATCTCAAAATCTCAATTCAAGACTTCAGTGGTTGTTACAATAAAGAAAGGTGACTATATGGGCCTTTTCACTGTTTCAGCCCTGCTCACATTTCACTGGGCAGAACTAGGCCCCATGCTCCTGCCTAACTGCAAGTCCGCTGGAAAGTGAGGTTTTCCATGTGCTGTGGAAATATATAGGTTAGCTATGTTTATCATCCCCCACATTATTTTTTTTTTTGAGTAAAGGATTTAGCTCAGAGCTCAAAATTATTCAAAAAGGGGTCTTGACATGCATATAAATTTATAACCAGTACAATTGGATTATTGGCCGCTTGAGGATAATTGACAGTCTAAGGAACATGCAAGGATTGCACTAAAGAAAGCACATTCTTATGGCAGATGTGATGTAGCCAAGCACATTTTTATAATGTCATTATACTTATGTTCTTCAGCTTCCTTCAGAAAATTGGTTTTTGCTATTTTGTCTAACCTCTCCACTTTGGCAATGGCCTCTACAAGAGTAGATTTAAGTTATTCTAGTCTGTGATGTAGACTTGCAATGCTATGCTGAACTCAGACTATGTCATCAAAAAGCCTAGCCAAGCTATTAGTTTGTCTTATGAAATTATTGATATTTAATTATTTTTATTACAAAAGGAATTTTATATGATTCATCTTTATAGTTATTATTAGGTAGAAAAGTAACTAGAATATTGCCATTTCCCTTATTTTACCTTTTTGTGTTGGTATATTTCTAATTTGGGTCTTATAATGGGATCTCTGAGCTCAAGTAAGGAATTTTGTACATAGAATTTTGTATTGTAAGCATCACTGTTTTACACAACTTTTTCAACCATGACCAAAGGGTTCACAACATGACCAGTGGTTAATTTTAGTGAATTATTTAACAAGTTAATTATCCACAATTTCCTCAGAACATGTGGTCCTTCCTGAGATCAATTATTCATTTCACATTTCTTAACTACATGGCTTACGGTAAAGAAAGATACGTTGAACTTTATTTTTTTCCCAGCTTTATTGAGATATAATTGACAAAAAAAATTGTGTATATTTCATTAAAAAAGTGATGATTCGGTATATATGTATCACTAAATAATTATCACAATGAATCTAATTAACACATCTTTCACCTCACAGTTAACTTTTTTTTTTTTTTTTTGAGACCACTTAAGATCTACTATCTTCACAAATTTCAAATATACAGTATGGCATTATTAATCATAGTCATCATGCTGCATATTAGATTCCCAAAACTTACTCTTAACTGAAAACATGAACCCTTTGACCAACATTTCCCTGTTTCTCCCTTTTCCCAGCCCTTGGCAACCATCATTCTATTCTCTGCTTTTGTGAATTTGACTTCTTGAAATTCCACACATAAATGAAATCATATATTACTTGTCTTTTTGTATCTGGCTTATTTCACTCAGTATAATGCCCTCTAGGTTCATCTGTGTTGTCAAAAATGGCAGGATTTCTTTCTTTTTTCTGTGGTAGAATGATATTGTGTTGTATATACATTTCACATGTTCTTCATTCATTCATCTGTCAATGAACACGTATGTTGTTGCCATATCTTGGCTGTTGTGAATAATGCTGCAGTGAACATGGGAATGCAGACTTCTCTTTGAGATACTGATTTTATTTCTTTTGAACATATGCCCAAAAGTAGGATTGCTGGATCAAATGGTAGTTGTGTTTTAAATTTTTTGAGGAACCTCCATACCATTTTCCTTAATGGCTATACTAATTCACATGTAAATGTCCAACAGACACATGAAAAGTTCCTCAAAATCACTGATCACCAACCCAAACTTAGTTGCTTTACAATAATATACCAAGGAAGTATAGACAATGATATAAATTCTTGTTGTTGCAGTTTTAAAAATTGTTGTTAAAGAATCCCTGAAAAAATGACATATTACCTCTTCCTCTCCGGGTTACCTTATTTCCAATTATTATGAAGATGACTGCCATTTATTGAACATGTTCTTGGTTCCTAGCATTGTGTTAAGTGCTTCAGTGACATCATCTAAATAGTAGAATTATGTCTATTTATGGATGAGAAAAATGTATCTAAGTCTACATATCTGGTGGGGGGAAAAACTAGAATTTCACCCAGCTGCTTGTCCTACAGCCCACCAGTTCATAACCACTTATGTCATCCCTGTTCTCCTTCATCTTCCATTTCTTTTAAAAAGCAATACAGCCCTTAAAAATGTACTCCTGTAAAATCACCCTTGTACATAAGTATCATTTCTATTTCAATTGAAGTTTTAATAGATGGTTTGGCAAACCAGAAATGTAATAGTGTCATATGTCTCAGAAGTCTTGGGTGTACAGAATTCTAAGTGAAAAACTGAGTTGTTGATATGTCTATTGGATGTTTACATAATAAAAATAAGCTAATAAATATTTAACATTTTTAAAGTCTAGCTGCTGTGAAAGAGATGTCTGTTTTATTATTTTCATAATAAAAACAAACAAAAAACAAAACAGTCTAAAAGATGAGCTCTTTGAAGGCATATTACATAGAGTATGCCTCATAGGGTCTTGAACATGATAAAACTTCAGTAAGTTTTTAATACATGACGGGAACAGTGGTTTTGAAATAGACCGTAATGTGTTGTTTTACTCTAAAGTCTATTTGGGTGAAATTCTCGTATTTTCAAGTTACTTTATTTGATTCCCAGTGTAAATATTTAAGCTTTTAAATTTTCATAAAACAAAATTAAAGCAAGAGGTGTTTTGGCTACATTTCAGATAGTTTTGGTTTCAGATAGTGAACCAGGAAGTATTCCTGCATTGTAAGCTATCTTTATTAAGATAATATATTAGTCATATTTTCTAAAAGGCTCATAGGTTTTTAAATCTTCAGAGAGAAAATGGTTTCATACTTATTTTATGTGCATAATCCTCATGAATATGATACTAATTGGACTATAGCAAATGGAAAATAATAAAGGAAACAATGAATATCAGATTTTTATATTTGCTTCTTTACAAAAATCAATTCCATCCAAAAATGGATGGAATATAATTTGGTACTATCAAAACCTTTGTGGTTAAATTTACTTTTAATCATTTTGCTTTATTATCTTTTGGCGGCTAGAAAACGTTTGATTAATCTCTGTGAAAAGAAATTAAACTTTAAACCTTACACACTAAAAAGAAAATGCTTCCAAGGTACATAGTGGATAAGCTTATTAACTCTAAAATTAATCAGTCAACACTAGCAAATTCACATTTAGAAAACTATGCTGATAATTATATAATACTTATATTATGCTCCTATTTGATTTACTCTATTTGCTAATTTCTCAGTAATAATAATTCATTATATTTTTGATAGCCTATAATTTCTATTGCAAAGATTTCAATTTGCACTCTTTACATACTTTTGGTTTTATGACAGAATTTTAAAATGATATGCAGACTTGAGTGTAGAGAAATAATTATGCAGATACAAGAATTACGATAGATAACTTCCAAAATAAACAAATTCATCCTAACCCTCAAAGCACAATAACATGGAATGAAATGGTATGGGTTTCATTTCTACCTCTATCACTTATTAGTTTAAATATTTGTGTAATTATTTAACCTATCTAAGCCTTAGTTTTCTTATCTGTAAAAATGAGAGTAATTGAAACTTCTACCTCCTAGCTTCCTTGTGAACATTAATGAAGTATAAGCTACCTTAATGCATTATAGTGCTGACAAAGTAACTGACACATGGCAAGAACTCAATACATCTTAGCTATTACTTTTATTAACATGTCAGTAATTTTTTAGGAGTAAAAGATCATTTGGTTCTTTTGAAGTTTATATAGACATAAATATGTCCATGTTGATTATAAGGGACCTGATAGAACAAATATTAAGTACATTAAGGATGTTTCTAACAGTTGTGGTTTATTGGTAGCATTTATAGCAGTAATATAAAATACTGCTCACAGTAATGAAGATCCTCACGAAAAAATCATATTTGTAATAATGAGTCTAATTACAATGGATTAATAGCATAATTAGAATTGTAATAACTATTTAAAAAGTGAGTTAGAAAATATTAACATTATATATGTGTTAATATAGATTGTTTATGCCAGTATGGAATTGCAAATGTGTGAAAGTCAGGAGATAGCACTCAAGGAACTTATGTTGCCTGAAAAAAGAATTGCATGTAGGAAAAACAACCCTCAACCAGAGAAATAGACATGCCTGAAAATAAAAAGACATTTTCTTAAAGAAAATGTCCTGGAATCACACGGTAAGTCAAGAGAGGGCAGGACATCCCACTGGGAGTCAATATTGTGGTATTCTTTCATAGCATGCAGAGTACTGGACTATTAACATTTGACAAAGACTCTATTGAAGCAACACAGAGCTAATTTGCATGCAATCAGGAGAAATGCTTATGCCACAACACTGCATTTTATATAAAATGAAATTATGAAAATACCAATTTATTAAGTCTGTTTTTTGGAATCACAACTGAAATTTCTTTCTTTTTTTTCCCTTTTTTTTGAGACGGAGTCTTGCTCTGTCGCTCAGGCTAGAGTGCAATGGCGTGGGCTGGGCTCACTGCAACCTCTGTCTTCCTGGTTCAAGCAATTCTCCTGCCTCAGCCTTCTGAGTAGCTGGGATTCCAGGTGCCTGCCACCACGCCCAGCTAATTTTTGTATTTTTAGTAGAGACAGGGTTTCACCATGTTGGCCAGGCTGGTCTTGAACTCCTGACCTCAGGTGATCCACTCACCTCAGCCTCCCAAAGTGCTGGGATTACAGGCGTGCGCCACTGCGCTTGGCCGCAACTGAAATCTTTGTGCTTCCTCTGTTCTGTGAGATCTTATTGGATACATTCATTATGAACTGACCATATATGAAGGAAAAATAAAGTAACCAGGAATGAGAGATTTCTTTTCAGAGATAAAAATTTGAGATTAATATAGAGTGAAAGGGTAACAAGTCAGAATTTTATCATCACTGATAACTTGTTCCAAACCTTTTTCCCTGAAAAAAATAACACTTTGTTGTAGTTACATCAATTATTTTATTTGACCACTATTTTAAATTCACTTAATCAGTTAAAATTGGTGGAAGACTTCATAAGTGCTATGAATAGGTATGGAATTGTAGGATGAATCAGGCACACGGATCTTGTTCTCAAAAAGCTTATGGTCAGAAGGAATGTTAAGAGTATGTGATTAGGCGGGAAGAGATCAAGCTCTAAGAGATGTCCTGTAAAGTCCATTATGCTATAAACTGGCAAAATTATATGTAAGTGCTAGTTCTTCTGATAAGATTCAGGATAATGATCTGTGGGCTATTTACAGAGATAATGTAAGCTCATACACTTAAGCTCTTCTTACTATTATGTTGTAGCAATCATTCCTTTGTTCATCCATATATCAAACATTTATAGAATATCTGCTCTGCCAGCCATGGAGCCTATAAAACTGAGTTAACCTTCCATGGGGTTCATAGTGTAGCAAGAAAGACATCACACTTTATTGTAGTTTATTTCCTTATCTCGGTGCTAGGATTAAATATGAACCAGGAGTTTAGGGGCAAATGGAATGTAAGTTTAGGGTACAAGAATAATAATTGTTAGGTTTGGCTTAAAAATGATCAATTTAGAAATACAGAGATTTAAATCTTAGGGGTCATAAAATTGACCTTCTTCATTTTACACAAGACAAAATGTTCAGAGAAGATAAATGATTTGCTCAAGTTCACATGGGTTATGGGCAACTGAACTGACAGTTGTGTCCACCTTTGGCTCTTTCAGTTCCCATTCATTCCTCTTCTGATCAAGCCCATTACCTCAGGAGGGTTAATAGTTAATATAAATGTTTTATGCAGAGTTTGAGCCAAAGAAAACATGCTTAAATGGCTATTTTAAAGGAAAATAAATTAGTGATATGAGCGGCTTAATAGTAGGTACCGTATTAGAAATAGACTTACTCTGCAAAGACCAACAAAGGAATTAGTGCAACTCTATAAAGATATTGTCTTACAAATTAGAGAGTCATCGATATTCTACAGGACTCTGATGTGAATGCAGGGAGACATTTTGTAGAATGTTACCAAATGTAAAAGCTGGGGGCAGTTTTATAAATCCAATAGGGAGATTTCCTTGCTGAGTCAGAGGTGAATACAACTGGAATTGTTTTTTCACACTACAATTCCTTGTGATATGGCTAAAGTAGGCTTTTAATAAATTAAGGCAGTCTTCTTTGTCTACTTTTTTCTTTTTTTGCCATACAGGAATCTGTAGACCTATATTCAACAGCTGATAGAAAAATAATATTAGAACTGTAGAATAGTTCTTATGATAGCACAGCCTGGAAGCATGACATCTTCTCTGTCATCGAGTAGCTATTGACTTAGGACAGGTTAAATCTCACTGGGCCTCTGTTTCCTCATTTATAATGTGAAATATGTAATATAAAACTACTTAGGGTTCCTTCCAGCCTAAAAACTTGATGTCTTTGCAGTTGATATTTGCTTGTTTATAAGGTACCCTCCCAAATGGTGAGCTGAGCTCTGTGTTCTACTTAATAGGCACTGGTAAATAAAGTTGCTGATGGCTAAGAATAGAAAGAAAACTGATAGCTCAGTCATTTTAATGAGAATGCTGTAAGCATATGCAATGGTTTATTATTAAACTATTCCACTACTGGAGAAATTGGAAAAATCACAATAAAATTTTTCAATTTTCCATTTCAGTAACTTTATTGAATTGCCAAGGCATATAACAACAGCCAAAGTTGATACATTAAATGTGGATGTTTAAGAACAAAGTTAATATGTAATATTATTGTTTCCCATTTTAGTCCTTTTCTGCCAACCCCCTCCGAAATTAAATAAACCTTTCTTACTTATTGCTAAAAAGTGTCTTACTATTTCTGATAGTTTGAATATTTTTTCAGTTAATTCTTTATTCTTATGTAAAGCTTGTAAATCACAATGGATTTCTATTTCTTTACTGCCAAGTATAATACAATGTCAATATTCCCTTCCTTTCCAGAGTCTGTCTTATGGTTTCTATTTTCAGTTTATGATCCTTGTGTCTATATTTGGTAAAAGTCTGCTTATGTTTTTCAAATCTGATGTAAGGCAATCTTTTAACAAAATGTTTCTGAGTGGAACCTAAAGCAATCTGAATTATTATAATTTTAGATATATGCTTCCCAAGAAAGCAATATAATTTTTTTTTCAAGGACAAAGTTGCTATTTGGTTTCAAGTGTTGTTACATTTTATGAACTCACACTATATTTAATAATATTCTCATCTTTTTCTTTGACTGTCAGGAACTGCCTGCCTCCTGACCCAGATTCTCTCTGTGCTTCCATGCCGGGACATAGGAAATTTCTTCTGGGCTCTAGGTGCTGTTTGCTGCATCTGCTGTTGGACTTTATTGTGACCACTAGGGGTCTTTGGCTTTGCTAACATTCTAACAATTAATTAGAAAGAGCAATTTTGCTATGTTACACGAAGAGCTTATTATACCTATGCTCCTTTATCTTAAAAATTCTCAATAAATGAGTATGATCCATAAGGGCACATGATCATTACCACCTAAGTATGATCACTGATGGCCTGAATTTTTTGCTAGAGAGGAGACTGTCAGGCTTTGGTGGCTGAGATCTCGGGAATCTCAGCCCTATTCTTGTCCTTTCTGAGGTTCGGTTGGTCATCATCTTTAATTCTACAAGAAACTCTCACATTCTTCTAATTTTCGGCTTAAATTATGCATTTTCTGTTTTGTGCTTGCAGCCCAGGAATGCTTACCGTCTTTGTCAGCGTGGGCTGCTGTAACAAGTTACCATAGAATGGCTGGTTTAGACAATAAGCATTTATTTCTGACAGTTCTGGAGGCTGGAAGTCTGCGATCAGGGTGCCAGGATGGTTGGGTTCTGATAAGGATCCTCTTCCTGTCTTGTAGATAGCTGTTCTGTCCTTTCTCTTATCTCTTATGAGGGCACTATCCCAGCATGATGCTTCACCTTCCCAAGGCCCTGGCCTCAAATAATATGGCACTGGGGAATGGGGACTCAGCATATGAATTTTGGAGGAACACAGACGTGGTCCATAACAAATAGGTATGATAACTTGCTATATTATTTTGCTCTATTTGTATAACAGAATAACATATTTCCTATGCTAAAGTAATACACATGAATTCCATTGTTATTAACTGCAAATGTTGGGAGGAAGGAATTTGACTTCTTCCCATTCTATCTCTTCAGTCAATGACAGCAGAATCAATATCCCATTTGTTCCTAGGTTCTGATGTCAGCTGAAGAGAGAAATGGTGTCTTTCAGAGTGTCCTTGGCTTACCTTTTTGTCTGGAGAGTGCCAACTGAATTCAAGAGTGAAGGGTTTTTGAGAGAAGAAGACCCAGTTTTTCTATTTTGGCATTCCAGTGGTTTTTGGCAAGTGAGGACACCCGCTCGTCATTTCTGACACTGATCTAGCGGCCACGTTTGCCTTAGCTGAGCCAGGAACTGCACCTGTGCAGACTCTTTGTTGGGCCAGTTGAGTCTCTGCTCATTTACTAGGAAACTTCTCTTTCTCCTCTGAGTTTTCCAATATCTGATTTATACATGGATTTCTCCTATAAAACGATGACAGTGTGGATTTTGATTGGACTTTTCTCCAAGATGATGCTGCTGAAATTACCATTCTTATTATTATTTCTATAAAGTCATTATTTAACTGGAACCTTTCTAACTACACAAATTATCTATATCTGTGGAGTCTTCACTGCTCCTTCATCAAGAAACCTTACACCACAACAGAGCATAGTGATTATACTACATAATTTTGAAACTTATAACATTTAAAAATATATCTGTGGTTTAAAAATAAATTCAAGGTCCTTTTCTGATGTGAAATTGTGTGTGTGAAGATGCACTATAGAAAGTAAAATAAAAAAGCCAACCAAAAAACCCAAGAGTATGGAGTGGGGCTGAAACTCCATGTGTTTGATACTTCTCTTATTTTCTGTGGCAGCTTCAAGAGCTACTCTATTCCCGCCCCAACACTTGGGGTTACCTAGAGCACAGTTTGCAAACTACTGATCTCAGTATCGTTCACTTAACATTTAACCATGTACTGTCCTTTAATATTTCTCACACTGCAACCATATTGTTATATTGTGCACGGTTATTTAACTTTCCAAGTATATATGTTGACTTCCCAACTAGGTTTTAATTTTCTTGAGAGTAGAAACACTATCTTGTATCTCAGAAAGGAGCCAAAGAAAAATCCAGATAAGCAAAAATAGTACTTATCTGGTGAATATGGCACTCCAGCAATAATTATTAATTGATTGTTGATGCTGTCTGGTCTCAGACTCAGAAGAGGAGACCATTCAGGCACATGGACATGAATAGGCAGTAAGTCTAAGTAGCACAATCAGGTGGTAAGCTGGGCTCTTGCTCTGAAAGCTCAAGATATGGATCCTAGGCTGTGACATTCTTACAGAAGAATGCCATCAGGCACAGTGATTCAGAAAACAGTGTGTACTTTTTATTAATGGCAATATTTACTTGATATAACTGAACTGATAGGCTTATAAAAGACTCAGAATGTGACTCTACTTATTCCAAGTGTGATTTTGATGTGAGCAAAGTTTCAAATCACAAGTGGAACTGATATCAGATGCTGTCCTTATCCTTCCATAGAACACTGTTCAGTACCCAAGAAATCAGAAAAGATATGGGAAACTAAATTCTCTTATCAGAACTGGAAATGTGACTCATTACATGAGAATGAATGGGTAGTGTTATGAGTAACACTTCAATAGTCAGCTTAGGAGTGTTATTTATCCAACATACACTATCTGAAGATGGTTGTGTTTTTCAATATGTTTTATAAGCAGAAACCACTTGTTTCTCTCAATGTGAACTAAATGTTTTATAAAGAAAGAATAAACATATAACATACACTGTGGGTTGGAGCTTCTTTAATATCTATGATAAAGCTCTAACTTGTTTTTTTTTTTCCCCATTTATTTATTTTATTGCATTTTAGGTTTTGGGGTACATGTGAGAACATGCAAAATTGTTGCATAGGTACACACGTGGCAATGTGATTTGCTGCCTTCCTCCCCATCACCTACATCTGGCATTTCTCCCATTGCTATCTCTCCCCAGCTTCCCACCCCCCACCATCCCTCCCCTATTTCCCCCCAACTGACCCCAGTGTGTAGTGCTCCCCTCCCTGTGTCCATGTGTTCTCATTGTTCAACACCCGCCTATGAGTGAGAACATGTGGTGTTTGATCTGCTCTTCTGTCAGTTTGCTGAGAATGATGGTTTCCAGGTTCATCCATGTCCCTACAAAGGACCCAAACTCATCGTTTTTGATGGCTGCATAATATTCCATGGTGTATATGTGCCACATTTTCCCTATCCAGTCTATCGTCGATGGGCATTTGGGTTGGTTCCAGGTCTTTGCTATTGTAAACAGTGCTGCAATGAACATTCGTGTGCATGTGCCCTTATAGTAGAATGATTTGTAATCCTTTGGATATATACCCAGTAATGGGATTGCTGGGTCAAATGGAATTTCTATTTCTAGGTCCTTGAGGAATCGCCACACTGTCTTCCACAATGGTTGAACTAATTTACACTCCCACCAACAGTGCAAAAGTGTTCCTATTTCTCCACATCCTCTCCAGCATCTGTTGTCTCCAGATTTTTTAATGATCGCCATTCTAACTGGCGTGAGATGGTATCTCAATGTTGTTTTGATTTGCATTTCTCTGATGACCAGTGATGATGAGCATTTTTTCATATGTTTGTTGGAACTTGTTATTTTTAAAAAGTTAAAACTAGCTTGAACAAAGACCATACTGGAAATATTTAGTTGGAAGTGCTCATATAGCAATCTATAGTAAAAAAGTAGCATATTCTTCTACTATATATAGTAGAAAGTAGTATATTCTTTACTACTTTCTATACTATAGAATATAGTATATTCTTTTTACTATAGAAAGAATATAATAGACACATTCTTTCTTCTATACTTAGTATAATTAGATTATATAGTGATCCCCTATTGCTTATAAAAGTGCCTTCAATTTTCCAAAGCCTAGGTAGTACAAAGAACTGGTATCATTATAGAGGAATTGCACACTGCTGGCCTTTTGACGAAAGTGTCTAGGCAGAATTTTTGAATCCAATATTTGTTATTAATAATATAAGGTATGCACACATGCTCATCTTCTGAAGAGTGCCTCCACATATGTGATCTTATTCCCTTTTACAAGTACTCTGTGCAGTAGAAATGAACAGAAATGGCTGTGATCCTTTTACCGCTTGAGCAGCTGAAGAACAAAGAAGTGGTTGATTTGCCACAGTCACAAATGGATTGGGTTGAAATGAAGATCTCTGGTCTCCTAGCCCCATGCTCTATTCATGAGCCATGTAGTGTCAGTCTTGCTTCCCTGCTGGCATCATGGATGTGAGGATGAGACACGCTCCATGGGTCATCACGGATCACAGTTCTGGAGATTTTCATGGGTCATGTGTATGTGTGTTGGAGGGGATGATATTTTAAAGGGGGTGTCTCAGAATTTTGGTGGGGTTACTGAGTCTGGTTTTAAAAAACTCTAAGAAACCCCCTACTCTTTTAAAATCATAGTAGCATTAATGCATTTTCTGTGCTTTTCCCAAGTCTTTCCTTCTATACCTCCTAAGTTTTTCCCTGGGAGTCCAGAAATCTTTTTACTTTGGAAACTAAAATTCTTCCTCATTAGACTTACTTTTTATAAAATATATGTTAGCTGTTTCATTTATACAGTGAGCCCTTTGCCATATTGATTATTTTGGGTTTGGTTCAAAGCCAACCTGATGCCCAGTGAAACCCAACCTCTCTCTTCTGACAGATTGTGACCTGGCTTCTGTACATTTCCCTAGACCCTTGAAAGAGCACAGTGTGCTCCTTTTCTTTCTGCTTACTCCCTAAATCCTGGCTGAATCAGCCAAATATTTCCCATGCTAACAATAGTAATGAGTATGAGGTAGCCCCGTCTTCCTGGGGAGGTGGTCCAAGGATAAAGGACAGGTGGAGAGAATGTGCCTCTGTCCATTGCTGGGACAATGAAGTATCATTCTTCTCCTACTTGTGAGATACCGAGGCACCAAAGGGATATGACTGAGTTTCCAAAGAACGTACGAAGGCATGATCATAGCTGTGATGTGAAGTAGTCTGGGATGGGGAGAGTGGGTGTCTTAGTCCATCTGGGCTGCTGTAACAAAATGTCATAGAATGGGTGACTTATAAAGAAAAAAAAAATGTATTTTTCTCAGTTCCGGAGGATGAGAAGCCCAAGATCAAGTTGCTGGCAGATTCCGTGTCTAGTGACGGCTTGATTCCTGGTTTATAGATGGCTGTCTTCTCACCTAGTCATCACATAGCAGAAGAAGCAAGGAAGCCCTCTGGGGTTTCTTTTATAAGGGCATTAATCCCATTCTTGAAGCCTCCACTGTTATGACTTAATCACCTTCCAAATGTTTTGCCTCTTAATACCATCATATTGTGGGTTAGCTTTTCAACATATGAAGTTTAGGGGAACATAATATAAACATTCAGTCTATAGCAGTAGGCAATGGGGGTGTCATATTCATTACTCCCTAACCCCCAACTTCCAGGGAAAAAACTGTTTGTAACTGTTAGAAACATGATAGAGTCAAGTTACAGATGTTTGTCAAAGGTCTACCAAAGGAGTAAAATTAACGACTAACACACATGATGTGCTGACGGTGTGTCAGGCGGTGTGTGGAAAGCTTTGCTCTCATTATTTATTTAATCCTTACAAATACCTGTGAAATAGGTCATGATTTACAGGTGAGGAAATAGAGGCTCAGAAAGGTAGAGTAAAATGCTTACAGTTACACAGCTTGTAGGTGAAAGGCAGATTTTCATACATGTTTTCTGATCCCCAACTCCCCATATTCCGCAATCCATTCCTAGGGCCCCCAAATGGAGTTGCTCCACAGCGTAAAGCAGATCAGGTTATCTGCCTTTGTGAGACTGCTCTGCCATTAGGGCAGCCAACTATCCTGGTTAGCCTGGGATCATCCCAGTTTTACCATTGAATGTCTCACACTCTAGGAAACCTCATGTTTCCAGGCAAACTGAAAAAACTGGTCACCAATGCTGCTGGTGCAAATCTAGGTCTCCTTTGGGCATGGAAAAACCTGTCACCACTATGTCCAAGGGATTGATGCCTACCTTGTCATGTTATCTCTGTGAAGCCCAAACCGGAAGGAGTCAGTGGTATAGAGGAACCGAAGACCTTTAGGAGTATATTTTTCAGCCCTCTTTGGTGTCCATGAGGATGTGAACAGCACAGAAAAAAATGGCTCCAGGCTGGGCGTGGTGGCTCATGCCTGTAATCTCAATGCTTTGGGAGGCTGAGACTTGTGGATCACCTGAGGGCAAGAGTTCAAGGCCAGCTTGGCCACAACATGGTGAAACCTCATCTCTACTAAAAATAAAAAAAATTAGCTGGGTGTGGTGGTGCACACCTGTAATCCCAGCTACTTGGGAGACTGAGGCAGGAGAATCACCTGGACCCGGGAGGTAGAGGTTGAAGTGAGCTGAAATTGGACTACTGCACTCCAGCCTGGAAGACAGAGTGAGACTCTGTCAAAGAAAAAAAAAAAAAAAAGCTCCAGGGTGGAGGAGACTTCGCTTGGAGAGGTGGAGAGGAGTCTGAGGGAGGCTTCCCACCCTCTCCTCATTTTCCTCTCTCCTCTTTCATGGTATATATTACTCACTTATCTTTTAATCTGTATGTTCCTTTTGAGGAAAGATTCACTTTTTAACAGTTATCTCTTTGGTAATATAGGTGAATCCTACTATAACAACCTCAGCATCTAGAGAAACAGGTGTGTTATATAAGAGACTAACTCTGGGCATGATTAATTTTCTACAAGGAGAGTCTTTAGTGAGGGGAGAAGAAAGTACCTGCATTCTTGCCATCGGTAATTCCAGTTGCCACTATCATAAGCACAGGTTTAAACTGATGGAAGCTTTGCATTTTACATGTGTTTTGCATCTGTTCTTTTCCTTCATATCGTTCACCTCATGCATTCTAACTGCACTTGATTTATAGTTTGAGCTCCTTCCTACTAGACTCTAAACTCCTCGAGGGTAGACACCATAATTATTTTTCTCTATTATTTTTTATGCATTAAATACAAAGGATGACATATGTTATGCCTTCAATAAATATTTCTTGAATGAATAAATAAATCCTATATCAGAAAAATGATAGCATTTAACTTAATTTCCACTTTTTAAGCTTACCTCATACAAAGCAACAAGGAAAGAACTTATAAAGTGTGAGTCTGAGCTGTTTTCCAGTATGTACAAAACAACTAAAATTTATTTAGTGTATATTATGTGCCACACACATAAGTACAAAATACACACACTCAAGCACAAAATGCACACACTCACATGTAAACTCATTGAATTTTCACATAGTTTCATGAATTAAAAAAAGCAGGGAGAGATTAAATCATTTGCCGAATATTAACTAGTAAGTGATCTGAAATTATTACTGATCAGACCTTAAGCATGGGAAACCCAACTTCAATTTTCCAAGCACTATGCACAGCTGCCCTGCCTACTCACTTTGTGGCTGACTTTGTGAGTGTGACCCAGTAAAATGACTCAGGGCCATGCACCAGCTTCCTCATGAGGCCAATACTCAAAATGGATGGATCAGCAGGTACCCTTTTCCATCCCTAAAGGGCTCTACAAATATGCTTATATAATGCAATTTGTTATTCTCTCATTAAAAAGAAGTTTATTTTTGGCCCAGATAAAATTGATTTTGGCATTCACTTATTCTGATATCAGTCTTTTAGGAAAAGATGTTTATGCTACTATAGAAAGCATCCAAAGGCATAGACTTGTTGGCAGTGGAAGAAAAAAGAAAGATTGAAGCCATTAAAAGAAGGAAAAAGGAAATGAGCCTGCTCAGATGGGATTATTATAAAGGATCATGTCATTAGGACTTGAAATTGGAAGTATATTATATCTAAAAACAAAATTATGCTGAAAAGATCAAATAAGATGTTAGCCAACAGTGCTCCAAGAGTCACTCTGGTTCAGGTCTTTTCTGGGCTTCAGTTACCTGGGGTCCTGGTTTTCTGTGAAGCTGATTAGACATTCTAGCCATGAAATCATGGGTTCCCCAGAGACCATATGGCTGATGGTGTCCCAGGGACTCTTGTAGCAAATATCAAACTTGCCTCTTCCACAGTCACAAACAGCCTAAGTGACAGAGCTAAGTGATGTATACATATATTAAAAAATCCCATATGTTAAATTTTGGCCGCTAATTGCTATAATAACAATATTAGTGGGTTATTCCACTTGATATATTGAAAAGAATCTTAAATACAGCAAAGGGTGAGCAAGGCAAAAAATATGTAAAATTAATTGAATCATTATAATCTGATATTATATATTTTATTTAGTGTATATTTGAATCAGTGTAATATAAACTCCATAAAAAGCACTGAAATTTTGATTACTGGTATTGAAGTATACATAAAGCATGACATAATATACTTAGTTCTTAACAGAGTAAATATTCCTTAAAATGGTAATATGAAGAGCAAAATAAAAATCAGTTAACCAAAACTCTCCCCAAATCGTAAAAATCAGCTGAATCTCATGTGATACTAATTGCTGTAAACTTGCAAATAGTTAAGAGAAAAACATTGTTAATGAATAGATTAATCTGGTGAATTGACTCTTTGTTTAATTGATTTTTCACCAAAATGATTTTTTAAAAACGAGCTCAGTTCCCAAAAGGCCTCCTTTCCCAAGCTGCCATCTGAAACATGCCATGTATCATCTCAAATGGACATTGAATGGGAACTGCTAAAATGGTCTGGTGTTACCCACCCCAGGAGAGGCTTAGATGTGTTTCCTTTTAGCCATGCTGACAATCGTTCTTCCCTGACAGGCCCTATTAAGAAAGGGTGTGGGCTTTCTTTCTTATTGTCTGCAATACCACATTCCAGAATTTTCTTAGATGTGCTTTATCCCTTGGATGCCCTTTTTTCTTCCAAAACTTTACTTCATTTTTCATATTCTTTCTTATCTAATTCTCAGTAAATTTGTTTATATTTCCTCCTCATCCTAGGCCTATGACCTCATTCAATTTCCACCCTTCCTTTCAATTAATTTCTTCCCCCTCTATGCTCCATTGGCCACCATTCAAGCTATTTACTATTTTATTTCTCTCTGTGTCTTCTTATGCCTTGAAGATGTTGTCTAATATTTATTATTCTATTAACTATTAAATTCTCAACCAACTGCATTTGGCATCCAACATTTCACTCCCCTCCACTGAAATGGTTCTTAGGATCATCAATGATTTCTTAATTTCCAAACTCTGTGACCTTTCATTGGTTCACATCCCTAAGGCCATCTACACAACATTTGAATCTTCTTTGTTTTTCTTTTGACATAATTCTCGTAAAGTTCACTTACTTTTTGCCTGGCTGTTCTTTCTTTCGCTCAACTTTCTTCCCTAGTTCTCTTTAAAGAGCTGTAGTGCTCTACACAAATGTAAGTGGAATTGCTGTCATTTATTTATTGATGTTTAAATTCAAACAAGGGACTGGAGGTTTGTTTTCCATATCAAGAAGAGTATACACACCCTCACAAGCAACAGGCAGGTTACTCAGAATTCTATATAGAATACCCTTTCTTAGACCTTGGTTACTTTGACAGACGTAGAAATAGATACAGAAGTAACTATGCAATGGTATCAGAGACACCATGGACCATGGGATCAAAGAAACCACAAAGAAGTTATGGAATTCTAAGCCTGACCTTAGGAGAACAGATTTAGCCAGAGGTGCCAGTGCTGACAGGAACATGAGAAGGCAAACTCAAATTCCTGAATTTCTATGTGTTGTGGTATGAATTGTGCCCCAAACCCCAACCACAATTCATAATGTTGAAGTTCCAACGCTGAGTAACTCAGAATGTCACTGTATTTTGGAGATAAAATCCTTAAAGAGGTCGTTGAGTTAAAATGAGAATGTTACAGTGGGGCTCTAACACAAACAGATGCATGTCCTTTTAAGAACAGAGTAGGATGCACATAGAGACGCCAGGGATGTGGGTGCACAAAAGGGTGACTATGCTAGGAGGCAGAAAGAGGGCAGCCGTCCACCAGCCACGCAGAGAGACCGCAAGGGAAATCAAACCTGCCGATGCCTTGATCTTGGATGTTCAGCTTCCAGAACTGTGAAAAATAAATTTCTGTTGTTTAAGCCACCCAGTCTGAGGTATTTTGTTATCACAATCCTAATAAACAAATATGCTAAATTCCTGGATAATCAGTTTGGCACCTCAAAGCTGAGTGGTTTGTTGGTGGAGGGATTGTACCCTAATAAGGTTTTCCTGTTTGCAGTAAGTAAAATTCTTCTTTATAAATATTTTTCCCTAATCAGAAGGTTGGAATTTGCTACTATTTCCAGAAGAGTGAAGTAATCCTCCTCAATATGCCACTTGCTTTTTTAGTCAGAAAGACTACTAGCTACGTGTGACCTTCACATAAAGAGAATTGCTTGTGACAGTGATCTAGCAAATATCAAAATTTGCCTCAGCAAAGAGCTAAAAAGCATAACAAAACAAAAAATCCTTGATATTTGAAGAGCTTGTGTCCCTTACTCCAGAAAAAAATTGCTGCAATTCAAACAAGTTTTCCACATCAGGCTCTGTGTTAGCTTCAGCAGAGGATATATACTCAACTGGAACAGGGCTTTAAATTGGTTTCATGACAAAGGCTATAAATTTTACTAGGTGACTCAAATTATTCATGAGAGAGAGGAGATCTTGATTTATGCTCTAGTTTTGTGTAAATTTCATTTTTGTAAAGTAAATCACTTTTCCCATTGACTCACATTACAACTTGAGAGACTCTTTATCTTCTTTCCTGAGTAATCTCCTATTGACAAAGGTTTTTTTGCATTTCTGTGGAAGCATTTAATGACCTAAAAGCAAATCCTTAAATGAAGCATAGCTATTTGCAATAACTGCATGAAAACCATATGTTCATCCAACAAACGTAACAAACACTGAATGCCGACTATCTGGCAGGGGCTGCGGATTCAAAGACACTGACTTCCTGTCATCAAGATGCTTACTGTCTTTAGTAGATTGAAAAAAATCTTTTGAGAAGCAAATAATCAGCCCTTACATGCAAGTGCTCTATAATATACATATATTGGATGATCTTAAAAACGGAATTATATAATTGTCAAAAATAAACAAGGCTGAATACTATTCAATGTACTAAGTATAGATATTTATCAGCAATAGCCATTATAACAAGGAAATGTACCCAGCTTGAACTGAACTCAACTTCAAGTTGTACAGAGGTGACTTGGCATTCTTAAGGAAGAGTGAGGGAGTAGGGAGGGAAGTGAAAAATTATAAAAAGCAGGATGGGGTTGGTCCATACGCATTCCCTTTGGGCTTGGTAATTGTAGCTTATCCAAGTTATAGCCCTTTCCCTCCTTCTCCACACCAGAGACTTGGAGACAGGACTTGTGTCTACACTGTGGCTGGAAAAACAGTAAATGCTTTGGGCAGTCTTGAGTTTTCTCAGGCAGGCACTTTAAGCAGGGCTAGGGGCATTCCTAGGGTCATTAAGGGATGTGGCCTCGAGCTGTTAGAATGATATTAGAGTGTGTTCAAGTCTTTATTGGCCAAGGTTGAAGCTTAGTTCAGAAGATTGCTCAGAGGAGCCTGGCTGAAGTTTGGTCAAGGAGAGAATCTTTGTTAAACACTACAAAGAACTTCATCATTGCTTGCTCAGATCCAGTCTAGTATACATCACTAAAATTGATCATATTTATCACCAGCGTTTTCATGATCATTTTATTGCTTTGGAAGCACAGGGATTCTTAACCAGGAATCAAATGCTTCAAAAGGTGTATTACTGGCTGGGCACAATGGCTCACACTTGTCATCCCAGCACTTTGGGAGGCCGAGATGGGTGGATCATGAGGTCAGGAGATCGAGACCATCCTGGCCAACATGGTGAAACGCTGTCTGTACTAAAAATACAAAAATTAGCTGGGTGTAGCAGCTCCTGCCTGTAATTCCAGCTACCTGGGAGGGTGAGGCAAGAGAATTGCTTGAACCCGGGAGGCAAAGGTTGCAGTGAGCCGAGATCGTGCCGCTGCACTCCAGCCTGGCGACAGAGCTAGACTTTGTCTCAAAAAAAAAAAAAAAAAAAAAAATATCTATATTACCTAAAATTGATGTAATATCAAATGTGTATGTGTACATGTAGATTTTTCTGGTAAGAGAGTTCATTACTTTTGTCAAATTTGCAAAAGAATCTGTGACACTAAAAATAATTCTTTTAGGCTGGGCACAGCGGCTCATATTTGTAATCCTAGTACTTTGGGAGGCCAAGGCAGGAGGATCACTTAAGGCCAGGAATTCAAGACTAGCCTGCACAACAGAGTGAAAACCTGTCTTTACAAAATATTTAATACAAAGGGTTTAAAAATATTATTTATTGTCTTGGTCCAGCATCCACAGATAATATTTCTAAGAATCCAGCTTCACTACAAACAATTTTGAGAAAATGAACTACAGCTATTTGAGAGAATTTATTTCTACACAAGAAGCATTTATTGAACACTTAACGTGTTCATTGCATTGCACTAGGCCTTGTAAGGTCAATATGTAATCTTGGGATAGAGCTGAAGAAGCCATAGCATTTTTAAAAAATTAAATAGAGATGGGGTCTCACTATGTGGCCCAGGCTAGTCTCGAACTCCCAGGCTCAAGTGATTCTCCCACCTGGGCCTCCCAAAGTGCTAGGATTACCATTGTGAGCCACTGTGCCTGGCTGGTAGCATTTTTTAAAAAAGGGAATGGGTGTGGGGTGGGTAAGGCTAGTTGACTGGAACAGCATCAGGATGGACAGTTGCCATGAACAGCTAATAGTTCTATTAGAAACTATATAACATTTGTGCATAAAATCTCATTAAATATCAATGGCTAGTTATGTAAGGGAATTTTAAAAATGTTGTGCTGGCCTATAAGCAGTAAGTAAGTTATTGACTTGAAATAGTTTATTGCATGGAAAGCATTGCTAACATAGAGCGTTTTCCATTTTCTATTCATGTTTTTCCTCATTATTTCTCCCGGGCTAATACTGTTTGGACACAATGAACACATTAACAGTACCCACCCTTGAATGCTCTTTAGAAAAACACAAAGTATTTATTGATTCTTTATGGGTTTTTATACCTAATTAAAGCTGGTTAGAATCAACAACCTTAACAACAATGTGTTGTATTCTCCCCGCTGCTAAAAAACAGCAGGAAAACATTTTTTAAGCAACAGAGTCATGCTGTAAGTTAGAAGTAAATGAGCACTTTCCAACAATAAGATCTGTGAAATTACTGCATTTATATCCTTTCCTTAATCCCTATTATGAAGATCACACAATGAAGAATATCTCTGTATAATGAAGGCTGTTGCTAACTCAAACACGATAGCACAAAGCAGGATGCCATCTGTTAGAATAATGTTGGAACCTCTAATTTTACAATTGTTGGGAGCCCATCATTACTTTTCTATTTATTTAAAATATATATTCAAAAACCTAATGCTTCAAGCTTCATAATAAGGCTTTGGTGATAAGTTCTATAAAAACATGTCACTATACTTTTCTCTGTGGTTGTCAGGCAATGTCTTTTACAAAGGAACAAAGGAAACCTCTAATATTGAATCCAAGACATTAGGAGCTCAAAAAAACCCAGATTGACAAAAACAGTCTATCAATTTTATTTATTGTGAGTTCTGGTACATGGAGTGGATGTTTGGACTCCAGTATAGGAGTGGTGGATGTTGTAGCATCCTAGTCTTGATTCTTCAAGCTATGTGAGCACTGTCACCCTGGGTCGTTCTCAGGTATCTTATGTTCCCAAAGGCATGACAGACAGGCAGGAGTTCAGTTATTTCAGAGAACCTGGGTGAAGAATATAAATCGAGATCCAGGGGGCTTATCATACTGTTGAGCATAGCTGCTGCTAACAGAAGCCATAGGAAGCTGATTTGTCAGCTGTCTGAAGGGAGAAGTTCATTGTTTTTTGTTTTTTTATTATACTTTAAGTTCTGGGGTACATGTGCAGTACGTGCAGGATTGTTACATAGGTATGCATGTGCCACGGTGGTTTGCTGCATCTGTCACCCCGTCATCTACATTAAGTATTTCTCCTAATGTCATCCCTCCCCAATCTCCCCACTCCCTGCTATCCCTCCCCTAGACCCCCATCCCCCAACAGGCCCCAGTGTGTGATGTTTCCCTCCCTGTGTCCATATGTTCTGATTGTTCAACACCCGCTTATGAGTGAGAACATGTGGTGTTTGGTTTTCTGTTCTTGCGTCAGTTTGCTGAAAATGATGGTTTCCAGCTTCATCTATGTCCCTGCAAAGGATATGAACTCATCCTTTTTTATGGCTGCATAGTATTCCATGGCGTATATGTGCCACATTTTTTTTTTTTTATCCAGTGTATAATCAATGAGCATTTGGGTTGGTTCCAAGTCTTTGCTATTGTAAACAGTGCTGCAATAAACATACGTGTGCATATCTCTTTATAATAGAATGATATTGTTTTGGTTTTTCAAGAAGAGGTGTCACTATGTTGCCCAGGCTGGAGTGCAGTGGTGCGATCACAGCTCACTACAGCCTTGACCTCCCCAAGATCAGGTAATCCTCCCACCTCAGCTTTTATACTTTTAGTAGAGAATGGGTTTTGCCATGTTGCCCAGGTTGGTCTCAAACTCCCAGGCTCAAGTGATCCATCCACCTCAGCCTCTCAAAGTGCTAGGCTTACAGATATGAGCCACTGTGTCCAGCCTGAAGGGAGACTTTATAAAAGCTCAGTTCTGCTTGGCCATTTGGCTTAAATATATTTTAGCTATGAACAAAGATTGAGGTCAGAGACAGAAGAAGGAGGGAGCATCCATTCTTTGGCAAACAACCTCAGACTCATGATCACACAGCTCTTGAGGGGAGCAGGATTGAGATTAGAATCCAGGTTCCCTGGACTCTCAGTCCAATATTTTTGCCCCTTGGTGTTATGGTGCCTAATTGCAGATGCCATGCTGTGTCTTCACTTTTGAGCAGATCTCCACCACTTCAGAGTTTCTTGCCTTTTTCTAAAGAGCTCCAACAATGGGGTTCTCCACGGCACCCATACTACTACCAGTTTGACCATTAGATTTTTATTTTTATTTATTATTTATTTATTTATATTTTTTTGATGTAGAGTTTTGCTCTTGTTGCCCAGGCTGGAGTGCAGTGATGCGATCTTGGCTCACTGCAACCTCTGCTTTCCAGTTTAAAGCAATTATCCTGCCACAGCCTCCTGAACAGCTGGCATTACAGGTGTGTACCACCACGCCAGGCTAATTTTTTGTATTTTCAGTAGAGATGGGATTTCACCACATTGGCCAGGCTGGTCTCGAGCTCCTGATCTTGTGATCTGCTGCCTCACTCTCCCAAAGTGCCTGGATTACAGGTGTGAGCTGCTGGGCCTGGCCTCGATTTTTATACCAACTGTCTCTTCCCCTTCTCCTCCAAATTCATTTATAACTCCTCTTCCACTTTTCTTTCCTCATATTTCTTTCCTCTATTCACAAGAAATGGGTAACGTAAGGTGGAAGAAGAGCTCAACATATCATTTTTAATTTCTTTCTTCCCTTTCTCAAGTTTTAGGTATAAAGACTTCAGAGGAAGTCATGCAAACTTACAGATTCTCTCCCTTTTGGCTGCAAGGATGACTCCCTATAGTTCACTGCCTGGTCCTCACACTTTGCCTCTCTGTTTTGTTTTCTTCATCTCTGAGACCGCTCAGCAGAGGGGCAGGTAATTTAACTGATGATCGTTAGCCATTTCCTTTCTTGGCCAGTCAGCTGCATTCCTCCCTATTTTAGGGGCAAGTTCCAGCTTAAAGAAATCAACAATGTCACCTGACAACACCTAAAAGAAATGTATTTTGTACAAAAAGTACATTTCCTTATACTCTGAGGCTTTCTTCTCGCAAAGGCTGTTTATCTATCACAGCTCAGAGGGTTGTGCAGTTGAATTTCCTCATGTGACAGCTGGGTATTCCAACATACAGATGTCCTGGGAGCCAGCGCAGTGGCAGAATGAGGGGAGGTGGTCTAGAGGATGGGTAGGGATCACCAGTAAATACCCTTCCCAGGTGCTTGGGTGGCTTGGGTGCTGTGTAGTCTATCACTCTCTCAGCAGAGCTGCTTCCAACTCGGGAATATTGTCAACAATTCCGAACTGCACATTTTGAGGTGGTGAAATATTACAGTAAACATGTGATTTTTATTTTTCTAATATTCCTTGCTTCCCTGCTGCTGTCTGTGTCTTCTCTTCCTCACTCAGCCACATCGGTTCCTGTTGCTCATTTGGCATTCCTGGCTTCATAAATATAAATTTTATGGTTTACTTCCTTGACTCTATCTTAAATGCTTCCCACTCTGTCAGTTTCCCATGCATTTTTGAGCTACAGCCAGTTTTCTTTAACAAGCTGTACATTCCTTCACAGTCTGTTAAAAACCGCTATTTCTTTACTGCTGTCCTATAGACTCTTATCAATATTTCAAACCTTGTGATCACCAAGTGGCCCAAGAATAGCATCTGCAGTTAAATTAACAGGGATAAAATTACAAGATCTATCAATCCTTATGCTTCACGATGTAAGGAGGTCATTAACTGAGGTCAGGAGAAACTTTTCCCTGACAGCGAGCTCCTTCAGAATTAGTGCATTATGGGAACATTTACAAATTAGTCTCATTATATTTGGGGGCATCTGGTATGAACCCCTTGTCACAATCGTGATTCTGGGAAGGCAATTAATAGGTTCTTGTGAATTCTCAGTAACCTCCAGCCTAATTTAAAAAAAGAAATTTGGATGAATTTCAGCTATTTTATCCAAAAAGACTCCCCCCCGCCCCGCGTGATTGTCAATCCAGTGGCCAAGAAGTCCATCATGAATTGTGGTTCTTGCTGTAATTGTGTAAGTAATGTCAGTTAACACAAGATGACAATGCCATTACTTAACTTTTCATCACATATATCCTACACTTTCCAACTTCCTATTGGTCACAGAGTCACAAAACATCAGAGCTGGAAGAGACAACAGGGGTCACCTTCTCTAGCATTTTCCAAAGCCCATTCTGCGGAACACCACTTCTGTGTAATGCTACAAGGTGTGACGGTATGGGGCAAAGATTTGTGGTCACATCATGGGGTTCAGCTAATTTAAACCACATGACTTTTCTTTCCTACCTGACTTTTCAGAAACCATAGGATGTCAATGCCCTCTGAGCGTCTCCCAGAGAAGGAGACGATATGCAGACTTCTTCATATGTATTTAAACACGGAATTCTTTTTTCAATTTCTGTGCTTTGTAGCAGGTACTTTTGTAAATGCTGATCCAATTGCACCCCTTCATTTTGCAGCTGAAGACTCAGCAGAGGGGCAGAAGCTTAGGTAACACACCAATACACAGCAGAGGTAGCCCCGGGGGTCTTGTCCCCTGATTTCTGGTCCAGGGTTCTCATTGCTTTATTCTGTGCATGCAGAGCGGATCTACAGAGGCCTCTCGTAGTGGGGTGACTCACATCACCAATTCATGTTTATGGAGCTTCTTCCTGGAGCTTGGCTTCTTCCAGGTCTAGCAGGGGCCACCATGGGCTGGCCACTGGCACTCCCAGTCCATGTTGAAGGATCTACTGAGCTAGGATTAGCAGCCTTCTCATTCTGCCTACAACTGTGAAGGTTCCTGGTGGATAGGGCTCTCAATGCTAAACTGGTGGAATCTAGGGCAAACCAGGACTGGTTATTCACCCCCACTATGCTGCTCTCCCAGCATCTTGAGGGGTCACTGTGCTGAACAACTTCCTATTGCTTCCTCAACCCGCTAGATCTTCTCTTCGCCTTTCTCCACCCTGTTCTGTTTCCCCAAAAGGGACCCCTTGCCCTTTGGATTCCAGATGAGCTGGATCATGGTTGGTATTTTTGGGAAGAGGTGAGGGTATTTATTCTCCTGCTTCCTCCTTGTGACTGCTGCCATAAGCTGTCTGCATCCCTCTTCTGAAGGCCATGACTCCCTGTAGATGGTCATCTCCATGCAGCTACCTCCCACAGCTAATTACCCTGGATTCTAGTTCTGGTAACCACTGGCTCCTCTTGTCTTTTCATTTCTATGGATATAATAGCTTACCATTATTGCTGGCCTGTAATGAAAAGACCTCTTGTCTTTTCATTTCTAAGGATGTCTTTTCATTTCTAGGGGTGGTAATAGCATCCCATTATTGCTAGGCCTGTAATGCTGCAATATCCCTTTTTCTCCCCCTTAGATTCTGCCCACAATTTTATAAACAATTCCTTTATTCAATTCTCTTCAAATTACCCAGTTTGAGTGTCCCATCTGTTCCCTGTCTGACCCCTGGCTGAGACAGTCACTGGTTGATCAATGTCACTTTGGGAATAAACTGGCTTTTGCCTAGGCAAAATGATAGCATGTCTTCGGAGGATGCTGTGAGAGCAAACAGATCTTTCACTTGAGGACACTTTTCTTTCTCATGCTGGATGGGAAGCCAGGTAAAGGAGGCTCTGATCTTCGATAAGGCCTACATTGCCAATAATCAGTGGCAGTAATTTCTGCCCAATATAACTCTTTGGACGAGCAGCTATTCCATTTGGAAGCTCGGATAAGATAATTACACGATAATGCTTTCCAAAGTAAGACTTCTTAGTCTTACCTTCATTCTGAGGTTGATGGAAATAGCTGGGGACCTAACTGCCAGTACAGTTCCAAACTTTTAGATGGACTTTATATAAAAATTAGAATTGGAGGCAGAAACATACATCTGTAGGCAGCACAAGAAGATAGGGGCTGCAAGACTGGTTCCCCTCCAGCCCAGCCTTGTTACTTCCAGGTCTGAATTTACCAGTTGCTTGGTGCATGTCCAGGCAGCATTTGGCATTTGACGCTGGGCACTGTAACATGACTATTGCCACCTGCAGGAAGATAGATATCTTAAAAATCTTGAGATTGAACCCAGCTTCACCGAATATGCTATAGGCATGTTTTCTAAATAACCCTGATCCAGAACCTCATTTCCTGAACTGAAATCTGAACATAGCTTCAGTTTAGCATGATAGTTGCCTCAAGTAGGTGATCCATCCAGATGATCTAGAGAGTTTTTTAATATTCATTCATTCATTCATGCAATGTAAATTGACTCCTATTATGAGCCAGGTGCTGTGCTCAGTGCTGGAATAATGCAGTGAGCAAGGCTGGCAATGGATCTGTGGAAAGAATATTCTGCCAGGTGTGGTGGCTCACACCTGTAATCCTAACACTCCCAAGGTGGGAGGATTCCTCGAGCTCAGGAGTTTGAGGCCAGCCTGGGCAATATAGTGAGAACCCCTGCCTCTACAAAAAAATGTTTTTTAAAAAATTAGCCAGGAGTGGTGGTGTGCACTTGCAATCTCAGTTACTCAGGAGGCTGAGGTTGGAGGATTGCTTGAGCCAGGGAGGTCGAGGCTGCAGTGAGCCATGATCACACCACTGCACTGCAGCCTGAATAACAGAGTGAGACCCTGTTTCAAGAAAACAATTTTTTTTTAAATGAATATTCTAGTGCAGGAGTCTGAGAGAAACAAACAGACTAATGTAAAAAATAATTACAAATTATGGTGTATTTTATGTGAAATGTACAAGTAAGGAGCAGAGAGAGAGAATGACAGGGAAGAGATGCTTAACTTTAGACAGGGTACAGGGAATGCCTCCTAAGGAGGCGGCACTTAGGCTCAGAAGGAAAAGATGAGAAGGTACTATCAGGGAAGGATTCTGCAGGCAAACAGACCCTGTGCAAAATCACCAGACTGGCGAGAGCCTCTGAGGGAATCGAAGGACTGGGAAACAGGAGGATATCTGGAGCATGAACAGCTAATATCGGGGCTGGAATCATGGCTCTGGCACTTACTCTGTGATCTTGGGTAAGTCCCTTAACTTCTCAGTGTTTGATTTCCTCTTTTGTATAATGGGGATAAGGATAGTGTTGACTTTCTTAATATTAACTGAGTTTATTAATATTTGCAGAGTCTTTGAGACTTTTTATACAGTAAGTACTCTCATTACATAGCCAGTGGTGTTAATATGAGATTGCAAAGAGAGAGACAGAGAGATACACAAGCCCAGACTATGTACTGGACTTCAGAGAAATCAGTCACAGGTAAGAAATTTAAAAAGATATAATATAATAGAACGTCTTTTTTTCAAGGCACATCGCAAACTAATGCCTGATGATGGAATGTGTAGTGTATAAATTACTGATTTATTTTAAAAACAAATGATGTCTTTCAGGTGGCCTTCCAAATTCGTCAGATGTTTATATAGGCAAATAGGGCCCACTTTGACCCCCTTAGCCATCCCTCCCTCAATAATTTACTCTGATGTATATAGAGAGCTTTTTTTTTTTTCTCAAGGACATTTGAAGGTACAGAAGTGTGGGGTACTATTGATTATTTTAGTAAGTGTACCATGTCTGTCATTTAATCCTGCTTTTGTACTTCATCAGAATTTAAAACTATTTTTAGTTCCACATGAGCATAATTGTGTATGATCTAAAAAAAATCATGGTAAGAATAACATTGGACAAAATCTAAAACGCCTCCCATAGCTTGTACAACAGTAGAGTTCATTGCAAGCATTTTATATAGGTTCTTTAGGAATGCCACTTGTTAGTATATTTTATTTTCTAATTTTTTTCCATATTTTGAAGGGAAAAAACTACATATCCTTTTCATATATGTTTCTACTTACAAAACTGAATACAAGGTAGTGAAGGAGACAGAAAGATACAGAAAATGTCCTCAAGCCATATGTTCAAAAATCTGCTCTAGAGAGAAGAAGAACCAGAACAAATATTTTGGTGAAAATTAGAATGTGGTTGCACACCAGAAGTTTTCCAAAGCCCTTCATTTTTCTTGGTATGCTTTCCGCACACAGTTCTAAAAAAGTTATTCTTCCCTCTGCAAAATTACCTCTTTGGAATAGATTTTAGAATTGGTATATATTCAGGCAGACTGCCTGTTCCTAATTCAGAACTTGGGATGAAGAGTTTCGAATATTGAATATGACACTCTCCCCAGTCTTGGCCAAGAGAAAGCATGCGCTAAGGGCCTTGACCAGAAAAACCAATTGGAATAAATAGAGTTGAAACATGCCTTTTACTGTCTTTCATTTTGAAAGTGCACATTTAACAATAGATTTTAGAGATATTGTGTGGTTTTGGGACTCGGTGACTGCGATTCTCAGTAGGCTTTAGAAGAGTAGGGAAGGAAGGGAATGTAAGATTAAATAACGTGTTGGATATTGAGCTTTGACAAGCTTCTTAACCTTTGTACACAGACAGCCATGAAGCAAGGCAGTAGTTGGCTGAGTAGAACCCAATGACTATAAATAGTATTCTTTGATGTTTTCTAATCTTCTTACCCTGCTCCTTACTTGCTCATTCTACCCTGCTCTTGTTTTTCTGCTGTTTACAGTGTTCTATCAAGTGAAAGATAAACCAGTGGCCATCAGAGGCAGAAAAATGTATTTTAAAAACCTTAACCTAGGTTTATCTCACATTCTTGAACTCAGAGAAGAAGGAGTAACATAAAGTTCACAGCTATGGAATCATTCTTAAGTTAAAATATTTTTAATGTCCCATAAGTGATTATAATGATCAAGTGAGTAAAACTGTAGAGTGTTAAAAAGTATTTTATCTTAGGGTGACCAACCATCCCAGTTTACTTGGGACTGAGGAGTTTCCTGGGACACGGGCCTTCAGGGTTGAAACCAGGTTAACTGGGACAGTTAGTCACCCTAATAACACCATAATATCATAGGCCTTTTCTTTCTTCCTTCCCGCTCCTGGTCTTTCTCCCCAAAGCTGCCATTTGCCTTAGCTCCATCTCGGCAGATGCTTAATTCCTTCCCCTCAGGCATGCAGAGCTCTCTGCCTTTTATGTCAGTGGAATTTGAGAATAAGTACACTGAACACTTCTCACGGCAACTTCACATGCCTTGTAGCCTTTGATTTTCATAACAATTCTGAGAAGCAGCAAAGGCAGGTATAAGCTCCACTTGACCCATGCGAAAACAGGAGCTCAGAGAGGTTGCTGGTTACTTCCTGGGGTGACACAGCAAGACTTGACCCTACATCTCCTTACACGAAGTGCAGTGGTCCTTTCAGTTCACAGTGCTGAGGCTTCCAAATTTTTGTGACATGGACAGCTGGGAAATAGTCTTAGGATAAGAGTCTGAGCTATTCCTGGGGCTGGTAAATTGGATAGTGGAAAAGAACATTAGCTTGGAAGTCATGAGATTTGGGGTGTGCTCCTGAGCTGTGGCCTTGTGAGCGTAGTGTTACTGGACATGTCATCATCCGTCTGGGTCTCACTTCCTTCACAAAAAAAAATGCTGAAGTTGGAGTAGAGGAACCTAAGATCCCTTCTTGTTCTAAATTCCATCCTATCTTCTCTTCACCATCCATGCCTGCTTTTGGATCTCCTTGCAAATCATTTTAAGGTACTTTATTAGACATAAAGAGGGAGAATAGCAGGAAACTCTTTGCTGGCTAGCAGCCAGACTGGCAGGGTTAACGGTGTAAATCAGGCCCATTGAGCACCTCCTAAGTATTCCAGAACGCCGCCTTTCTTTTTCGTTTTTTTTTTTCTTTTTTTTTTTTGAGACAAAGTCTTATCACCCAGGTAGGAGTGCAGTGGCACAGTCTCAGCTCACTGCAACCTCCACCTCCTGGGTTCAAGCAATTCTTCTGCCTCAGCCTCCCGAGTAGCTGGGATTATAGATGCCTGCCACCATGCTTGGGTAATTTTTGTATTTTTAGTAGAGATGGGGTTTTACCATGCTGGCCAAGCTGGTCTCGAACTCTTTACCTCAGTTGATCCGCCTGCCTTGGCCTCCCAAAGTGCTGGGATTACAGGCGTGAGACACTGTGCCTGGCCCAGAACACCACCTTTTAAAGGATAACTCTAATAGGAGGTTTTAGCTAAATGATCTCTCAATGATACCACTCGTCTTGGGGCCAAATGTGTGGAGGCAGTAGAGGGAAAAAGAAACAAAAAAAGTGGACACAAAATCAGAAGAGCAGCTGCCTTCAGAAGAAATGATAGTTCCATGTCTTTTGAGGTCAAAGTTGCAAACTGCAAATTCAGGCTAGATATTCTACTTAGAATATAAGGTCCAAATTCTAAGCAAACTGGAGTTTGTGTGCGCTCCTCAGAGCTAAACAGATATCCACTGAGAAGCAAGTGAGCCTTCCAGCGCACTCCCTGCAATTTCTGTCACTCCATGACAAAAGTTTATCTTAAGGACATACTTGTCTGTAATAGGATGCTGTACTAGATTTTTGGAGTCCTTTGTAAGTTTGGGATCCCAGATCTGTGCACTAGTGCTAAGATGATGCTTAAGAGCTTTCCAAAAGAGTTTGCAGAACTCAAGAAAAAGAAATTGGAAAAAATGCCTTTTTACCTTCATTCTGACACAACAGTAGAGAAAGCAGGGTGGTAACTCAGGGAAGGAGACGCTAAAGCTCCCTTGAACCTCATATACAGTCTTTAGCACAACCTAATTGCTTCCAAAAAGCAGCCTTGGAAGTATGCTCATACCTAGAATTGAGCAGCATTCATTTATTGAGGGGTTGCCATGTGCTTCTGGGCTGGGTTCTTTCTCCAGATCCTCTAATTGAACCCTCACGACAATCCTGTGGGCAGGTACTTTCGTGGCCTTTTTACAACTGAAGAAACAGAGACTTAGAATGTCAACATTATGTAGTTTGAGATCATACAGGCTATAAGTGGCAGTACTGAGATGACGCAAGCCCAGGTTTCTTTGTTTCTTAGATCTACATCCATCAGTTGTCTCTCTAAGGCCATCCTGCAACACAGTTGAAGCAGCTTGCTATGGCATAGAACAAGTGGGATAGATAACACGCATGTCCAATAATTAAGAGGAGAGGAAAGAGAAAGGGGACTAAGAGTTTCTTCCTTCCTTTCTACAAATGAAGAGGGTTGTAATAATTGTGCCACCTGAGGTCAAATGTGCGTCCCCAGTTTGTCAGCTATTTGATGGTGATGATTGTATTTTTCCAAACTCGCTTCTCCTCCTGTGAGCCACTGAGCAATAAAGAACAGGCCAGGAAAAGAACGGCAAAGATATCATCCATTTGCTGGGAAGTCTTTTTTCTGTACTCCGTGTACTTTGGGTGAAGATGAGACAGGGGAGCCATAGGGAAAGAGCCCTGGATCTAAGGGGTGCCAATGGGAGCTTCAATCCCCACTTCTCTTCCATGTTGGCCAGGGCCCTCAATGGCTCTGAGCTTTAGTTTCTTCATCTGTATAATGGTTACCACAATTTTATATATAGAAAGAGTCATGAAGATTAAATGAGGTAATGTATATGAGAGTTTCTAAAGCAATACTTACTTCCCCATAAATACCTTATGGAGTCCAAATGATTCTTCTGGTAAAGGCTGCGTTACAGGTGTAAGCGTTTAACGGCCCAGTAAAGACAAACCCCCCAAGTCTGCTCCCACCTGAAGGTTTCTGGGCTTACTTTTCTTGCCTCCTGGACCATTATTTTCTCAGATCTCTGCAGAACTGCCATGACTTATCAGTCAGGTCTTGGCTTAAACGTCGCCTGGTGAAAGATCTATTCTGACTGTCCTATCTAAAGAAAAACACTCTGGCACTGTTTGATATTTCATCATCTTCATAGCGCTGCTATCTAAAATTAATTATTTACTTGCTTGTTTATTCTTTTCCCTTTCCATTCGAGTGCAAACTCTTTGAGAGAGAGGGCTTGTCTGTTTCACTTGCTGCTAAGCAGCAGAGGCCTAGATCAGGGCTGTCCAATAGCAGAAGAATCATTAAAAACAGTAGAGAGCAAGGAAAATGCATTTTGATGACACACTTTGTTTAATCTTATATATCTCAAATAATAGCATATCCACATGTCATCAATATAAAATTAGAGATATTGTGCATTCTTTTAAAAAATAGTGACTCCTTGCTGTCTGATGTGTATTTGACATAGCACATCTCAATAGTAACAAGTGTGTCATTGCTGCAGCACTGAGCAGTGCACGTCTGGAAAATTGGCATGCCCAGGGTTTCAATATTTGCTGGGCAAATATGTGTGAATAGATTTGGTTGGGACCTTGCTTGTATGAATTGCTCTAAATCCTTTGTTTTCAAATCAAGAAATTAGAACTTCAGAGATTATTCCCATCTTCCCTTCCAATATAGATGAGAAAACCTTCATCCAGAAAGAGGCAACACTGGTTTCTACATTGTCTTATGGAATGTAGGTGGCCGCATAGAAGGTGGCAGAGGCAGGCCTGGAACTCATGTCTTTTCTCATTCTAAATTGAATGCTCTTTTCAAATACTCATGCTGATATAGAGATTTAAAGAAATCTTCTATGATATATACAGCATCATTTTATTTCTGAATATACTGAATGATTGTATACGGCACTTCTTGACATATTTGGGCATAACTTCCAGAGTTTGGCATCAAACAAATGATCAAATTTTAGTTTCTATTGTTGTGAGAAGTCTTTATTCATACCTTGTTTAATTAAGTCATTTAATCTAGATTAGTCGAAGAACTTATTATTTATTTATTTATTTATTTTGAGATGGAGTTTTACTCTTGTTGCCCAGTCTGGAGTGCAATGGCACAATCTTGGTTCACCACAACCTCCGCCTCCTGGGTTCAAGCGATTCTCCTACCTCAGCCTCCTGAGTAGCTGGGATTACAGGCATGTAATCATGTGTCACCATGCCCAGATAATTTTGTAGTTTTAGTAGGGATGGGGTTTTACCATGTTGGTCAGGTTGGTCTTGAACTTCCGTCCTCAGATGATCAGCCCGCCTCGGCCTCCCAACGCGCTGGGACTACAGGTGTGAGCTGCCCTGCCTGGCCCATGCTTAGGGCTTCTTAAGAACTTTAGCTAAAAGCTTTAAAAACCAAACTATTCATTTTCTTTCTAGGATTGTGTATACCAAGATGTTAAGAATTCAAATGTCTCCAAAGGATTACAAATCGTTCTACTATAAGGACACGTGTACACGAATGTTCATTGCAGCACTGTTTACAATAGCAAAGACCTGGAACCAACCCAAATGCCCATCGACGATAGACTGGATAGGGAAAATGTGGCACATATACACCGTGGAATATTATGCAGCCATCAAAAACGATGAGTTTGGGTCCTTTGTAGGGACATGGATGAACCTGGAAACCATCATTCTCAGCAAACTGACAGAAGAGCAGAAGATCAAACACCGCATGTTCTCACTCATAGGCGGGTGTTAAACAATGAGAACACATGGACACAGGGAGGGGAGCACTACACACTGGGGTCAGTTGGGGGGAAATAGGGGAGGGACGGTGGGGGGTGGGAAGCTGGGGAGAGATAGCAAGGGGAGAAATGCCAGATGTAGGTGATGGGGAGGAAGGCAGCAAATCACACTGCCACGTGTGTTCCTATGCAACAATTTTGCATGTTCTTCACATGTACCCCAAAACCTAAAATGCAATAAAATAAATAAATGGGAAAAAAAAAGAAATTAAAAAAAAAAAAAAAAGAAAATTGCTAATAGAAAAAAAAAAAAAGAATTCAAATGTCACCCACACAACTGTAGACCACGTGGCCACCTTATTCACATTCCTTCCTCTCTTGAATCACTGGGAAGGAGGCGAGCAGCTGCTTGTGAGGTAGAATAAGATTGATTAATGGTGTCTACAGGAAATCAGCTCAAGACAATTAATTTTTACAGCACCAGCCTGGTACTTTCAAGCATTCTAAGATTATGCATTGTTAATTGATACTGCTGGGAATTAGGAGTAAAGACCAGTTTGCCAAAAAAAAAAAAAAAAAAGAAAGGACACAGCTCTATTGCATATTCATATCGACTTTCTACTTAATAATCCAGTGGAGAAGGGAAATCAGAACTGTGGTCTATCAAACACATTGCAGATGAGAAATTATTGCCCCTTTCCTTTTATTGTTGAGCTATGAACATTAGGAATTGTAGTCTAAGATAATGAGTTGTCACTTCTGCCAACGGAAACACGGTGCATATTCTGTCAGTCTTCCACTTTTGAACCTCTAGGGGCAAACAACACAGTGCCTGGGCTGCTGTGTGTGTTCTGATTTAATTCTCTTTTGGTGTCTATTTGCATCTTCAGAGCATCGGAGGGCATGGGATTACTGCCATCTTTTCTGTGCGGTGTCTGGGGAAGTGGGCTGGAGAGAGATTTCCACAGTCGATACCCGCATTTCCAGGGACTCACTAAAATGTGTTACAGAAAGTATCAAGTTGAATGTGGATCCTAAGAATGAGAATTTTCTTGGCTTAGAGAAACATGATTCTTTGTTATTCTTTTTGAGTTGAAGTAGTTATGTTTTCCAATATTACCCACTGGCTTGCTGCTCCATTCTTTTGCAAGAAAGATTGTCACTCTCATAAATGCATGCTCATGGTCTCTATAATAATGTAACCGAGGAATAAAGAAATGTGACATTTTCTAGAAATTTGCTGTAGAAAGCCACAACAAAAAAATTCTATTTGTTAAAGACTTCTTTTTTTAATAAAAAATTATGTTTTATTGCTACCATTCTACAAAATAAGAAAACAAGGTGTAGAGAAATTATTAACTGTGCTCTTTTTTCCCTTCTTTTAAACAAGATTTTTATGAAGCATTTTTTTTTTTATTTTTACAGATTCAGGGGGTATATGTGCAGGTTTGTTACATGGCTATATTGCTTAATGGTGAGGTTTAGGCTTCTAGTGTGCCCGTCACCCAAATACTTCACTTTAATAGTTTCAGTAAACCAGAAAAAAAATGTATCTCTTAACAATGGAGGAAGTAGATTAAAATCCTGAATGTTTTTGCTGAACTAAAATGTCTTTATTTTGAATTGGGCATTTCAGCTTAGCTGCTTTAAATTTCAAGCTTTGCTTTTACATTTTAAACTTATTAATAGATCATCTTTCATTGAGGCTTTATTTGAAAGGAGCCCTCTAGTTTTAGTAAGATTGGAAGTAAGGGCTGAAGATGGATAAGAAACTTAACGGAGAAGAATCAGCTCCAGATAGCCATCAATTTACTTATTTTTATTTATATAAATTTACGGGGTACAATTGCAATTTTGTTGCATGCATAGATTGTGTAGTGATCAACTCAAGGCTTTTAGGATACCATCACCCGAATAACATACGGGGTACTCAATAATTTCTTATCATCCACCCCCTCCCGCCTCCTTACCCTTTCTAGTTGCCATTGTCTATCATTCCCCTCTCTGTATCCCTGATGCCCATCAGTTTAGAGTGTGCTTATTCAGAGGTGCTTTGGGGCGGAGTTAAGGCTTTATTTAGGCCATGGAGTCTAGTAGACAGGGGCTAGCCATGTAATCTAAAACAGGAGTCTTCCTGTCTTCAATCTCAGCCTTTTCATTTGTAAAATGTGATCACTTTATATCCTATCTCAAATTGCTACAGTGAGATTAAGTGCTAAAATACATGTAAAACTTCTGTTATGCTTTAAATGTTCAGTAAACATTGATGACTGTCATCATTAGTGTAATTTTCTCTGAGTAAAAGTGTCTTTTTTTTTTTGAGACAGGGTCTCACTCTGTGGCCTAGGCTGGAACACAGTGGTATGATTACATTTCACTATAGCCTCCAATTCCTGGGCTCAAGTGATCCTCCTACCTCAGCCTCCTGAGTAAATAGGACTACATTCATTTGCCACCACACTCCGCTAATTTTTAAGTTATTCATAGCGACAGAGCCCTGCTATGTTGCCCAAGTTGGTCTCCAAATCCTGGGCTCAAACAATTCTCCCATCTGGGCCTCCCTAAGCACTAGTATTACAGATGTGAGCCATTGCACCTGGCCTTTAGTTCCTTTATCCCAGAGTAAAGCGATTGATGTCTGTGTACTGAAATAATTGTATAGTTTTGACATATTACTTGGTAATGCAGGCCTTTTTCCATTTTCTTAACTGGATTTATTTTTAGTACTCACATATATGAGTTTCGAATGTACACAATATTTGAAAATAATAAAGCCATCTTTAAAATAATGTAAAGTATGGCCTTGAACTGACCCCTTGACTTTTTTCTCCTGAATTTCTGAGATTTTTTTAAGAGGCTGTAGCAATTCTACGTCATCCCGGAATGACAGCCCTAATATAATTGCAATATAAGGGTCAGGGCAGGATGTCACATATTTGTTGTTTCCTGCAGGATCAGTCTAAGATTCTCTCTGCACAGTACCATGACAATGAGTTTGAAAGAGAAAAATTTAGTTAATCAGGCCGTTGTTTTAGCTACATGAAGCCAAACAATGAGTTTCAATCTTATTTTCTTCTGCTTCATTGCATTGATAAGATTCAATCCATACTTCTGACATCATGTGTGTGACCTAAATCACATTCTTTTACGTTCTGAAAATGGCTTTAATTGAGTGCTTAATGGAGTATTTGCTCTATTTGAAAGACCTTCCTTTGCACATGCGTGTGAGGAGAATTGTAATCCAGTGATTATATTGCTGGGAGAGACTCCGCTTTAGTTGGTGCTGGTGCTTTAAAATACTTTTCCTGTGGTTGGTTGGGGGAGTGGGTGGTGATTTTAAGATGGGCTTGCCTGAAGTAATTTCACAGCAATGACAGATGACTTTGATGAAGGCTGTTTGTATGTATTTCTTTTCTTATTTTAAGTACGACCCAGATCTACCCGTGACTAGTTGCTACATATTGTGTTAGATAAGAATGTTATGAAACAAAATAGAGTCTACTTAATCTAAGAGTTTAAAAGTAGGGACTCTTAGTAAGTTGCTTCATGATTCTAAACTTCTGTTTCCTTGTTAGTAAAGTATTTTTGTTTGTTTATTAGAAAGAAACAAAGCAATACTGTATGTGGAAAATCCTTAGCCCAGTGATGGGCATATTATGAATATATAATAAGCAGTAACTATTTTTATTTTTTTTGTGCTCCTACCTATGACCTCAGTATGGTAGAACACACATATAAATCTTATTTTCTGACTAATGTGCCCTATTCATCAAACCTTTAAAAAAGCCTTCCGTTCAAAGGGAAATGGAAGCTGCTAAACAGGATCACTTTTCAGTTAAAAAATGCTCATCTGCCCTTCTTGGGCCGGCGATTTTGGTTCCAGGAAGATTCTACATGAACCTTCTGATCATGTGTGAAAGAACACATCAGAAATGCTCCTGGAGACAGGCTGAGGAATGACGCTGCAGTTTCGCTCCCCACTTCCCTAGGACTTGGTGGCGATGACAAATGGCAACTCAAAGCAGTTTTCCAAAGGCTTCTTTAAAACAAGCCAAACAGTTCTTGTTTGAATTGGCTGTTTACTGTCATTCTTACATGAAAAGAAAGAAATGTTTGGCAAGAGCACACTTCAGCAGGCTGCCAAAAGGGAGCTTCCAAGAGTCAGTGTGTCACTGGGCAGTTGTTCAATCCACCAGGGGAATATCATTGAAACTCAGCTTGAACAGGCCCATTTCTCCGCAAACCACATGTCTGATAACAGCTATTAAGGTTCACACATGGGTTTCAGATGCATTCACACCTTTATCATTGTTTTAACTTTTTATTTCAAAATCATCTCAGACTTAAAGAAAAGTTGCAAAAAATAGCATAGAGCTCCTATTATCTTTTTCCACCAAAATGCTATATATAATCATGGACAATTGCACTCCCGTTAATTCGATACCTATCATAGAAATTGCAATATTATTGTTAATACAATTCCTCATTCTTTTCAAAATCCAACGTGTGGGTAGAATGAACATTTTCTTCATATTTATGAATGAAGAAATTGAGGCACAGGTCATAGATCCAGCTAGGGCTGAATTGGAGCTAGATTTTGTATAGCTGATTCCCAACCTAGATGTAAAAATAAATGTGTTTTGTGTAGAAGAAATCATTTACGAGCATGCATGCACGTATGTGCATGCGCGCGCGTGCGCGCGCGCGCACACACACACACACACACATGCTATGTGAATCATTTTGATTATTAGTTCGCTAGTAAAATAGCTCTCCCCTCCTGCATATTGAGTCCACCCTTGCTAGCCCAAATATCCCTAGAACCTATTGCCTGCTTCAAGTACCACTAATGCTCCCTAGAATTCAGATGTTTCCCATCCCTTACTTGTATTTTTGCAAAAATAAATTTCTTATTTATCTTCCTTACTCCACACTGTTGCCAGAGTGTCTTTTTTACCTAAGCTACAGATCTAATTACATTATTCTTTTGTTAAACTCCTTCAATGAGCTCATGTGTATTGTCCACTCATTTCCAAGTACCAAACAGGACATTCACATTCATCATCTCCTTTAATCCACACAACCACTCTATGAAGTAGGTGTTATGTCGTTTCCTTGGTTCGACAGGTTTACGGGTTGAGATTATTTGGTAGCTAAACGGCAGAGCCAAGAGCTGAACTTAGGACTCTAGAGACATCGATCACCCAGTCTGACCATTGCCTACAGGATAGAATCCAGAGTCCTGAGCCTGTCCACTAAGATTCAGGCTGGACTTTAGTGCATCTTTACTATAACTTGGTTCCTTGTATCCTTTGCTTATGTACACCAATTTTCTTGCCCTACCTCCTTGTTTTTTCATGCTACCATGACTGTTCAAATATAGGACTTCTCTCTCTGCCTAAAACGACTGTCCCTGTTTTTGCTATTTGGCAAGACCTACTTCAAATTCACAGTGGTGCCCTCGGGTAGGGAGGGCAGTGTGGTGGGAATGCTCCACCTCGGTGCATTCTGTAGAGACTGCAAGCAGTAAATGCAGTCTGTAGAAAGTTAGTATCAAAATTGAGTAAAATCATCTGCTTCTTATTAGCATCAGGCACCAGCAATTGAAAGAATGTCAATGACAAGACTCCTCTCTGTGGGAGGTGTCAGCTACTCCTGCCTAGGTGACCCTTCTGCAGATCACTGTCTCCTGGTTTCTACCATGTTTACTATGGGATCTCCGTTTAGATCTGCTGTCAGATTATGTTCCAACTACTTTATCGTCTCTTCCTCACTCAGACTATGTGTTTCTTAAATCCAGTGACAATGTCTTGGACACCTTCGTATTCTTGATGCTGAGCACAAGGCCCAGAGTAGGTGTGTTTCTAAACGAGCTTAAAAAAAATCCCCGAATTCCCTTTATATCTTTCCTTGGAAGTACTTCTTATTAATAATGAATATGTACACCTTTGTGTTCTGAAGAAATTTTGTGGAAGAGTATCTAGTATTTAAAAATTATGTAATGACACATTATAACCAGTGATTTCAAAACTCTATGCAGCAACTTTTAAAGATAAAACCTGGATAATCTAAAGAATCTAGGGGCCTTTAGTTGAGTAACATCAAAGAGCCATATTCTGTGGAACTCCTGATAACATCATAGCAATAATATGCGCTAGCTTTAAAGCTCAAGAGACAAGGCCAAACTCTGGCTCTGCCGCATGCATCACGCACAGTGACCACGGACAACTTTTTATTACCTGGAACCTAATTTTCTCCTGTAATTAATAAGTCCTGTGCAAAATACATATACAAACAGGGATGGGGTTTAGCAAAGTGTCTGGTACATAATAGTACTGTCGATGGCCAAATCTTGAAATTTTGCCCTAATTATTAGTATTTCAGAGATTTCTATAACAGAGTTATTTTAGAAACATAAAGTCATTTAATCAGTTTATATTAGTTGTAAAACATAAAAGTGTTCATGAGATCATGGAGTAAAAGACCACCTCACAATGGAGAATTTTCCATAGGCGTTACCTTGATTTTAGTTCACTGCAATGTCAACTTTGCAGTAGATTGACATGATTGTATGTTAAGGAGAGAATTCCTATGTTGACAAGGGTTTAAAACATCATACATTTAGTAAAAATGCTACCTTGTTTAGATTAAACTTAAGGTTTATTTGAAATGTCCATAGTAGAAGCTCTATTATCTAATGTGATTGCCATTGGCAGATAAATTTTTTGGTAAATTGAAAAGTGATTCGTGAAAATAATACATACATATTTTAAGTATTTATGTTATTTGTCAATTTCCTGGTGAAAAGTCAATGCCTTTCCTTTAAGTGTAGGTGCACTGACTGGACTGCTCACTCATCTTTCTTGTAGAAATTAAACCCCAATGCATTGTCTATTGTTTCTATTAGTTTGTGTGTATTAAAAGCAGAGCTAGAAGGTAAAGACCACTGTGAAGCTGTCTGAAAGCAGAAGCTGTCTAATGTTTGACAAAAATGTCCCACTCTTTTATGAATATCTCACACACATCTTACTGATTAATTTTCTTTCAGACTTGCTTTTCTTAACTCTTTCTAAAGTACTCAACTAGGTTTTTATAGAAACCAAAGTCTCTCTTTCCACATTCGTATTTCCTCCGTCTGTGTGTATTTAACTGTAATTTTAATAGTAAACTGGCATAAACTGATTTGAGAAAAATGTAAGCAACTTGTTGTAAGCATAAAACCTGTGTTTAGACATTCCAGAAAATAACCTACTAACTGTTAATTGTTCATCGTAACATCAAATGTCTCATAGAGAAAACGGAGACCATGGCTCTGTCAGGTGTACTAGTTAGGAGTGTTGGGAGTGTCAGCTGGATTCAATTTTGAGAGCTTAGCTCCCCTCTCTGAACTGGATTTTGCTAATTAGAAATGCCGTGAGCAGAGATTTTGACTCTTAAAATGTTTTCAACTTTTATAACCTTGTTGTAAGGCTATTTCAAGGCAATTCAATTTAAGATGTTGCTTAGTGTTTGAATTTTATCTTTTGCCAAGCAATTTGTCTTTTTTTTAGGGCACATGGATTAGAGAAGATCCATGTGCCCTGATAAAAATACTAGCTTAATTTTAAAGAAGGAATTAGACAATTGTATCCTGAGGAAACAGTATCTGCCAAACACTTGCTGGGGAAAAACACTAATAATGTCCTAATGCTCAGCTGAACATTCACACCCCCAAATCCTTCCTGAGCAGCCAAGCTTTAAGAATACTTCCTGACACTTTTACCTAATTTGATATCAAACATTTTAATGCAACTCACAGAGAACTGATCTTTTGTCAACTTGCATGAGTCTCTTTTGGCGTCCGATTAATACAAATATTTTCTTAAATAGAAACAATTTAATGTTCTTTGTTTAGGCTGAAATCCCATATTTCAAAGGATTATGAAATAAATGTGTTTGCTATAGGGTAGATGAAAAGAAGATCTGACATTTGGAAATCTTGATATAATTGATCTGATAAATTCTTAACTCCTGCTGACGTCGATGAGAGAGAAGGGTATGTGTAAAGAGCCAGAGGTCACGTTTGAAGTATTTGAAATTTGAAAATGTTGCCAAGAGGCTTATCTAAACCTTACTGAAGCCACTCATTTGTTGAGCCATTTGGCTGGGAAAGATGAAAATTTGCACGACTCTCTATAATGCAATAGGTTAGGTTAGATTGATGTAAGTTTACAGATTTTTTTTTTCCTTTGTAGCATTTTAAAATCTGGAAAATTTTACAGTTAAAGAGTGAAACAGAGATTGATACTAGGCTTGTATTATTGCATGATAGCAAATGGCTGGAGCTAAGCAGCAACTGCCCTTATATAGGATCTTTGCCCTTTAATACCCTATGGTTCCCCTGCTCCCATCCTTAACAAGTGCCCTTCATTTTTGTTACCTCCTGACAAATTACCCATAAGCAGATGAATTTGAAATTCTTCTCATGGACTTTAACTTTTTTTTTTTATATGAGTTTTGCATGCAAAGATATACTTATCTAGAAGGATTAGGTTCTTCCAGTGTGATGAATTGTTCCTCTGCTGTCTGCATGAACACTTTCAGGCTGTTGTGTTGTACCTTAATCTACTGTAAACACTCAAAGCAAAAAGTGCCTCCCCCTGACAGTAAGAATCCCAGTTTAGACAGATTTAAGAATTTACAGCTTTAATGTAGACGTGACATCTTGCAAATACATCTTCAGATGAATATCTCCCCAAACCCAAGGGCATATGTGGTCATTTACCTTTTGAGTGCCCTGCACATTCCTGGGTTTCCTGAGTTTTCAGATTACATGCAACTTGCATGGTGTTTTCTTGGTGATGGTACTGAAGTATGAAGGGAAGTCCAGAATTAACTCACAGTTTTCTTTCTGATTTCCTGAAATGTCTGGACAGGTTGCCCTTGACCAATGTCCTTGTCACTAAGACTTGTTGATGGTGCTTCCCCAGTGATTTGGCGTAAGGAGCAGCAGGGTTGGAGATCATCCCGGAAGGAGAGGGGATCTGAGGACAAAGACAGACTAAAGATAGTGGGAAGGTTGGAGAAAGTGCGGCCAGTAGGATCGGGCCAGGGATACCACAGGAAAGGTACAGCTGAGGACAACTAGAGTGGAAGTGAAGCTAGAAATGAGTGGAAACTGAAAAGAACGAAGAGTTTTCTTGTCTGTTTTTACACTCACTGCTAAGGTTGGGCGTTCACTTCTACTAGATATGAAATGTGTGAACCAATCTTCATACCTGGGATTATATGGAGACTGAAGAGAAAAAAATGATTTCTAAGGAAATAGACCTGCATTTCCAGTTACTTAGAACCCTTCACACATATTTAAAGTTTTATTTTTGGTCATTAGCAAATACAAGGATAAATTGGCTAATAAGAGTCTTATACTTGAGTGACTTCTTAATCCTTAAATTCTCTCAGTCTGCAGACCAGTGCGTCTATGGGAGAGGCCAGTATTAGCAAAGGTATTTCTTGTCACCTATTTACAGCCCTCTTTCTGGGAACCCTGATTAGTACATATGATAAAACTGCTTGAAAAGGAATCTGTGCATGAAAGAGGGTGGGGAAGTGGGCTGTGGTTTGACTGGAGGAAGCAGAGCTTATATGGCTAAATAGCTCACTTTTAAAATCCTGATATAAATAAAATGTTTTTCTTAATATTATTGTTTGGCTCTTTTCCTGGGTAAGTGCATGAACCATCCATCTTTGACCTTGGCTCTAACATATGAATTTTTATCTTGCAGGAATGTAGGGTCACGGGTTACAGATCATAGGTTGTTTGAGGTGAAAAAAACTTAGAGATCTGCTAGTCCGATCCTTAATTTTATGGATGAAAAAATGTATTCCAGTCTCTGTCATATTTAAATAACTCTGAATACATTGGAACATATGAGGTGATATATCTGTTTTAATTCATTTTTTTTGGAGAGGGAACTTCTGGGGAGACTTCTTTGCTCATGCTCCAGTCTGAATTCGTGCTTTCTGAGCCTCAGTACAGGGGTCACTCTGGGACTTTATTACCATCCTAGGGCTTGCTTTGCCTCTCCCTTATGTGGGATCCTGAGTTTCCTTGTTTCTATGTCTTTCTCTTTTTTGGTTTATATATTCCTTTAGGTGGAGAACATTATCCTGCATCTTTTAGAGTAGGGAAGCATAGATGATAAAGGTTTTGAGGTTTTCCATGCTTCAAAAGTCTTTATCCCCACACTTATTGATAACTTGGCTAGGTATATGTCTAGATTCGTCTGTCCTCATGCTGTTAATAGAGACATACCCAAGACTGGATAATTTATAAAGGAAAGAGGTTTAGTTGACTCACAGTTCCACATGGCTGGGAAGGCCTCACAATCATGGAGGAAGGTGAAAGCCACATCTTACATACTGGCAGGCAAGAGAGAGCTTGAGTAAGGGAACTCCCTTTTATAAAACCATCAGATCTCCTGAGACATATTCACTACCACAAGAACAGCAAGGGAAAAACCTACCTCCATGCTTCAATTACCTCTGACCAGGTCTCCCCCATGACACGTGGAAATTATGGAAGCCACAATTCAAGATGAGATTTGGGTGGGGATACAGCAAAACCATGTCAATGTCTTTGTCCATTTGTGTTACTATAAAGGCATACCTGAGGCCAAGTAATTTATAAAGAAAAGAGGTTTATTTGGCTCATGGTTCTGCAGGCTGTATAGGAAGTGCAGTGCCAGCATCTGTTTCTGGTGAGGCACTCAGGCTGCTTCCACTCATGGCAGGTGTGTGCAAAGATCACATGGCAAGAATGGAAGCAAAAGGGTGGAGGACATGCTAGGCTCTTTTTAACAAGCAGCTCTCCTGGGAACTAATAGGGTGAGAATGTGCTGATTTCAGCAACAATGGCACCAGGACATTCATGAGGGATCCTCCTGCGTGACCCCACACACTTCCCATTAGGCCGCATCTCCAACACTGGGGATCAAATTTCAACATGAGACGTGGTGAGGGCAAACACAGCATATCCAAACCATAGCAGCACAAAATTTTGAAAATCACTCTGCTCCTTGAATTTTGAAGATACCGTGTCTTTGGGTTTTGATTCCTTCTATATGACATTTTTTTTTTTCATTCCAGAAGTTTTTATTGCTTGTGTACTGGTGATGGGACTTCAATTGGTCTTTTTCATTGTACTGGGTGCTAGGTTAGTCCAATAAATCTGGAAACTTTTGCCTTTCAGTTTTAGGAATTTGGCATAAATTATTTATTTGATAATTTTCTGCCTTCTATTTTTTTTCCTGTGGTCTTTCAGTTTCAATATCTGCTCTTATCTCTAATGCTATAATGATAATTTTCTAAGTTTTCTTATGATGATATTTTTGTATCTTTTCATCTTTGATGGTGATTTATAATGTCTTTTTCCACCCTCTTTTTGTGTTAGAGAATTTTCTTATTTACTTGGTAATTCTAATTTTTCTCTTACTGGTAAGGAAGGATGAACCGAAAAATGTTTTAAAATTTATGAGGTAGGATGAAACTTCTGAACTGCTAGGTTTGTGTGTTTATAATTCTTTTAATTGTTTTTTTTTTTTTTTAAATGGAGCCTCACTGTCACCCAGGCTGGAATGCAGTGGTGGGATCTCGGCTCACTGCAACCTCTGCCTCCTGAGTTCAAGTGATTCTCCTGTCTCAACCTCCCAAGTAGCTGGGACTACAGGCGTGTGCCACGACATCCAACTAATTTTTATATTTTTAGTAGAGACAGGGTTTCACCATGTTAGACAGGATGGTCTCTATCTCCTGACCTCATGATCTGCCTGCCTTGGCCTCCCAAAGTGCTGGTATTACAGGCTTGAGCCACTGCGACCGGCCTATAATTCTTTGTAATAGATTTGGGGAGAAAAATGAAAGGAAATGCCCATGTTCAATCCATAATGTTTAGCTGGATGTTCTGGCTGGTATACTATAAACTACCTGCAACATTACTGGAGCCTAATAAAGCTTTGGTGCTTGTCTTCCAACTTGCCTCCCTTTACCAACATCCTCTCTCTCTCTTCTTCCTTATCTGTGTGCATTCCTTCTACCATATTCAGTACATTTGTTTTTAGTATCTCTCTCAAGCAATTTGGAAAAAAAGTGGTATGGAATACAGTTAGTTAAAAAAAATTAGATATAAGGCTGGGCACGGTGGCTCACACCTGTAATCCTAGCACTTTGGGAGGCTGAGACAGGTGGATTGCCTGAGCTCAGGAGTTCAAGACCAGCCTGGGCAACACAGTGAAACCCTAACCCTACTAAACTAAAAAAAATTAGCAGGGCATGGCAGCAGGCATCTGTAATCCCAGCTACTCAGGAGGCTGAGACAGGAGAATCACTTGAACCCAGGAGGCGGAAGTTGCAGTGAGCCAAGATTGCACCATTGCACTCTAGCCTGGGTGACAGAGTGAGACTCTGTCTTAAAAAAAAATTATAACTAACAATATTTGTCTAAGGCCAGAGCTTAGGTTAGGTTGATATCACCAAATATCAGGTACCTTCCATTTAATTCAAGAACAACGTATTGAGCTCTCATTCTTGGCATTGCACGTAATTACCACTGAACAAAAAGTAAACAAATAAAAAATAAAATTACACTCTATCTCACAAGGCTTGCATGTCAATATAGCCGTGCATCACTTAATGATGAGATTACATTCAGATAAATGCATCCTTAGGCAATTTCATCATTGTGTGGACATCACAGAGAGTGCTTACACAAACCTAGACAGTGTAGAGGCTATTACTCAGCTAGGCTATATGGTATAGCCTATTGCTCCCAGACTATAAAACTACACAACATTTACTGTACTGAATATTGCAGATAATGGTAACACCATGGTAAGTATTTGTGTAGGTAAACATATCTAAACGAAGAAAAGGTATGCTAAAAATATGATATAAAAGATTTAAAAAATGCTACACCTACACATGACACGTACCTTGAGTGGTGTTTGTAGGATGGAAGTTGCTCTGGGTCAGTGAGTGAGTGGTGAGTGAGAGTGAAGGCTTAGGACATGACTGTGTACTACTGTAGACTTTATAACCACTGCATACTTAGTCTACCCTACATTTATACAATCTTTCCTTCAATTATAAGTTAATCTTAGTTACTGTAACTTGTTTTTACTTTATAAGCTTTTAAATTTTGTTATACTTTTTGACTCTTGTAATAATATTTGACTTAGAACACAAACACATTGTACAGTTGCACACAAATATTTTCTTTATATTCTTGTTGTATGAGCTTTTCTCTATTTTAAAAATTATTTATTTTTTTTTAACTTTTTAAATGTTTTTGTTAAAAACTAAGACACAAATCCACACATTAGCCTAGGGCTACCCAGGTCAGGATTGTTGATATCACTGTCTTCCACATCCATATCTTGTCCTGCTGGAAGGTCTTCAGGGACAACAACACGCATGGAGCTGCCATCTCCTATGATAACAATGCCTTCTTCTGGAATGTCTCGAGAACCTGCCTGAGGCTGGTTTACAGCTAACTTTTTTTTTAAGTTGAAGGAATACACTCTAAGATAATCATTAAAAAGTCTAGCAAATACGTAAACCAGTAACATAGTGGTTAGTTATCATTATCAGTTATTATGTACTAAGCATCATTGTATGTGTTAAACTAACACAGGAACAGAAAACCAAACACTGCTTGTTCTCACTCATAAGTGGGAGTTGAACAATGAGAACACATAGACACAAGGAGGGAAATATCACACACAGGGGCCTGTCGGGGGATTGGGGGGGCAAGAAGAGGGAGAGCATTAAAACCTACATCTAGGCTTAAAACCAAGATGATGGGCTGATAGGTGCAGCAAACCACCATGGTACATGTATACTTATGTAACAAACCTACACGTTCTGCACTTGTATCCTGGAACCTAAAGTAAAATAAAATTAAAGAAAAGGTTGTATGTGTTAGACTTTATAGGACTGACATTCAGTTTTGTTCACAAATGCATGAGTAATTTGTTGCTCTATGATGATGTGAGGACAAATATGATATCACTAGACAATATGAATCTTTCAGCTTCATTATAATCTTATGGAACCCTCATTGAATACACAGCCTGTCATTAACCGAAACACTGTTAATCAGCGCATGACTCTACTTTCTGCCTGACTCATGACCTTGGAGCTGCTATTGCTCGTTCCATTATTTTAATGGGAAAGCTGAATTAGCTCGCATAAACATCAAATTAATTAAGGTCCTCAAAAGTTTAAAATTGGAATTTTATCTAAGCTTTTTTCCTGTGATCATTGTATGATTTCTGAAAATACTAACCCTATGTTGAACTTCTCTCTATTGCCTCAAACTGCCTTGAACCACGTTTTCCCTAGCAGGTGTGCCATATGGGTTTGTGGTTGATGATGCTGGCAGTAAAGCTCTGGTCAATATGACTGTAATCTCTTAGATTTTGATAGAAACATCAATGCCTCACTTAAACTTGGCAGGTAGGGAACAGACAAATTGATCCCACCGTAATTGCCACATGTGGAGATGGAGATTCGGAGGCTAGGATCAGGTCCAGAAAAAGGGAGCATGGCAGTACTTGCACCTTCTTGTTATTTCTCAGAAAAACATTTTCCATGTTTCCCAGTGAATCACTGGGACAAATAACAGAAGCAGTGATTGACTGGCTCAAAGTCAGATCTTTCGTTTTTCATACCCTCATCAAGATTGCCCCACACTGAGTATTTTATAAGCTCTTATCTGCTGGCATTGGATGGAGTAGACCCTGAATTTTCTGACCACAGCTCTGTTTCTGAAATGTGTTGTTAAATAAAGAAAGGAGAGTGTAGTTTTTCTCCTAAGAAATGGCAATTTGAATGAAAGTCTGCCTGTACATGATGCCAATTAAAGATCTATGTATATATGGTGACTATAGTTAATAATAACTTACTGTAATCTTGAAGGTAGATTTTAAGAGTTTTTACCACAAAAAATAGTCGATATGTGAGGTAATGCATATATTAATTAGCTCAGTTTAGCCATTCCACAATGTACACACATTTTGGAACACATGTTATACGTGATAATTGTATACAATTTTTCAAAGTTTCTTTTTTACTTTTTGAGACAGGCTCTTGCTCTGTCACCCAAGCTGGAGTGCAGTGGCATGAACACAGCTCACTGCCGCCTCAACCTCCTGGACTCAAGTGATCCTCCTACCTCAGCCTTCCGAATAGCTGGGACTACAGACGCATGCCACCATGCCCAGCTATTTTGTTTTCAGTAGAGTGTCTCACTATCTTGTCCAGTTTGGTCTCGAACTACTGGCCTCCAGGGATCCTCCTGCCTCGGCCTCCCAAAGTGCTGGGGTTACAGGCATGAGCCACTGTGCACAGCCAATTATATACAATTTTTGTCAAGTAAATAAATATATAAGAAAAGAAATAATGTGTATATACATTCACATATACATATTACATATATTTGTAAAGTCAAGTCTTTTATTCAAAGTAGTTACATTCTGTATGGTCACTGTGAATACCCAGTATCCAATACTGAAGCATTCCTTCTAGGAAAAGTACACGGTTAGATTCCCTGCAGGCTCACCATATTCATTCTTATCAGCTGCTCAATACATAAGCTTGTTTTATGTGATTATTTATTTAATATATATTTTGATTTATTTGCCTTGACCTCACAGTCAACAGCACTACAACTCAGGCCTAAAGGAAGTTTATCTAACACACGTTTTCTCTGTGAGGAACATCACAGCCTTCTTGCACTCAGGAGCACTACACAGCACTTTAGCACTCCAGTTGGGGCCATTTTAAACAGTGAATTCACCTCCAAAAAGCACAAGAGAAAAACGTGGCACTGAATAGACTGGAAGGGACACTTGGTAGCAGTATGAGAGCTGAAACAAGACACAAAGTGTTGTGGCCTTGTTCACCTCGGTTGGGACTACATAGGCAACTAAAATTTTTTGTCGTTCTGAGTTTGTCTACGAAAGTATCACAGGTACTGATTTTGGAATAACAAATTTTATCAAGTTGGCAAATCTGCAAATACAGAATCTGCAAACCCACTGATAATGAGGATTTCTTTTTTGTGTGTGTGTGCATGTGTGTGTGTGTGTGTGTGTGTGTGTGTGTGTACTATGGGCAAACAGCAAGCACAAGTAATTCCCCAAGATTGATTACCTCTTCAACTTCACAGGTGCATGAAGACTGACAAGCCTGACCTTGACCTTTTACCAACTGGAAGGACAGCTATGGTAGCCAACAAGTCACATAAGCCTCCAGGTTTGTTTTCCTTTCTCCTTGTTTCGGTAGGTTGTGTTTTATGAAAGAAGACAGGTGAGTACACAGTGACCAATATTTTGGGCTGATATCAGGTAGGCATTGCTGAAACAGCTGAAGCAAGCCTCATTCTGCCTGGGGCAGAGATCTTAAATTCGAACTACTGTGAGCTGCCTGAATTGCCAGAACCATCTGCTGTTGAATTATTTAGTCATGCCACATAGGTAGGTTTTGATCAGTTTCATTTCTTTGTCCCAGTTCATGACATTTAACAAAACTATCCTGCTTGAATAATTTCTATTCTTGTCACATGGTACAGTGACTCACCTGGATCTGGAGGGAAAGACCAAATCATGTGTTAACAATGTGGGGTCAGGGGAAAACTATAGAAACATGGCTGATTGTATTCACCCATACTATGGATAAGTAAAATTGTGAAAGCTGTTAATATTTGGTAGATTCATTTTAACTGTATAACATAAATTTGTGGCAACAGTGGACTTTAAAAAAATATTATTATTTTGTTTTTTATTTTTTGTATAGATGAGGGTTCTCACTATGTTGCTCAGGCTGGTCTTGAACTCCTGGCCTCAAGCAATCCTCCTGCCTTGGTCTCCCAAAGTCCTGGGATTAAAGGGATGAATTGCCCTATCTGGCCTAAAATTTATTTTTAATTGACACATAATAATTGTTTATATTTATGGGGCACAGTGTGGTATTTCACTATATACAATGTGTAATGATCAGATCAGGTTTATTAGCATAACCATTGCTTCAAGCATTTATCATTTCTTTGTTGAAAATATTCAAAATTTTCTCTTCTAGCTACTTAAAACATTCAATAAGTTATTAACTATAGCCACCCTCCAGTGCCGTAGAACCCTAGCACTTCTTCCTTCTATCTAGCTGTAATTTTGTATCTGTTAACCAACACTTTCCTATGCTTGTTTCCTCCTACCCTTCCTGGCCTCTAGTAACCACTATTCTATTCTCTACTTCTATGAGATCAACGTTTTTAGCTTCCACATATGAGTGAGAACATATGGTATTTATCTTTCTGTGTCTGGCTTATTTCACTTAACATAATGTTCCCCAGGCTCACCCATGTTGCTGTGAATTACAGGATTGCATTCTTTTTTATGGCTGAACAGTATTTCATTGTGTATATATGACACATTTTCTTTATTCATCTGTTGATGGACACAGAGGTTGAGTCCGTTTCTTGGCTATCATGAATATTGCTGCAATAAACATGGGAATGCAGATAAAGAACTACCATATGATCTAGCAGTCTCATGTCTGGTTATATACAAAGAAATTGTCTTTTTAAAAAAACTGCACTGACTAACTTATTTTGAAAGTTGTTTTCTGACTCTCCTCGAATGCTGCCAAGGGACATTGGTATTTTATAACACTGGGTCAAAGAGAAGTAATAGCATGGGGTGCATTGGAGGAGAGGAAACATTAGCATGACCCTCAAAATCTTTTGCAGTTTAAAGTCCATGAGTGAGAGAAGGGTATTAGAAAAAGTACTAGCTAAGAACTGATTCTGATCCTCAGAGGACTAATTACATGATCTTAGATGGATCTGAGGACCATTTTAATCTTCAAGGATATTAGTCTTTGGATTAGTCAAGACTTGTCCTTTTTCAAGTAGAGAAAACCCATTCAAATGGCATTATGGCAAAAGGAAATTTATTGGTTTGCTTAACAACAAATGTTCAATGCAGGCATTAGGTATGGCTGGATTATGGGTTCAAATGATGCCACAAGAGTCAATTTTATTTTCTCCTTCCCTCAGTTCTGTTGTTCTCCCTGTTGGTTCTTCCCTTATACTGCCAAGTTAGCTTACATTCTAAGAATTACAGTAACTCCACTAGAAATGAGCTATTCTGTTTTACTGACAATTTTACAAAAGTCACAGAATTTAATCCCTCTGTTTCTTTTTTGGACGAGATGTTCATCCCTGAAGCAATAGTGATCCAGGGAATGCTGTGTTATGATAGGTCAGACATCCATCACTTGACTATTTCTGGAGTCAGGGCGGGAATTAGTACCACATCTAACACTTGGAATAAAAGTAGGATAGAGATTCTTTTTCAGAGAAAATCAGAGTATTGGTGTCAGAATAAAAGTAAATGAATGCTGGGCAAGCAAAATAATAAATGCCCATTTTGTTTCCATTTAAACCATTGGCTTACTATATTCTTAAATTAAGATAATGAATACTGAAGTGCTTTGGAAACAACACATAAATGTAGTATATTAATATAATTATTATTACTATATATTATAGCATCAATTTAATTAAATATATACATTTATATTTACATGTATATGTATATGGATCTAATGACTACTGTTTAGTAGGTGTTATGAAAGATATCAATGTAAGAAATAATGCTTGTTTTCAATGAATTTAAATCTAGTGGGGATATTGACAGGAAAAGATTATTTATTATAACAAGAAGCAGGAGGAAATAATTACTAAAGAGGAATATGGGTGGGGAAGGCAAGGAATGTTGGAATATATAAATTTTGAGCAAAGAAAGTTTAGAACATAGATCAGTGCCTTAGCAAGCCAGATCTCACAGTTCTTGAAGAGAGCATGGCAGCCTCTACCATCTGCAAGGGCAGAAAGAACAAGAAATGTAATAGAAAGGGGATGAAATGGACAATAGGGCTGGAGATGAAGAGGCGAGAAAGGAGAAAAATAATAGCATAAAGAGAGAAAAGGAGCATCCGGGGGTGAGAATGTGGAGGGTGTATTTCTTGTGGTTTGCAACAGTCAGAATTAACTGTGAAAATTTTAAAACTCAGGGAGGTACTGTTTCTCCTTGACCTGCAGAAGCAGTCTCCAGCTGGGGCCCACAGACATGCGTGAAAAAGCCAACAAGCTCCACCTGGGACTCTGAAGCATGCAACAGGTATAATTCTTTGAGGGTTCATCAGAAGAGCGTTTGCTAATATGCTGCCTTTTATTTCTCTTTTCAAACATTTGTGATCCCAAATTAATGCTTTGCTTTTTATGTGTTAAATGGTATTTATGCTCAATATTTTATTTACATTGCACACCAAATTTGCACAATGCGGGGATAGAAATGAGTTGGTCTTGAAACTTAAATTGTGTATTTAAGCTTCAGTTGAGAAGAATTTATATACTATTATGGCCCATTGATACCTCATTTATCAGAATGCCACTTAATCAGCCACATCAACTATTGGGAGCTTAGCTAAGAGCCAGGAAAAGAAAAGGAATTCTGAGCCACCAAAAGTGTGGCTATCATGCCCAGTCACTAAAACTCCTGCATTTTACTCTTGAAAGAGTCCTTAAAGGCTAATTTACAATCCTATGACACACACACACGCACAAACACACACACACACACACTCACTCACATACTCCCTAATATCTTGCCTACTTGTACAAAGCAGATTAGATAGAACTAAGGATTCAGAACAGAATTCAGAACTAAGGATTCAGAACAAGAACGTTTGGGGTGGCTGAGAAAGATTATTAGAACCATCGGACTGGAATGATATGAAGAGCTGAAAATAAAAAGGAAAGTAAAGAATTATAAAAAGCCAAATCAAAATGAATGCATGAAAATATTAAGGTACTTAGAGTGCCACATAGATACATGTTCCTGATTAGGGAGCCTGTGTTATCAACAAGCAGCCGTGGTCAATCCCTTTGCTTTAACTGGCAAAAAGTAAGTCATATATTTGTAATTCATATGTATATAATTATATAACATGTATTAACCTTATAAAGTTGTAATGTATATTTGTGTATTAAAATACATCAGAGAAATAAATTATAAATTTTCTCTAATATATTTTAATACAAAAATATAAATTACGTATTTTAATACAAAAATTATAAATACATTTAAATTTATTTCTCTATCTGATGCATTTTTAAGAAGTTGATGCTTAATGGGGTAAATTTCAGTTATTTGGAAAATTAATTTACCTGTAACTTACTATTAATTTACTTATAACTTAATGTTTCTGTTAAGTGAGACATTATGGCATTTTATGAATTAATCTCCCGGATGTCTAATGTTTCATATATGAAGGAGTATGCCTAGGGAAGAAATATGTTTTTTAAATATCTTTATTTTGTCAGTTAATATTGTTTTCTAGCAAACCAGCAAATCAAGAACTAACTTAATCGACTACTTATCAGTGAGGTCTTCACTGACAATAGAACACGCTTCACATTTCATTATAAACGTTCCTTCCTAAGGATAGAAACTTCTTTGTTTGTGGAGTGAAGCTGGAATTCTGGGGTTTGAACTTCAGTGGAGACCTAAGCTGCAGCCAGAAGTTTTCTTGGGTTTCTACAATTGCTACCTGGCAGAGATCACAGGGCTATATACCAGGGGGCTCTCGACAAGTTCTTTTTTATTTACTGTGGTCCCTAATTTCCCACTTTGCTAAAAATGAGATAAATACCTAGCAATAAGCCTATGGTTATGCAAATGAAGTTATAATTTAAAGCTCTATGCACATCTCGATAGCGATGAATACAAGCAGAGATATTCCATATTCGGCATAGAATGTTAAGGTAGAGGTAAAGAATGAAAGGGTCTGATTCCCTCCAGATTCTTGTGCTGTGGCTTTCAGATGTACATTTAATTGTAGTTTCAAGTCAGATATGTTAACATCTAGTATTCTTGCTAAGGGTGATTGTACACTGCTGGATCAGCTCACCGATCTTTCCTTGTGTCTATTTGAGACTCAGAATGGTGAACTGGATAAATGTACATAATCCATGCTATTATTATTTTTATTGTTAACAAAAAATTAAAATAACCTGATTACAGGTTTGGTAACATTGACTACAAGCAAGCCTGGGCTAAACTTCTACTTTGTGTTTGAAATTCACAACTATGAATATTTCTGCCAAGAAATATGTTACCTTGACTAATGGAAGACAGTTGCATAGTGGATGCCTTTTACTCCTACCTCATAGAGGCCGTGGCCTTATGGATAGAAGGTGGGACAATCTTCACTAGCCTAAAATTTGTTCAATTCTGAGTTTGATCTCCTGCTCTCAAGTGGTAAGCTGGAGAAGTTCACTCAGATCTTAAGAGTAAAGACTACGCTCCCAAATGTGCTAGTTGGCCAAGGATTGGGTTCCTTATAAAAGGTGTTAATGGTTCAGGTCAAAAACTCTCAAAAACTTTAGAGTAAAAGAAATAATCTGCTTCTTTACACCTAGTCTTCAAAAAGTATCCATTCTTACCAAAAAAAATTTCCTTTGTGGTTTAACAGATGCCAAGACTTCAGATTTCCAAGACTTTGGAGATTAAGCTCTCCTGTGAGTTCCCCTCATTAATCCATATTGCCCTTGGTTTATTCCAAGGACACTAAAGCGTGAAGAGGGCTTCGGGCCAGGCAGTGCTCAAGGCCAGCATGCACTGCTGCCATCTGAAGCAGGGAAAATCATGACACGTTGTCTGCATCTTCAAAACAGGTTCTCAGGTCCAAAAACTGCATTTCTCATTAGTTCTATAAGCCAGGCAATTTCATAATTGAGGTTTAGTAATTTTAATGTTCAGATCAGATCCTTTATCAGAACCTCCAACCTCATGGCTTGTGTTTGGGATTTGGGATAATGATGTGGTGACAAAGATTCACTCTGCAGAAAAAAATAAAAGGCATTCCAAAGGAGGTGTTTTTAATTTAGGGAAAGAGAGGTTTTCTGGAGAAATGAGGAAGTGTTTGATTTTTCTAGCTTTTATCTTTTGCCATGGATACACTGCTGAGGCAGATGAAATACCTTGTTCCTCAGGAGCACCAACATCACCCTTTAATGAGAAGCCATTAACTTCAGTTAAAAAGTAATGCTCTGGTGAAAATGCAGGCGATTGAGTGAGAGTGCCTATAATCTCTTATGAAGAACCCAGGAATTCAACCTTTGGAAGCATGCAGAGGAGAGGGAAAACTTCATAGCAGATCTTTTGGATGAGAGGGTCAGGAACTTAACTCCTATGGAGGCCTGAAAGTTTAAGGACAGGAACACACCTGGGCAGGGAAAATGACTAAGCAAGTACCACCTGAGTGCCGCAGGATGTGAACTGCAGGTGACACGTTATACACCAAGGGGTCAGCAGCTGCTCAAAAAAAGCCAATTCAGGCCATGCAGAAATGTGGGCTCAATGATGCTCCATCTAGGAAATATTTTCAAAAAAGATGAAGATCCAGATCTTACGTAAAATCTCCTCATATTTAAATGTTCGTCCAGATTCATAAAAACGTGATATGGCCAAGCAGAAAATGATGGCGGTTTGCACCTTTGGGTTTAGAATGTCAGTATTACACCAAACTTCTTAAGTCAGTAAGGATACAACTGGCTGTCTCATAAACATTATCTGTGACTGGAAAGAAATTACCCCCAGGGTTAATGGGGACAGGCCTGGGAACAAGAAATCAGAAATTGTAGTATCTGTCTCCGCATTTTTCTGAATCCACACGGTCTTGTGTTTCTGCTTTTCTAGAAACACCCCCCCATTTCTCCCTGCAGACCGGCTTCCTCTATTTCTAGGTAATGCTGCTCCACATACATGACTTTTTAGCTCCAGAGCCTAACAACTACGGATGGCAGTCTCTATGTCTCATTCTAACGAACTGGATTGGCTGAGCCAAAGCTATGAATCAGCTCCCCTGTGTAAAGAGCCGTTTGCCGGTCCAATTAGCAATGACTGGGCAGAGATTGAGTTGGGTTGAGGCAGAATGTAATGTAATCAAATATTCATGGGCAGGTTAGATTAAGACCATAGGGGAAGTTAAATGTGGAAATAGATTGGCTGACATCCTATATACTACACATACTAATGTTGATATTTTTATTTTAAATGTAGACAAATTGAAGTTAAGAAATAATATGCGATTATTGAAGAAAGTCTGAGAAATTCTGCAAAGGCTAAACAACAATATCACTCATAATCTCATTACCCAAAGTCCAATGCAAATATTTTGATATGTTTACTCCTAGTCCTTTGTTCTATAGATCTCAAAATGCTACAAAAGCAAATCTCTTGTTTTTCTTCCAACAAAAAATTTACTTTACATTTTAACGGAAAATTTTTGTTGATTATTGATAAAAATTCATCAACTTCCTGCCTCTGCAACTGTGAATATAGCCAATAGCAATGTTTAATTTTTTCTTTCCATTTCAGAAGACAAACTATTACCCTACTTCTTCAATACCAATTCCTCTATTTCTGTACCTAATACTATATCCACAGATATTCTTTTTTTTTTAACTTTTATTTTAGGCTCAGGTATACATGAGCGGGTTTGTCACAGAGGTAAACTCATGTTGTGGTAAATTGTTGTACAGATTATTTCATCATCAATACTAGTACCAGTACTCAATAATTATTTTTTCTGATCCTCTCTCTCCTCCCATGCTCCACCCTCAAGCAGGTCCCAGTATCTGTTGTTCCCCACTTTGTGTCCATGTATTCACATCATTTAGCTCCCACTTACAAGTGAGAATATGCAGTATTTGGTTTTCTTTTCCTGCATCAGTTTGCTAAGGATGATGGCCTCCAGCTCAATCCATGTTCTGAAAAAGGACAGATCCTCATTATTTTTTATGGCTGCATAGTATTCCATGGTGTACAGGTATCACATTTTTTTTTAATCCTGTCTTCCATTGATGAGCATTTAGGTTGATTCCATGTCTTTGCTATTGTGAATAAAGCTTCAGTGAACATGTGTGTGCACGTGTCTTTATGGTAGAATAATTTCTATTCCTTTGGGTATATACCCACTAATGGGATTTCTGGATCAAATAGCAGTTGTTCTTTTTTTTTTTTTTTTTTTTTTGCTCTTTGAGAAATCACCATGCTTCTTTCCACATGGTTGAACTAATTTACACTCCCACCAACTGTGTAAAAGTGTTCCCTTTTCTCTGCAACCTTGCCAAGCATCTGCTATTTTTTGACATTTTGATAATAGCCATTCTACTAGTCAGAGATGGTATCTTATTGTGAGTTTGATTTACATTTCTCTAAACATTAGTGATGCTGAAAGTTTTTTCATATTTTTTTGACACATGTGTGTCTTCTTTTAAAAGGTGTTTGTTCATGTCCTTTGCCCACTTCTTAATGAGATTTTTTTTTTCTTGTAAATTTGTCTAAGTTTCTTATAGATGCTGGATATTAGACCATTGTCAGATGCATAGTTTGCAAGTATTTTCTCCAATCCTGTTTATTCTGTTGATAGTTTCCTTTTCTGTGCAGAAGCTCTTAAGTTTAATTAGGTCCCGTTTGTCAATTTTTTGCTTTTGTTGTGATTGATTGCCTTTGATGTCTTCGTCATGAAATCTTTGCTAATTCCTATGTCCAGAATGGAACTGCCTAGATTGCCTTTCAGAGTTTCTGTAACCTGGGGCTTCACATTTAAGTCTTTAATCCATCTTGAGTTGATTTTTGTATATGGTATTAGGAAGTGGTCCAGCTTCAATCTTCTTCATATGGCTAGCTAATTATCCCAGCCCCATGTATTGAATAGAGAGTATTTTCCCCATTGCTTGTTTTTGTCAGCTTTAACAAAAATTAGATGGTCATAGGTGTGCAGTCTTATTTCTGGGCTCTGTATTCTGCTCTATTGGTCCGTGTGTCTGTTTTTATACCAGTACCATTCTGCTTTGGTTACTGTAGCCCTGTAATATAGTTTGAAGTCAAGTAATGTGATGGCTCCAGCTTCGTTCTTTTTGCTTAGGATTGCCTTAGCTATTTGGGTTGCTTTTGATTCAATATAAATTTTAAAATAGTTTTTTCCAGTTCTGTGAAGAATGTCGTTTGTAGTTTGACAGAAATAGCTTTGAATCTATAAGCTGGTTTTGTCAGCACGGCTGTTTTAATGATATAAATTCTTCTTATGGACGAGCATGGAATGTTTTGTTGTTTTTTTTTTTTTTCCATTCGTTTATGTCATCTCTGATTTCTTTGAGCAATTCTTTGTAATTCTCGTAGAGAACTTTCACCTTCCTGGTTAGATGTATTCCGAGGTATTTTATTCTTTTTGTGGCAATTGTGAATGGGATAGCTTTCCTGATTTGGCTCTCAGCTTGACTGTTGGTGCATTGTAATACTAATGACTTTTGCATATTGATTTTGTATCCTGAAACTTTGTTGAAGTTGTTATTAGCTGAAGGAGGTTTTGGGCTAACACTGTGGGGTTTTCTGGTTATAGAATCATGCATGTCATCTGCGAACAGGAATAATTTGACATTCTCCCTTTCCATTTGGTTGTCATTTATTTCTGTCTTTTGCCTGATTTCTCAGCCCAGAACTTCCACTACTATGTTAAATAGGAATGGTGAGAGAGAGCATCTTTGTCTTGTACCAGTTTTTGAGGGAAATGCTTCCAGCATTTGCCCATTCAGTACCATGTTGGCTGTGGGTTTGTCATAGATGGTTCTTATTATTTTGAAATATGTTTCTTCAATATCTAGCTTATTGAGAGTTTTTAACATAAAAGCGTGTTGAATTTTATCGAAAGCCTTTTCTGCATCTATTGAAATGATCATGAGATTTTTGTCTTTAGTTCTGTTTCTGTGATGAATCACATTTATTGATTTGTGTATGTTTAACCAAACTTGCATTCCAGGAATAAACCCTACTTGATCGTGGTAGATTAGCTTTCTGGTATGCTGCGGGATTCAGTCTGCAAGTATTTTGTTGAGGAGTTTTGCAACAATGTTCATCAAGGATATTGGCCTTAAGTTTTATTTTTTGTTGTGTCTCTGCCAGGTTTTGGTATCAAGATTATGCTAGCCTCATAGAATGAGCTGGGGAGAAGTCCCTCCTCAATTTTTTGGAATGGATTCAGTAGGAATAGTACCAGCTCCTCTTTGTAAATGTGGTAGAATTTGACTATGAATCTATCTGGTCCTGGGCTTTTTTCTTTGGTAGACTCTTTATTACTGATTCAATTTTGGAGCTTGTTATTGGTCTATTCAGGGGTTCAATTTCTCTCTGGTTCAGTATTGGGAGAGTGTATATGTCCAGGAATTTATCCATCTCTTCTAGGTTTTCTGGTTTGTGTGCTTAAAGGTGTTTGTAGTAGTCACTGATGGTTATTTGTTTATTTGTGGGGTTAGTAATATTTCCTTTGTTGCTTTTGATTGTGTTTATTTCTATCTTCTTTCTTTTCTTCTTTATTAGTCTAGCTAGTGACCTATCTTATTAATTTTTTCAAAAAGCCATTAATTGATCTTTTGAATGACTTTTTATGTCCCAATCTCTTTCAGTTCAGCTGTGATTTTTGTTATTTTTTGTCTCCTGCCAACTTCAGGGTTGGTTTGCTCTTTCTTCTATATTCTTTAGTTGTGATGTTAGGTTGCTAATTTGAGATTGTTGTAAGTTTTTGATGTGAGAATTTGGTATTATAAATTTTCCTCTTAACACTGCATTAGCTGTGACCTAGAGAGTCTGCTATGTTGTATCCTTGTTCTCATTAGTTTCAAAGAACTTTTTGTTTTCTGCCTTAATTTCATTATTTACCGAAAAGTTGCATAAATGCATGGTTGTGAGTGATTCTTTTAGTCTTGATTTCTATTTTTATTGCACTGTGGTCTGAGAGCCTGTTAGATAGATTTCTATTCTTTTGCATTTGCTGAGCAGTGTTTTATGCTCGATTGTGTAATGTAAGTAATACATTTTAAGAAAGACTAAAAAATATGCATCATCTTTGATCCTGCAATTTCTTATTTAATGATTCATATGGAAGAAATTCTCAGAGATGTGCACAATGATGTATTTATACATTTATGAATGTATTCATGATTATAGTCAGAAACTGGAAACATCTGAAATATCCAACAATAAAGGATTGGTTAAGAAAAGTGTAAAACAGAAGCCAGATGGAATATTTTGTAAAACATAAAATTTGGGGCGGGGAGTGGATCCAGCCTGGGCAAAATAGCAAGACCCTACCGCCATAAGAAATTTTAAAAGTTAACAGATTTTGGTAGCATGTACTTATATTCCTAGCTACTTTGGAGGCTGGGATGAGATGGTTTCTTTAGCCTAGGTGTTTGAGACTGCAGTGAACTGTTAATGTGCCACTGCATTCCAATCTGGGTGACCGGGTGAGATCTCACCTCTTAAAAAATATATTAGAGAAATATATTTAGAGTGTTTACAATAATTTGCTAAGCAGGGTACCAAATTACAAATTACATGTGCAATATATGCATATTTTTGTATAAAATTATATACATATTAAAAGAACTTGGAAGACATTCACCAAACTATTAATAATGATTAATCTCCAGGTAGTAGAATAGTGAGTTGTTTTCACTTTTTGCTTTTCAGTAATTTCCAGTATTTCAGCATTAAGCATATATTACCTTTGTAATATGTAAAGAAACCAATCCAATACATAAAAGAAAGAAAGAAAGAGATTTTCTGACAAGGAGCTGTATGAAAATGAAGAATAAAATTATGGTGAGAGAGTGTTTTGTAGTTTCCAAGCTCAGTAAAGAGTAAGGTTGATATTGGGCTCCTTGATTAGAACTTCTTTTAGAAAGCTGTCTAAATACATATGAGTCAATTTCAAAATGTAAGCACTTCCTTCCTAGTCTTATATATACATTGTATGTAATTAAAATGCATCCCTCTTCCTTTCATAATTGAGATCTCTCAAGTTTTCTTTGTTTTTTTTTCCCTGACAGTTTTTATTTTCTTTCATATACTGAAGATAATATGTATACATTATGTACAATCAGAAAAATATTAAAAGATACAAAGAAGCAGAAAAAGTCCCTCAGTTCTACAGAGTCGCTTTTCTAAACTTCAGTGAGTCAAGGAAGACTGAAATGAAATGATACTGTTATGCTTAGGAACTTAGTGTTTCCACTAGACTGGAAGTGGAGTGAGATGTGTACATGCATATTTCTTTTCTTCTTGGGGTAAAATGCAACAAAACAACAATAACAGCAGCAGCAACAACAGTTCTGGTTAGTGCCTGTGGGTTCTATAACACTGAATTCTAAAAAATCAAGAGTTTACTTCATTTATGATAAACTAAGCATATTTTCAAAGGCTAAGTACTAAAATGCTTCCTGAGCATATCTGATTCTGCAGGTAAAATAGGATTTTTTTCCTCTCATTTTTCTCTACCACTTTATTTTTAATTCGGAAATAGATCACTCTGTGAAATAAGAAGGTGGTTGCTAAGGAGGTTTGGAACGGCTGAAAGGTGACTCCCAAGAGGTTAAAAAGCTGAGGCTATTGAACAGCCACCCAAAAAATAAAAAAGGACAGAGATAGCCCATCAACTGGTTTGAGATTGAGGCCTATGGAGGCTATTTGGTTTCCTAACATTTGCATTAAAATTAAAGTATATTTTTAATTTAATGTTCATGGTTTAAAATATCAAATAGTATAGAAACACTTGGAAGGAAAAGCAATAATTCTTGGCTTCTGGTAATTTCCTTACTCCAGTTCCACTTCTCAAAGATAACTACTTATCACTGTCTCTGCTTTTGTCTATTCATGTGTGTTTTTCCATTTCTTCATATGAAAATTTTCATATTGCTGTTTCTAAATTTATTTTTCTTAATTTATCACTATTCTGTCTACTAACAGTAGATAAGGATTTATTTAGCTTAATAACACTGACCTTTATCACCTTATCCTCACCTCTATCCAAAGGTACTCATAGTTCCTTCATAGGTCATTTTTGCACCACTCAATACTACGCCATTATTTCTAGTTGCGTCATAATTGACAGTATCTATTGATTTCTTACTATGAAGATAACGGCATCCGTGTTCCTACACTTTCTTCCACATCCATCCTCCTTTCATCTATTCTATTCTTGGTCAGTTACATCTTTTCTTCTACCTTGGTAAGGTTGAGAATATGTGCATTCTATTCAGTAATTATATTAAAGCATTTTGTATTTTGCCTACAAGTTGATTCTAAAAATTGAAAATAAGGATAATTTATATTATTTAGACAGTATATAACAGTATTTTTCATCTCAATGTCTTTGTTCAGCTTGGGAGATTTGCTCAATTTACTATTACAATATGTCTATTAATTTTTCAAAATTTGACAAATTTTGGATTTCTAAGTCTTCTCTTGACTTTGTACTTTTTATTTATTTATTTTTGAGACGGCGTCTCGCCCTGCTACCAGGCTGGAGTGCAGTGGTGTGGTCTCGGCTCACTGCAACCCCCGCCTCCTGCGTTCAAGCGATTCTCCTGCCTCAGCCTCCCAAGGAGCTGGGATTACAGGTGCGCATCACCACACCCAGCTAATTTGTGTATTTTTAGTAGAGACGAGGTTTCATCATGTTGGCCAGGATGGTCTTGATCTCTTGACCTCGTGATCCGTCCGCCTGATCCTCCCAAAGTGCTGGGATTGCAGGCGTGAGCCACTGTGCCCGACCATCTTTGTACTTTTTTCATGGTGCCCTCTTCATGGCTTATTGCTGCTATATCTTCTCAATCTTCTCTTGGAAGATCAATTAGAGATATTTTTGTTCTCTCACACTCTCTTCCTTTTTACTTCTATTTTATCTTCAGTCACTTTTGTCTGTTGCCTTTATTGCACGTTTCCCCTTGTTTTCAAATCTCATCATTGGTGGCATTAAAACACTGACCATAACCTCTGTTTATGTGAATATGACTTGTTGAAGGGGAAGGAATCAACTGTGGAGGAGAGGATAGGAAACCAAGGATTATGCACTGGGACTCCAAAATAGCAGAATGATGAGAGATTCGCTCTGTGGTGCTCATTCTTTCACTGACTGCCCTACCTCTTCGCAGCTAATTTATTCAACATATCTAGAGCACACTCCTTTCCCAACCCCCAGCGAAACAATACATATATCTCACTTTACGGTACTCTGCATGGGTAGATGAGAGGAAGAGTGTTGACTATTCCATCCATAGGTTTTGAATTAACCCTTCTTTTTTCAAGCCTATGCATTAAATCTGTCCTCCATCAGATTTGTTCTCGTACTGATTGCAATCCCCTTTATTAGTATCTTTGTTTATGGCTTTCTCTGTCTTTTTCCAACAGTTTTCGGACTCATCTACCTGATTTTTTTTTTATTTTATAAAAATTTTATGAAATTTCTTGATTACAGAGTCTATCAATACCCTAGCAAGATGAATAGATATGTAGGTTTCATATAACATCAGGCTACCAAGTACTACCCTAGAAGAGGAAGAAGGATATAACTTTTGATTGAGAATGACAAGAGATTTGTTGCATGTGAAAGGTGGTGGATTGTGATTTAGACATTTATAGTCACAAATTCTATTCAGTTGATGCATTCAGAAAAGCAATAGTTGACAATTATGATGTATGTTGCACAGCAAAAATAGGTGGTCAGAGGTGGAGTGATGTTTTTAATAACAAAATAACAGATTTTGGTATTTTTAATAGATTGCAAGACAAAGAAAATGTACTAGCATATATTGACTGAGACTTCAAAATGCTGAGAAACATCAAAGTTGCCTAAAAAGATAATTAAGGACTCCAAAATGTGCACAATTAATATAGTGGATCTTCTAATAGCCCTTTAAAAGTTAAATACTCTTACATTAAAATAAGATAAATTTCTTTTGGGATGTAGGCTGCTGCTATTTACAAAAGGCAAAGCATGTTCCAAGTGAGCAGACCAGCACTTTGTTTTGACTGTGAATTTCTACAGGACACTTACTGATGCCAGTTATCATTTTCTAAGTGTTCACTTTATGCCAGCACTGTCCTAAATACTTTACATAATTGCTAAGTATCTGCTATAACATAAGCCTTTCTGATGTACCTTAATAACGTTTAATTACATATTAATGCTATATATTTACTTATTAATATAATTCATTGTACATCCAGTGACCAATCTTATTTTTTCAGATGCATCATTTAATAAATCCAGTGATCAAAATCTAGAGAGAGCAGTATCTAGTTGTCCGCACAAATGAAATTTTGTAAGGTACAAGTAGCTTTTTATCAAGTGTCTATTCCTATGAGGCCTAAGATATGCATGGAGTTTTTTACACAGGTTTTATGCACTATATTATTTTTAAAATAGGGAAGAACATTTTAGGATTATAAGTTATAAAAATTGTAAGATTGAATTTTAAAAATTAAGTGAACAAATGCTTAGAAAAACAAATGATTTATAAAGCAATCTCTTCCTGTTTCAATATTGACGTTGGAACTGATAGGCATGGTTTTCATATGATGTATGTTCCAGGCTAGGCCATGTGATCCCCAGGTAAACCTTCTGGAGACACCGAAAGTCACACTCAAATATGTTTAGATTTAGACTCTTCACAAAACCTTACGAAACAGGTAAAACTTTACTTGTTAAGCAGGGAGGAAAACAGAAGCTCAGAAAAGTCATTTTGACAAGAACATCTATGCTAGTTCAATGATAGAGCCAGGATTCAAATCAAGATCTAGGACTGCAGCATGTCTAGCTTCCTTCACTGCTTTGCCTTGATTCTCCCAACAGCAGCCAGTCTCAGACCATTTGTCTCTTTGAGAGACCCCTCACTTTATTTAAGAACTGAAAGGTAAAAAAAAAAAACCCTACTTTTATGATTGACCCTGCAAAGGTATTTTTTATGTGCGTACCTGGTAGGCACGTAACTCACTTCCACATTAGTTCCCTTCACTTCGATTCCATGCCACGTAAGAAAGACAGGCCTGTGTAATAGTCATGATGTTCAGAGAAAATTCTTCATAAAATATTGAATTATGATTGCTATGAAACCTGCCTGTCAGCATAGTATTTTAAAAACTATCTAATTTGAGCAGAAGTATAGACAGGATATAATTATTCACCATCAGCTCAGCTGAAAGGGTGGCCATTTCCTTTTGAAATTTGAGTCTGAAAACCCCAAAGTTTGAGCTGTCAAGGCACATCATTGTCCTGCCTCAGAGATGTTCTTCCATTGCCATTTCTCTGAGCATCACTCTATTTCTCTGATCTTTGTTTTTCTTTCTTCCTGAACGTTCTTGACAATGTGAAGGTCTGGGCATGCCAGTCCAGGTAGAATACACCAGTTCTGTCTCAGCAATGCTCTGGTCTCCTGCTGAGACCTCTGGTTCTGAGACTGGCCAAAGAAGAATTTTGCAACCTGTTTCTTGTGGTGGGATGCCTGAAACCTTCTCCCATTAAGGCATGTCATCCTCTCTTCTCTACCACTTTTAAGCTACACCTTGACATTGAGTTATTTCTTCTTAAAATACCTTAATTTCAGTAGGCTTTTTTGTTTTCTTTTGTTTTGTTTGCCGTTTTTGGCCCCCGGAAAGCCAGCTCATGGTCTTAAAATAAAATTCTTAGATTTAAATAAATATGCTCTTGTGTAAATAACAATTTAAGTCAGAATGAAGAGCCTAAAGTTGTTCTTTACACAGGATTAAGCTCTCAGTAAATGTTAGTTTGCTTATCTCCTCCCTGGTTTAGATACTGTGCTAGGTATTTGTGTGTGTGAATGTGTATGTGTTGCTGCTGTTTTTGTTTTATAACTGTGCTCAGAACTCAGATTGAATTCTGTAGGAATGTGCAGCTTACCTGGATTTCTATCGTGATCCAGGTGATTTGTATAGCTCTGTATCTATCTGTAGATACCTGTTAGCTATCTATAGATATATATCTACATATATGTATGTATATGTTATATATATAAAGTGAATTTATATCGAATGGAGTATTTAATAAATGTTCTTTAGTGGTGATTTGAGTCTCAGATTCACCTTTATAAAGGAGTTGGTGATAATCTGTAGAAAGCATAATTAAGCCAAAAGCCCTTGTGCTGGTCTGGTCCAGGCCTTCCTCAGAATATGGTCTGGCCTAGGATTTTTGCTTCATGCTTCAGAACTCATACAACTAATTTGTGAATGTTATTAGATTTTACTTACATATGTGACCAAAATATAATCTTTGAGCAGTGTACTTTTCCCATGAATATCCATAGATACATTATTGGTTTTTGATAGCATTTATGTAATAGGGTGGCTAAGTGTATTGAGTGAGTTATGATATGTAAAATACCTGAAGGAGTGCTGTGCATCTAATAAGGACCATGTCCGCATTTGGACTTTGAAGTCAGACCTCTTACACGCTGACTGCAGCTCTGCCACTTCCTAGCTGTGCCATCTATAACAACAGAACTACTTCACAGGGTATTGTGAGATTAAATGTAGTAAAGTATTAAAACGCCTCAAATAACGCCCAGCAACAAAAAGCCAGATACGCTAGCTGTATTTTATCAGTAGCATTCGAATCACTATTCTTACTGAAAGCTCTGCATTTATCTATAGTGTCTGAGTAGGATTCCCTTCCCTGATCTTCCATTCCACCCTTTGCTCTGCACTCTTCTGTGAAAGGCCCTCTAACTTTACTCAGGTTGGCTCAGCAAATATTTTCTAGCTACTCATTCTTGGTCTTACCTGCCCATGCACGTTTCATGTGATAAGCCATCTCTTTTCCTTCATTTCTTCTCTGCCGCCTCCAAGAACTTCACTTAAAGAAAACACAACAACAACAAAAGAAACCCCCCCCTTTTTTTTTGCTTCCCAAACCTGTTTTTACACACAAAAGTTTACTTTTGCCCCAAGTATCCCAACAGATGAGCTCCTATGCTTTCACATGTGACATTCTCCTCAGACTCTGGTGAGAGACAGTGAGGAGGGTGGAATGCAGGTGGATGATATTCTTTGAAAAATGCTGGCTGCCAGCTTTATTGCTAAACTGTGAAGGCCAGCTTTATTGCTAAACTGTGAAGGCCATCTTTCTAACCTAGTGGTCTTTAGCTTTTGCCTTACTTTTTTTCTTCTCTGATTAGCATTCACTGCTACTGTTGCTATTCAAGGGTGTGTGTTTTTAAACTCTCTTGCAGGAAGATAATTCTTGGAGTTGAAGCTGACAGTGGCTTCCCAATTGTACAGCATAAGAAACTTCCTTTGTAACACCATTAAATACCCTGCTGCCATTACTCTTAGGTCAACTCCTGCACACTCAATTCTTCCACAGCCATACAAAGTATTATTGCTGCTTAATAGATTAAGAAATGGAGGGGCACACTAGAAAGTCTATGCAGTCACCACTGTATTCTAGCTGCCTGAAGACACTTCCCAGGGACTCTATGACAGTGGTGGAGAAGTAGAAATATCTTTTTCCATGACCCCTTACAGACCAGCTAAATGGTCAAAATGTTCACCTTCAACTTCTGGGAGAATGACCCTGTAATCAGCAGCTTGGGAAGAGGCCCAGAACATAGTCATTTAAAAAATGTCACTCGTAGGGAGTTGCTTATTATTAATATCTGTTTTGTTCTCACAGTTACAAGAAAGTTGGAAAATAAATGAGAGTTACTTTTCTCTCTCTTTTAACTTCCACAGAGTGACCAAGCTGAGAGTCCCAGAAGTTGGGAATTTTGTACCCTCAGGGGGAAATTACCACTTTTATGTGTTTGAAAATCTAAACTTACGGAGGCCTAAAAGGGAATAGGCCTCAGAGTACCAGAAAAAAGAGATGTGATTTGACCCTGAAAGGAGAGAGCTGGATTTCCTCACTCTTATTCAAGGTTAGCTACCCTCTAGGTACTTCAGGTAGGAATGTTCACATAAATGCTTGAAAAAAATCCCTCCACTGCATCTCAGCCAGGGAAAAAGGTCCCATGCCCAAGCTTAGCAAGAGGCAGGGGGAAACAATTGTCTTCAGAAAGCTTGGAGTGTGTGTATGTATTTCCGTGTGAGTGTGTGTGTTTGTTTGTACCTTGGCTAACAAGCATCTCGAGGACAATAATGGTTTGAAGAAAAGAGACCTATTTCCTCAGTTTAAGGACTGGATATACCCTCTGGCTCTACTGAATAACTCCCTAGAGAGAAAGAGAACTCCCTAAATATGAGAGGATTTTAACAGGTTCATGGAGAATGTAATTAAAAGGCAAAAACAAAAATGTAAACCTTATTTCTCAACATAGGCTTCATCAATTCAAGACGCTTTTGGAAGCAATGATATCAGTCCATCCCTAAAGAATTGAGGGTCATGGGAATTTCACTATGTCATTGAAGTCTGTTTCACATTTTTAACTGCAGAAAAATGGGTGCCTTTTACAGATTTTTTTTTTAAGATTGGAAAGCAAAAAGAGAAAGTACCAAATCAGGACTGTAAGGTGGATGCCTAATGATTTCTCACTGAAACTCTCACAAAATTGTCCTTGTTTGATGAGAGGAATGAGCAGGAACATTGTCACGGTGGAAGACTTTGGTGGAGCTTTCCCAGGCATTTTTCTGCTAAATCTTTGGCTAACTTCTCAGAACACTCCATAATAAACAGATGTTATTGTTCTTTGGCCCTCTAGGAAGTCTACAAGCAAAATGCCTTGAGCATCCCACAAAACTTTTGCCATGATCTTTGTTCTTGACTAGACCACTTCCACTTCTTGGTAGCCATTGTTTTGATTGTGCTTTGTCTTCAGGATTGTACTAGTAAAGCCACATTTCATCTCCTGTTACAGGGCTTTGAAGAAATGGTTAAGAATCTTGATCCCACCTGTTTAAAATTTCCATTGAAATCTCTGGTCTTTTATGCAGCTAATCTTGATGCAATGTTTTTGACATCAATCAAGTGGAAATTTTGCTCAACTTTAATTTTCCAGTCAGAATTGTGTACACTGAACCAACTGCAGTGTTGGCTATTGTTTGTGCTGTTTATTGTTGGTCCTTCCATTAGAGTACAAACAAGATGCATTTTTTTTCTTCACAAATTGAAGTAGATGGTTTGTCACTGAGGGCTTTATCTTCAAAGTTATCTTGTCCTTTGTTAAAAGGGCATATCCATTTGTAAACTGTTGATTTCTTTGGAGCATTTTCCTCCTCCACTGTAAAGCATCAACAATTTCACCATTCTTCCACCCAAGTTTCCTTAGAAATTTGATGTTTGTTCTTGCTTTAATTTTAGCAGAATTCATGTTGCTCTGATAGAGTCTCTTTTCAAAGTGATGTCTTATCCTTCACAGTGCTTCAAACTAAATCCTACTTAGATATGTGACAACAAGTTCATATGAGTTTATTTTGGTGCCAAAAATTTTGAAATTCATAAATAATTTTGTCATAATTTCCCATAAACTTTTACAAAGAACATTTGTATGTCTAAGATTCAATTTATTAACTCTCTGATTAGTAAAGTGCTTAGCCTAATAGTAAATTTGATTTAGAACAAATGAAGCAAGGTAACATTTATTTCATCCCTATTATCCCTTAGACATCTATTTTATCCCTGATCTCCCTTAGACATTTATCAAGAAAGTTTAGCTACTATAACTTGATTTTAGTATTCTAAACGGATCCCAATTTAGTTCTGGATGAAACTGAGGGCTGAAAAACTGGAAAATAAAGGAAGAATAGAAGAAATGTTAAGTAAAGTAGTTGGAAAGAAGGAGAGGGATTTAAAATGAATGGCTAAGGGAAGAAGAGAAGGGCTTCATTACAGACTGTGAATTGTGGGTACACCTGTGCAATGGAGTGACTGTGTGTAATATACGTATGAGAGTGGCTAGACATATTTACAATGGGTGAGAGAAGAAATGGGAAAGGCAATAGACTTAGCACCATTTTCTAATTTTGGAGGTGGCTGAGAATTTCCCTGGTTGTTGTGGGACAGTTCCCTGAATAGCCTTGGGCTGACCCACTTCCTTCCCCTTTCTCGCATACAATTCTCAAGAAAAACTGTAGAATGTGCTGGGAATGCAACATCTTAATATAAAGAGAAATTGGCTGAAAACATCCTGGCCTCTGTTTCTGTCCCTCCTGGAACAAGACATTTTACAACACTGCAGCTCAGCATGTCACATAATCCTGGGGTGCATAACCCAGAGTGGGCTACATTTCAGGGTCCCTCAGCTGAAGTATGGTATGGGGAATGCAGAGACAAGATTCCATCTGACCCGTGTAGTTTGCCTGAGCCTTGGAGAACTGGCTTGTCTTAAATCATTGGCTTCTACTGTCTCTTGTTGCCTATCTGTGAGTAATAAAGTGATTTCACTCAGGTCATTTTGTGAGTATTTTATCTCACTCACAAAAGTGGTAGAAATTACTGCCCGAGATGCATGGGCTGAAGTGATAACCAGTGCAACACGAACCTGCTTTGAGCTGTTCAGGGCCACACTTTTGAAGTTGTTCATGATCCTAGTTTTTGAGAGACATGACAAATATGCATGCCCTTTGACCAACAGCACTGTGCTGCAGCTTTACTAGTGCCTCCAGGCTCTTGATGCAGAAGAAACAAAGCCAAAGATAGCATCTTATTGAGAAGCTGAGTTGACCCTCTTTGGGTTGCATACCTAAGTTACGCTTTCTTCCTTGGGAACTGCCCCGAGTCATAGGCCTTTCTGAAGGGATGGGTCTGAGTAGCTGCTGTGTCTGTTTCCCCCTCCTGTCGCAACCTATCAGACTACAGATGAACTCAGTTTGCCAGAGACAATCTATATTGTTTGTCTTACAAGTCTGATGTTAAAGACTCTGAGTGTGTATTCATAGGAAGGTGCCTGATTACATGCAACTATTACATAGCCTGTATAGCAATAGGACTGGAGCAGGGTATATTTTCAGTCACATGCTTTCCTGATTAATAGAAACAGCCTCAAAGTCACACAGGTGAAGGAAAGAGACAAGAGGAAAGAAGCAGGTAGGAGAGACCAATTAGCTTCAGAGGGAAAGACAGAGAGAAGCAGAGCCTCGGAGAACTGGCTTGTCTTAAATTGCTGGCTTCTACTGTCCCTTGCTGCCTATCTGTAAGAAACTGATTTCACTCGAGTCATTTTGTGAGTATTCTATCTCACTCACAAAAGTGGTAGAAATCACTGCCCAAGACGCATGGGCTGAAGTGATAACCAGTGAAACGTGAACCGGCTTTGCATTTGCTTTGGTCACATGACATTTGAGTTCCTAAGTCATCAAAGACCTTTCCTTGCACTTTCCCCATATCCTTCCAATCTCCCTGCTTTATTTGAGCTTAGTTTAAATGAGTGTCTATTCCTTACAGTCTGCAATTTCTGATGAAGAAGAGGAGCTATCACTTAACAAGGGGAGCTTCATAAAAAGGAGACTTAACAAAAATGGCTGTCCCTGTCCCAGCCCTCTGTCAGAATACAGAAAAAGAACACTTATGAGAGAACCCTCTAATCCTAGGGAAAAAAAATGTTTGTTAAGCCAAACTTCCACGTCTGCCATTGTGCTAAATGCTTTACAAATCTTTTTTTGTTTAATTCTCACGACAATCCTGCAAAGTACATAATTATTTATCTCCATTTTACAGATAAAGGCAGAGACCCAGAAAAGTCAAATAATCTTTCACTTTACTTGAAAGACCCAGGAATCAAAATTAGATTCTTTGTTTTTTATTCTAACATAATCTTTCATCTGAATTTTGAAAACTGGGATTTTGAAATTTTTCTTTCCCCATGATATTGCTCTAAAATTTCACACAGTTTGTTAGTCTTGATAAGTAAGTAAAGTACCTTTAGTATTTGTGTCAACATTGGCCTTTGTGTCCTTAAATTTGCTATTTTTGAACTTAGAAATGTTGTTCATGATTCTCTGGGAACTTATGAAAAATTTTTATCTGTACATTTACTTTGGGACTTTCAGACTCTGAAGCAGTCTGAAACTGTCAACAAAGTGTTGTTGAAACCAAAGAGATTCAGGGATGTTAAAGGAAACTCGATAAATTTAAGAAGAATGCAGGGTAATTATCTTGAAGAGCCCAATAATTCCTACTAGTGGATTGTTAGCTAAGTAACTCGTGGGAGCCACCTGGTTGGCCATGATTATATAACATAAGAAATTACTGGAAGAATGTTAAGACATTACTTATGAGACTTAAAATTTAGAGGGAAAAAATATCTTGGAATCTGCCCTGAGGAAATTCTGAATGAATTCCAGGCACACCATACTGTTCTTTACTGATTGATGTTCTGTTTAGTTAAATCCTGCTGTTTTGCAGTTTCAATGCCATCCTATAACTTCATAGAAATTCCCAGAGGCAAAATTAGCATCTGTCTCCTATTCCTCATCACCTTAAAGAATCACTGCTAAGGACTGTGAGAAAATGTTTTAGGAAATTATGAGATGATTCAATCTGTCCATCAATCACAACCTTTTCTAATTCTTAAAGGATATTTTAGGATATTTTCAATAAAATTACAGGTGGCACTTAAACTAATTCAGACTAAAATTATACTACTTAAAATCCATATAGTACATACTTTAATCCCTGAAGGATGTTAAACATCTTGGATATCTATGGATTTTTGAAACATATTTTTCAAGGAAGGAATTTTAATTTGAGCTCCTTTGCGTGAATGCAAACTCAAACGTCTGGCTGTTATGACTTTTGATCACACAACATGAATGGGGAGACCTACTCATTAAAGAGAGCTGTATGGGATTCCATTAAGGGATGCTCATGAAATGTAGATTTTCAGTTTGTTGTAAACTGTCCAACAGTTTTTCAGCAGGAACCCCTCTGAGGGAGATCCACTTTCTCATCAGATTTCCATTAAGACCCATTTGCCAGAGTCTCTGTTTGTTACTCTGCTCTTGGAATGCCTTGAGAATCAATCATTCAGTTTTATTTGCCTGAATGTCATGTGAGTATAAAAACACATGGCCAAAGTTTGTGATCAGTTAATCATAACAAGCACTCTTTATGTTTGTTTTTGTGTAGCTGTGCATTTCAGTTATTGGAGCAAAACTTGTTGATGCTTGCTTCAGTGGGAGATGTAAGAACTAAAAGTTGGCTTTGTTTGTAATAACCGCAGGCTCTGTCATGATTATTTTTTGTACATTTCTTCTAGGGTCATAATCACTTCCATGCTATGCTGCGGTACTCATCTCTGAAAGTTAATGCCATATAGGTACTGCCACAGACTAATAGCTGAATGTGCTAGTCTCTCAATTCTAATACTGCTCCAACTCTTCTTCACTGGGATATAATTAAGTAGGAATGGGAATTCTGGAAAAGATTTAAACATTGACATGAAATATTTGAAAATTGCAACTGGCATTCCTTTTGCAAGAGCCGTAAGACCCACTGGCCTCTGAGACTGAAGATCAAAAATTTTATCCATTTTTCTTTTCCTGGTTTTATAACTAAAATTGATTCAAACATTTGCCAAATATAATTCAGACTTTCTGGTTACAGGCCAAGTTTTCACACTAAGCATTATGAATTTGCAATGAATTCATAACATTTAGTATTCATGGTAATAACACTGATCATTATGAAAAGATTTAATATTCATGAGGGTTACACTGCTATTTTCTCAGGTGCCATGATAATTTTTAATAATAATTCAGCATTTCTTAACGGGCAGTTGGCATAATAGAGTGTGATCCAAGAGTTTTGGTTAAAGGATATTAGAGGAAAGAAAGCAGGGCATTAATACAAATTTTAAAACTTGATCTTCCATGAGAACGTTTGATCAGTATTACTCTGTATTATTAAAACAAGCTGTCTCTGTTAAATGGCTCTGAAATGTCAAACAAATCTCTCCATTGCGTATTCAAGCTGATGACTGGTATAGTTCACAGTTTAAAAGGGGAGGGAAAACAAAAATATCTGCAAGACCATTTTTCTGGGCGAAAAAGCACTTTTAGTATTTGTTTCATTGTTGGCCTTTGTGTCCTTAAATTTGCTTTTTACCAGTGCATACACTTCAGAGTATTTTTTTTTTCCAGCACGCCATCTGTTTCTTTGCAATTGGGGATGGTTGAATAATTTCCTGAGGAATTGCTGACAAGATGTGTCCCAGGAACAGTAATCCAGCAGGACTAGATTTCTCATTAAAATCGCTAAGCTCAGCTGCGTTATAGCAAGCTCTTGATTTAAGGTGGTCACCCTGGGCCGGCGAAGGTCAGTGGCCACCAGCTACCCATTTTTTTCTAAAAATCGGACTATAAAATCTGTGTATATACACTGCAAATGGTTCCAGGTACAGGATCATTTAGGTGGGAAAGTATCACTCATCCCAAAGGGATTTTCTTGGGGTCACCTTGGTAGCAGTGATCATCTTTGTTTACCTTCACATAGTACTGTCTCTCATCCCCTGAGGTGACGACGGAGGTACTGAACATCTCTCACTCACGACACCATTTTAGCTTATTCTACTGCCCCTTCCTTCCCCAGTCCCCGGATAAATTGGGATGCACATGTGCTTTTCTGGAATTTTCCATCGTTCTTTTAGCACAGCCTGACTTTTCCCCAGTTGCTCTTGAACTGCTGGTTGATAGAGCAGGAGGCATCTAGAATTCGCCAGATTCCTAAGCAGGGTAGATTGAAATGTGAACATTACCTATATTATCTCAGTTAATGTCCACAGCAACTCCATGACTTAGATATTATTATTTTTCTCTTTTTACGGATAAGAAAACTGAGTCTTGGGGCATTTAATAACTTGTCCCAAAACACACAGCTAGTTACTAACAAGCCAGGAATTTGTAACCGCTTGCCAGCTTCCTTTACCACCTCCAGAGCGTGTAGTCTTATAATTCTACATTTCGAGAGTAGTGCGTCCCAGAATGTTGTCAACTGATCACCGAAATCAGATACAGCAGGAATGACTGTTAAAAATAAAATCCCCACTCCACACTTCAGATGCATTGAATCAGAATCTCTGCGTTGGTGGGTGCCTGGAGTTTTTAACAAGCTCCCCTGGTAATTCTGTAGCACACTAAAATATGAAAACCACTGTCCTACAGCATAATAAATGTTATTTAATTAATTGGTTTATTAAATATTGAACAGTTAAAGTCATTATAAAGCTGAGTTGAGCTGGGTGAAATTAAAAGTAAAACTATAAAGCTATGGCGGAGGTGGGGGTGGGGTTGAGGCCCGGAAAAGAGAACCAGGCAGGGACCCTCTTCTGTGGAATAAATTGCAGCAAGGTTTTGCCATCAGATTTTGGTACTCAGTAGCAACGATGGCCTTACATGGCACGAATCCTGCTTTACTACTTTGTTTTGCATTTCAGTTGAACCAGTTGAAGGTGGGCCCAACCATTCTGCTTGCCTTTTTGCTACAGTCTCTCACTTCCCCAGAAAAAGAAAAGGAGGCAGATCTATGTTTGTATGGACTGTGCTCTACCTAAGGAGGTCCCCATTTCAATTAAAGATTCATCATGTCATGTTTCTTTTTACTTTTTCCATAAAACTTTGACTGAGTTTGGGAACGACATCTCTCAAGGTACACCATGAGTTTCATTTTCCAGTCAGCCCTTTTGAGGTAACGAAGTTGTTTAGTTTTTATATCATACAATGTCTTGGTTTGAACTTGGTAAGGATTGCAAAAGAGAGTTGCTGTTGTACTCATCAGTTCCTAATAGCAGATTTGAACTGGCTTATGAAAGGAAGAGAGGGAGTGTTTGTTGTAAAGGTATAGAGTTGTCATAAGGGGCCCAACAGCATGAATGCTGACAGGCAGTAGGATGCATTTAGCAACATGAACAGCAGTTCACAGAACTTTCTTCCTATCTCAAAGGATTTCTCCATCTCTCTGCTTTACTCTTTGCTATTTCTTAGGCTGGTGGAAGGTAGTCACATCATAGGTGCCCATTTCACATCTCCTCTATTTAAAAGAAAAACTCAGGTTGTTTCTTAGGTCTCACTTCAATTATGGGGATAAAAAAATGTAATTATTTAGCCTGGGGCAAGTCTCTTGGCCAAGTGGATGCCTTTAGTTGGCAGGGAACCTAGGATATGGGTGAGGTTCATACAACTGGCAGGGAGGAAAGGATTCCTACCTTCCTACTGAAGAGGGATGGGAAGATGGTCCAAAAGTTGATTCTTTAAGAAATGAGCAGAACATACCTTGTCAACGTCTTGAATCTTGTTTTATCTTTGGGTGAAAGGCAGGTGAGGGATAGAATTGGGAAAGGAATGCAAGAAACACAGCTTTTCATAGAAAAACCAGAATTTCACAAATCCTCTGAAATTTAACATCAGCTTTCTTCTTTCCTCTTGAGATATCTCTCCTAAGAGTGATAGTTATCCACCCTGGAGAAAAAATACACAAACAAAAACCATGTTAGCCATTTGAGGTATCGGTTTTATATGTGCTGTATCTTGCAATTAAATCTTAATGACATAACATTATGTGCATAATTTTTTATGCATGACTTAATGTCATCATCTTGAAGTAATGATTCATCATAAGTATGGAAAGGCAGTAATGTTTCCAATTTGACATTTAGTCAGGTGGTGAAAGTCCACACCTATTTCATCTATAATGACATCTTAACTAGGGATCTTTATGAAGTATTTGTATAACAGAGAAGAAATGACATTTGATGGCGACTTCTTTCAGTCATTTCCATAAATCTTAGCAGCCAATTCTCTTTATAGAACAAAGATGAAAACCAATGCTGTACCATTCCGACAATCCCAGCTGCTGGTCTGAAAATACCAGGACTGATGTATTTCTCAATTGGAGGAAGAAACAGTGTATTCTAGGATAGTTTTGATGTCTTCATTTAGTTACTATTTATTGCTTATGCCACAGGTTAAAAAGTGGTGACCTGTGGGCTGGAATTGTCCTGAAAATGGGTGTACATATGTATATATATAGGTGTCAAGGGCAGGACTATATTTATATCTGTATCGAGAGAATCTAAAAATGTCTAATTGATTGCAAACATTTAAAAGTTGGAAAATTGGATATAAAAATCCAGATTTCAAGCTTTACTTGAAAAATCAGGAGATGTGGCAGTACTAAGTTTACATATTTACCAGGTAATACTGGCTAGAATTCTGGAGTAGGAAGGGTCCTTTAGATGAACCATATATTCCCCAGTTTTCTTCAATTCCCACCACTCCCTATCATTTGCACTTTTGACCAGTTTCATTTGTTTGCATGTGCCATGCTTATTCCTGTGAATATTTGCATTTTCAATTCTGTATATGTTCATTGCATATTGGTTTGTGCTAGAATGTTCTCCTAACATTCTAGTACATTGTTAAAACAAACAACCTTCTTCTCATTATTATAAAAAAAAAAAAGCGGAGAGCTTGAAAAAAAAACAGAGATCTAGCACCAAATGAGATGCAATAGGTTTGTGACATAATTAATTCCAGTTCCTACTTTATCTCTACACCATGGTGTGTGAAGAAAGGAAGCATTGGAGTTAATCAAGTTAACTATTTATAGAGGGAGGGTACTGATGATCCTCTTTGCCTTAGTACTTGGGTCTTAATCCATAGAGCTGAGTTATCTGCCCTATTCAGGTTCATCTATGCGACTGTTTTCCCAGATTCATGCCCTCTAAACAGTTTCCTTGGCAGGGAGTTGGTTTGAGCCCAAAAGGTAAGAATAAAATTTACTTTCCATTTCTTTCTCTTTCTGTATTTGTTAGCCTCCAAAACAATTATCATGGTGTAAATCTTTCTTCCTAAATGTCTTAGTAGGGCAATACTGGAAGTTGGTGGAAAGAGACATACAGGCAGAGAAGTGAATAAACACATCTGATTTTTAATGTCGAAGTTTTAGCCATGAAGTATTCTTACCCTATCTACTCTTCCTGGATCAGTAAATTGATCATACTCCTGAAGTTTGATGAGGGCATCAGCTTAAAACAGACCTTTTGCAGATCCCTCAAATAACTTGCTAAATTCCCCCTTGGGCCCAGACTAATTTAAATCCTGTTTTCTAAGTAAAGAAGTCCCTGTTTCCACCAACATAGGCTGAATTCACGCTATTAAACCTCTATGATAACCCATGTTTCACCAGCATTTCCAAAACTGCTATGAATTGAATTGCATCCCCCTCTGCCCACCCCTACAAACTCATATATTTGAAGCCCTAATGGCCAAGGTGACTGTAAATGGAGACAGGACTTTTAGGAGTTAATTAGGGTTAAATTAGGTCCTAAGGGTGGGGTCTTAATCTTGTAGGATTTGTGGCATTATAAGAAAAGGAAGAGAAGGCCAGATGCGGTGACTCACACCTGTAATCCCAGTACTTTGGGAGGCCGAGGCAGGCAAATCACAAGATCAGGAAATTGAGATCATCCTGGCTAACACAGTGAAACCTCGTGTCTACTGAAAATACAAAAAAAAAAAAAAAACTTAGCTGGGTGTGGTGGCACATGCCTGTAGTCCCATCTACTCAAGAGGCTAAGGCAGGAGAATCACTTGAACCTGGGAGGTGGAGGTTGCAGTGATCTAAGATGCACTACTGCAGTCCAGCCTGGGAGACAGGGCAAGACTCCCTCAGAAAGAAGAAGAAGGAGGAGGAGGAGGAGGAGGAGGAGGAGGAGGAGGAGGAAAAGGAGGAGGAAGAGGAGGAGAGGGAGGGAGGAGAGGGGAGAGGGGGGAGGGGGAGGGGGAAGAGAGGAAGAGAGAGAAAGATCTTTCTTTCTCACCAAGTAGGGACATAGTGAAAAAGCCATCTGGAAGTCAGGAAAAGAGACCTTACCAGAAACTTACCTCACTGGCAACTTGCTTTCTAACCTCCAGCCCCCAGAACTGTGAGAAAATAAATTGCTGGTGGTTAATCCACCCAGTCTACGGTATTTTGTTATGGTAGCCCAAGAAGCTGAAGTCACAAACCATGTCTAAGAAATATTGGAGCCCAGCAGATGGTAATAGGTGTCTTGATATGAGGGGAAGTTTGGAATGATCAAGTAATTTTAGAAGTACTGAATTAATTGAAAAAGGATTCTTTATGACATGACTTCTTAAAACATTTAATTGTTAATATATATTTATAAATCTCAAAAGGGAGATATTTTATGCAAGGTTTTCTAAACTTGTTTAACCATAGAACACTTTTCTCAAGAAACTTAATATCTTGAGCAAAACTAATGTTCTGTGAAGCACAATTTAAAAATGCATATCTATTAATCTACAAATTATTTTTAAACTGCTTTATGGTATCTTTTATTCTGTTGGAATTTTACTTTATTACTTATTTAAGTTTTCCATCAAGAACAATTTAATTAGGATCTTCTAGTTTTAAGCGCGGTGCTAGTTGATCTCCCAACTTCGTGCCGCTTAATTGTGCTAACAATTCCATGATCGTGATTTTACAAATTACGAGACTGAGGTTCCAAGTAGTGCCTCAAAATAATAGTAGAGAATATGAATTGGTCTGATTTTGTAGTCTGTGCTTTTTTTTTCATTCTCTCCCCTAAATTCATACAGACAGAGATATTGAGACTGAGAGGTTCAGTAGTCTGTACAGTACCTCACAGTTAATAGAGTGATGGTCTTAATTTCAAAACCTGACTTATAAGACTCCAAAGCTTCTGCTCTTGCCACTAGAACATGTATATTCTATGCCAGGGGATCTATCTTAGTAAAGCCATAGAGGAGGAAAGGCACAGGGTACATTTAGGAAATAGCACATTTGGCCGAAACACAGTTTGTAGAGGGCGGAAAGGTGTCAGGTGCAACTGAGAAGGTATTCTGGGAATGGATGGTGAATTTTTTGACACTATGTGTATTAGTTAACTTTTGCTGCAGCAATAAGCAACCACAAAGTTACAGTGACTTACTACAAGAGATATTTATTTATTGCTCAAGTTACATAAAGTGCACAGGCTTTTGCTGGCCCTTGCTGGGCTTGACTTAGTTTGACTTGTCTCAGCTTGACTCGGTTACATGTGCCTTCTCATTCCCAGACCCAAGCTAAAGGAAGAGCCAGTATGTGGGATGTGTTGTTTACATGGCAGGGGCTTAAGCTTCAGGGTGCAAGCAAGGCTTCTTCAGTCTCTGTTTAGAACTGTCACACTCTGTCTTCCATCCACATTCCTCTGCTCAAAGCAAGCCGCATGATCAAGTCGACTGAAGCATTGTGCATTTTTCTCATTCTACCTGGTGGCACTGCAGAATTAGATGGCTAAGTGTGTGGCATTATTTTTTAAATAGAAAATGAATGAAATATTGAAATGACAATTCACTCCACCATACTGTGCTAAGGAGTTTGGAATTTGTATAGAAAATGAAGGGTAATCAAAGGTATTTAAGGATGTTTATATTTCTTCTTTCTCTTTATAGATTAAAAAGCAAGAAGTGAAGTTTGGTTCTGTTTTTATCTTTCATACGACTTTTTATACCATTGTGCATGTAGTAGGAACGCAGTTAATGCCCCTTTCCAACTCCATAAATATAACATAAAAATCAGTTAACTACCACAGAGTTTTTCAGTTTTGACCTCATGAGAGTTCAGCCTTCACCTTAAATCTGAACTTTGTCACTGATAGACAGCTCTTGACACACTTATTGGGAAGCAAAAATAATTTTTTTGTGCTCTGGAAAAGTGGGTGTGGGCCGTATGTGTGAGAAAGAGTTATGATGGATAGACCAATTGTTTCCCATCCCAGACTGTGGTGTGTAGGAAAATTTTTGTGGCAGAGTGGGACTCTCCATTCCCTTGTCACTTCTGTTTCTCCCCATACTCACACTGGTATGAAGGATTTTCTAAACTCATCTCAATGTTACTTAGAGAGAAATGGAATTATATGAACTCCAGGCTAAAGAATATCCATTTCCAGGCTTTTCTAGATTCCAAATTAATTTACAATTAGCCAAAAATAGGGGCTGAGATTGTTTCTGATGGTTTTGTTAGTGTTGCATGCTTTTCAAGACATTGCTCAGCAAGCTGTCAGGATAATGTTATCTAGATTTTTGACCATAACTCCATGGGTGAGAAAGGAGACAAGGAAAAGGGAATGAGGAACTTGGCTTCAGGGCATGCGAGCAGTAAAAATTTTCCAGGTCAGTCTGGACCAGTCATTAGGAACCTCTGGAATAAGCAATCTCCAAGGGAAGGGACTGGTCTCAAAGGCTTGACTGTCAAATTCTTAAGCTTTTGGTGTGGATCTATTCTAAACACTTGTGCATTTCTCCATTGAGATGGCAAGAACTGAAGTTTTAACTGCCTTTTGTGTCTTAGTGTCTTCTGTTGGTATGTCACTGGGGACTCTTTACTATTGTTAGTTAAAAGCTTGATAACTGTGCTCTGTTACAGTATAATTAAATATTTGATTAATTGCTGCAGTTTTATTCCATGGAGTATGCAGTTTTCTTGAATCAAAGAGTTTGTCTCAGCACGGTGTCAAAAAACACAAAGATTTAAAGCTCATCTAGGCATCAATTCAGAGCTAATTCAGGCACCTCGACTCCCAAGGCTGTTGAATGGTGGGATTAAACAAACATTTTTAAAAGGGGGACTATTCCTACTACTGAACGAGAATGATAATAAAGTGGGATAAATATAGAAGAATGCAAACTTACATTTTTATATCTGAAATGTATGCTCTGGCTCCCTGGTTTTGATCTTCCCTATTAATGGATGAAAAATGAAATCTAATCTATAAGATAGAGATCCAGGCGTAAAACAAACTCAGCTGTGAAGAAAGTGTTTCCTCAATCACAAAACATTTACTAATCACCTTTTGTGTACAGGATACCTAAAGCAGTAAAATTGCTTTCAAAGTGCTCATGTTCCATTAGGGAATACAGATCTTTGTGAAATACATTACAGATAGATAAATACTAATAAATGCAAAAGCAGAGATAGTATGGTGAATGCGGTGGGGTGAGACAAGAGTGAGAAAGAAAGATCAGAAAAACAAATACTAAATTAACTGAGATTGTTTTTAAGGGTCTCCGAAGAAAAGCTAAATGAATGGAGTGAGAAGGAAAGCAGTATGGGTAACTCAGTGTCAACTTTACATACATTCCACTGTGAGTGGAAATCACCTAAAACGTGAAAGATCTGGATTAGAGTAACTGCTCTGTTGCAGTTCTTGCTCTTTGTGATTGTCAGTGTCCTCCCTTATAAAATTATGACAGAGATGGAAACTCAAATCCATGCTTTCTTCCATAGTGTTAATTTGTTACTGGGAAGCTGTTGTTCGACTACATTACCCTTCCCTGCAGCTTAGCCAAGGCCATGTGATGATTTCTGGCCAATGAAATGTGGAGGTTGGGTACCTGATGTGCCTTCCGCTGTTCTTTCCTGCTATATCAGTACTGAAGATGGTGACATCACAAGGTCATCTGAGAGCTTCCTGGATTTTGCGGACTCCACATCATCAAAAACCAAACTCCTATTGTTCTGAATCACTGAGCTTTTGGAGTTATGAATTGTAGCAGTTAGCCTATGAGGAGAAGTACAAAAATGTAAATAATAACTATTCTACATTTCATATGCTTGTTGAGAGCCTCAAATATAGCAAATGGGAAAGGCATTGTAAAATTTTAAGTACTAGACAAATGTTAGGAATTGTGGTTCGAAAGAAAATCAAAACTTACCAATTGAAAATTCATAATGAATTTAATAAGAAATGTAATTGACTCAGTTAAGAACAAGTATTCAATGATTACTGTTGTGTTACATGCTGTTAAGAAAACATCTTTAAATCTTAACTGAAGGCCTTTTGTTTTGAGTGACTATGCTATAAAATAAGTTTAATAAACATATACTTCTGAACATAAAACTGTATGATACCTGATCTGGATTCTTTTGGTTTACTGTTTAAAAAAGTATGAATCGATTGTCTCAAGAGAGATACAACTTGAATTTGGAAATAAAGAAGTGCAGGAAAAGACTAAGTAAGGAGGATTTATAGGAAAAAATGGTGAATTAATCAGAAATCTTTCAGATACAAGTGACCGAATCTTGACATGAAGTGGCTGAAGCCAAAGGATGACTTTATTGATGTGACATAACTGCAAGAATGGCAAGGCTGCAGCTGGACTCCACAAAAGACTAAAATGCAATTAGGTTCCCTTTGCTTCCCCGTTCCAGCTTCCCTCTACAGGTTATATCATGCCTTTATTGAACATTGCTTTTTCTCTTCATGGTTGTTGACGGTTCCCTGGTTCCCTATCCTAAACCTGCAGTTACCAAGGTAGGTGTTATCTGCAATCTGTTCTCTTTCAAGTCCTAAGATTCGGTGGAAGGCATTTACTGGGTTATCTGGGTTACGTGCCCACTCCTGAAGTGGGTGAAGTCACTAACATGGCTGCTTCCGGGTTAATCATGTGTATGAGGGAAGAGTTCACTAGGAAGAAATCTCGGAGGCAAATTTAGCAGCAAGGAGAATTTTTAATGAAAGATTGTCAATTAAAAAATTACTGTAAAGATACTATTCAAGATGGTTCATGTAATAAATGAACAGACACTACTGTTCTCTGGGAACATCTACTATTCTCCAGGAACTTAAAATCTTCTGTCCTCTGGGAACTTAGAATCTGCTGTTGAGATAAGACAAATAGACTTATTAAATGTTTATTTTTAATGTCATTTGAGTGTACAAGGCAAATCTTTGTTTACTTTCCTTTAACTTACATGATTTTTATTATGATTGAAAAGTCTTGATTCTTGGACAATATACAGACTTGTGACTCACATATTTTGGGATTCTCATCAGTTTTAAGATTCTAAAAAAAGTTTCCCAGCTTAGTATTTTCATATAACTAATTTCAGCCACACTTTGTAAAAATATACATATGAGGTTTCTTAAAAAACTTTTTTTTATCTCAACTGCTGAGATCACAAAGAGGGAATTTGTGTCCTGGCAACAGAAACTTATTATAAAAGATAATAATGTTTGACTTTGATTCTCCGAATCAGAATATTGGTATGGATTTAACTGGATTTTTCTAAAAGCATGCTAAAGTCAACATTTGCATGGTCAGAATTTGAGTAAATTTGCCTACATCCTGAGACATCTGATTAAGGGATCTTTAATCTTGTCCTTTGTTGTCTTAGTGTCAGCATTCACTATTACTGTCAACAAAATGTAATACCACCTAGGTTTGAGGTGGGATGGAGGAGGATTGTGTTTAAGAAAGGGAAGGCTCAAAAGGATTTGCTTTCAAGGAACATCGAAGAGAGTGTTTTAGATGATGACTGCGGGTAGCCATAGATTCAGTCTGCTTAGGACATAGACACAGATGATGCTTTCAAACTGTTTTCAAGGATTCATTGCACGAATTGGCAATGGTGCTGAATTCCAGGGTAATCTTTTAATCATTCGAAGGTCAGGTGCTATTTTTCTTCATCATAGTTACCAGCGAAAAGGAAGAGTAAGATCTAAGACAAGAACACGCTGGAATCACCTCTTCACTCTTTGAAAAATCAGTGTTCACACTGTGGCACTTCCTAGATATGTAAATAGGACTTTTGGAATGTGATCTAAGAATCAGCAAAGACTCTTCCATTTCCCAGTATGTCCCTTGCCTAGATGCACCCAAAGGCCTCATCATCAAACTCATTCTCAATTTGGGTAACTCAGTGTCTATCTGGGATACTTTGCTTAACTTCAGAAGTCAATGGGGTTGAGTAAATCTGGAGGGGCATTTAGTGGAATCCAAGAGACAGCATATTTATAATTTATGCTGTTCTATAAAATGTGATATAGTCTTCTCTTCTACAAAAATGGAATAATACTATGCTTACTTGTTTGTAATTATTTTTTCATTTGAGACAGGGTCTGTCTCTGTTGCCTGGGCTGGAGTATAGTGGCACAATCACAGCTCACTGAAGCCTTGACCTCCTGGGCTTAAGTAATCCTTCTTCCTGTGACTACCTCATAGTTAGGGTATATTTTACTATTTTGATAATTCTTCCATTATAGAAAATTTAGGTCATTTCTAAATTTTGACTTGTATAGACAGTGCTTCACAACCTTTATTACTAAATCTTCATTCACCTTTTTTATATAGACTAAGAATTCTTTTTTCAAATATAATTGATGAACCAGAGGACAGGTCTTTAAACATTTTATTTTTCATATATGCCTCTCAGTTGACCTCAACAAATATTATACAGACTTACACTACTAATATTCATGTGAGGGACCTAATTATCAACATCTTTTTAAAAATCTGAGTGCTAAATTTATTTTAACACTGACCATTTTATACCTATAATATTCTACAGTATTTTGGTTTTTTACTTACACTATATGAGATTAAATATTTGTCATGTTTATTAGATATTTATGTTTGATTATTTGTGAATTATGTATATATCCTGTCCTTGTTTTAATCTAGGGTATTTGCTTTTAAAAAATTGATTTGTAAAGACTATTGATCTATTAAAGATAATAGCTTCCACATTTTTATAGCATGTATTCTAACATAGAAATTTGTAAATGTATACTTTTTAGATGGTCATATTTATTCTTTATTTCATGGTTTCCTTCTTTGGTGTTATGCTAATAAGGATTTTCAAACTGCTACGTTACACACACACACACACACACACACTTTTTGTTTCTAGTTCATCTATATTGCAATTTACCACATCATTTTGAAGATGTTATTCAATTGTCTTTTGATTTTCATTATTATTTTTGAGATGTTAGCTGTAAATCTTATTAGGATTTCCTTTCAGATAATGTGCATTTTATTCTGGCTTCTTTGAAGATTTTCTCCTTGTCTTTGGATTCCAGTAGTTTTACTATGATAACACTATGTGTGTTTTTCTTTGTATTTATCTTTATTGTGTATCTGTGTCTTGATATATTTGATTGTAAGAACCACTGATTAAGACAATCAAATCTGAATTCCCTTCTAATCAAGCTTTTTCTTTCTGCAATAATACGGAAGTATTCCTTCTAGACCTGTCTATCATGGAGCTAGATGGGACTAAAGGGCTTTTGAGAATGGAGAATGAATTAGTTGGTTTGTAATTTTATGACTGTGAATGTGAATACTGGACTCTATAAATAATGTTGTATATGTATGCTGGTAATGGGAATAGTATAGGAGAAAGGAGAAAGAAACTGTTGTACAGATGAGAGTGTGTTTCACAGGATTTTTTTGATTATCCAAGACATCATAAACCTATTAAAAAAAGAATTTGTTGGCTCTGATAACTTAATATTCAGTTATAGATTTAGCTTCAGTCTCTGTTGGCTGCAGGGATCCAAATGATCCTGATTGGCCCTGGTTTCTCTTTCAAAGTCTCTCAGCTACTCTTCTCTCCATTGGAGTTACTCTCAGATAAGTAGTCTGTTGTGTTAAAAATACTCCCTCTACCAACTTTAACTTAATTGTTTCAGATTCAATTCTCATGAGAAAGAGCACCTTCCTTAGTTTAAGAGTTGGTCTTATTTGCTCTGATTTGGTCTTTTGTACATCCTTGAACAATTATTATGGCCAGAGAGAGAAAATGGCTAGACTAGTGTCACGTGGTCACTCCATCATAGGTCTGAAGAGGGTAGTTAAGTCGATTTGAAGTTTGCTAGTTGATAATGGATGAAGGGTTATTTGTTAAAGGAAAATTGGGGTTCTGTGGTGACCCAGCTTTCATTTAATAATCTTTGTCCTTCTGAGACTTTTGTAACTACGGTATTTTATGGTGCAAAATAGTCTCTTTTATTTTTCTTGAGTGGCTATCTGGAATTGTTATATGCTTCTGAAATACTTGAATACACTCATGTCCTATATCAATGTCTGCAGTTCCTCATTCAAATAATCTGCAATAATTTCATAGCTAGAGGCAGATTCAATGGCTCTGGACTCTGGATACACATTAGAAATACCTGGAGAATGTGTATGAGGAGATTACTGGTTTTTCCTTAGGTATTCTAATATAGATCATCTAAAGTGAGACCAGGGCATTGATGACTCCAGTGTAAAACCAGGATGAGAACCATAGGTTAACAAATTCTGGAGCAAATCAACTACAGAATTTCTTAGGAAATGGGTGGATTTTAGATCTTGAAGTGTCTGACAGTTTGCTTTAGTCATTATATGTTGACAACCTTTATTTCAATATTGTTTGATTTTGAGTTAAAACTCAGTGCTAGACATGCTGGGTTAGCAAAGGGGATGATGAGAATGAAGGTGGGAATGGCAGGAAAGTAGATACAGCTATCTACTGTGAGATGCTTTTCCTTAAAGACCTCTGTGAAGCACAATAAAAATAGCCCACCTTGAAAATCGACTTGGATCTCTGAAGCACTCATTTACTGACATCTAGGCAGAGGGCACATGGGGGATATTTTCCTTTGATGCTTGGCTGCCTGCCATTAACTGTTTCTGTCTAGCTGGGGGACTTCAAAAGATAACAAAGCACTTATATGTATATCCAGCTGTCCCATGCTGTGGACTTCAGCTTTAACTAGGTTCCTTTCAAGCCCTATTTTTCAGTTTCTACAAGTGGCTTAGAAGAAAGGTGCTTCTAATGTACCATTTCAAATAAACAGATAGACTCAGAAAAATAGTGACCCAGCCAGTGCCTGGTTAATGTCTACTTCCTAGCTATATAAGACATTTGGACATAAGCATAACGGGCACTAAATATTTGCAAAGGTTTGAACACATTTTCAAATAATAATGAATGAAAATCTTGTATTTTTTAATGTTGATTCTCTGATTCTATATTTATTTTTTCCTTTGCCTTAAATTCATAGACAGTTACAGTAACAGAGGTGAGTATTTTTGTAAGCTCTCAGATGCCAACATCCAGAAGTAAGTGGCTGGCTCCAGTATTTTTAAAAACATAAGAACCGTTCTTTTAGCTTTTATTTTGTATTTATTTATTTGTTTGTTTTTTGAGACAGAGTTCCACTTTTGTTGCCCAGGCTGGAGTGCAGTGGCACGATCTTGGCTCACCTCAACCTTCGCCTCCCGGGTTCAAGTGATTCTCCTGCCTCAGCCTCCTCTGTAGCTGGGATTACAGGCATGTGGCACCACACCGGCTAATTTTGTATTTTTAGTAGAGATGGGTTTTCTCCGTGTTGGTCAGGTTGGTCTCGAACTCCTGATGTCAGGTGATCCACCTGCCTCCGCCTCCCGAAGTGCTGGGATTGCAGGCATGAGCCACCATGCCCGGCCAACTTTTATTTATGTGTTAATTTTTGCCTCAGAGTCAAGAGTAGGCTGCCTTCGCCCTGACAATCTTCATGTCTGTAGATTGAGGTGGTGATAGGGACCTACCGGAGTTGTTGGTCTTCAGTCTACTGTCCTCCAACCAACCTCTCTATTTTCAGCCTCTTTCCCTTTCTTGCCCATAGGCTTACAAATTTTATCCTACAGCCTGTTTAGTTCTGTCGGCATTCTGGCTGCCATTAGTACTATATCTCCCTTTGGTAGCCTCTGGGCTGCGGATTATTGCACTGTTTTATCCATCAACATATTTATATCTGCTTTCCAATTCCAAAAGTGTGAACTGTCTGCCCTCTTCTCCCATTGTTTCTGTTCTTATGCTTATAGTGTTTTGTGCTGATATACCCTTTTTTGGGTGGACTTTTGTATGGAAAGGGAAGCAAATACTTGGCCTGGCATCCTGTACTTGTAAGTTCTTTTTTTTTTTTTGCTTTTTATTTTTTTAGCCATATCATGTGTGATATGGTTCTTCATTCACTTAATGAAACATACCATAATAGTGCTTTTGGAAGTAAATTTACTCAAATCTGTGAGTTTTACACACATGGATATGGATGAGCAACAGCATTATTCATGTGGAGGAAGGAAAAACGAAGCTTAATGTTGTTTCTACTGCCAAAGTCTACTATGAGACTTTGGAAAATAATTTAAAAGTCAAATAGGTGAGACCTTTTACAATGTAATTTGTAACATTTTATAAGGATTGGCAAATGTCTATAGAATTAAAAGAATGAAACTTTGGGCAGACTACAGGACATTCATTTAAGAATAAATTACTTTGGAAGTTCCTTCCTTAATATTTGTAAGCACTTTTTACCTAAGGCGTAATGCCAAGCAGTTTCAAAAGTATAAATTATTACTCATAGCTCACCCCATTTTAGCCTTTTCTATATTCAGTTAAATGTGCGTCTCATCTCTTTATCAAGAGGAATAAAACTCAATTGCTATGTATTTAGTCCTTTCTAGTTTATCTTTCTGGTACTTTTAAAAGGTAACTCCATGCCATATGCTATGCACCAGAATGGCTGTAAATAATCATAAAATTAAATGCCAGAATTTACCACTACATGTGGTTTCTCATTAAGGTTTGATGTGGCTTCTCTAAACCGAAAATGGTTGAAGGGTTGATTTCTTGTATTATCAAGCTGTTTTCTGAGCTTTCTTGCTGGCCCACCTACCTGGATATATAATTAACTTCAGCTCTGAAAGGCTTCTGGTAGATTTGGGCTATATCTTTGGGAAAATAAGAGGTTATTCTCTGAAACACATATGTGCTTCGGAATAGCAACTCCAAAGTATCTTCAGTGGCTGTTCTCTAATATGACGGCAACCATATGTTCTTTATATTCCCTAGCAATCCTATGTCATGTACCCTGATCTGGGGTTTGGAAAATACAGCCAATACCATATGTAACACTAAGTAGGGAGAATAGATCAGACTGCTATTGGTAATGAGCTAAATGTTATTTTAAGATGAATCCCAAACTCACCCAGGCTATGTCAGTCATTATTTTAGATTCATTATTTTCATTTTCTTCTTTAAATAATACTGTATTCTAGAGAATTAAAAATTTTCACAAAGAGAAACCATGGCTCTATGATAACAAATCCATTTAGGGAAGATGCTATAGGCAGTAAGATCAATATGGATTACACTGTTCATATTTGTAGCTCAATTGTTTTTATATTCTTCTTTAGATATTGTATTATAGAGATTTAGGAATTTCCAGATGTAAATGACAATGGTCGTATGTTCACAAGTCAATTTAGAGAGAAGATTACATAAATTAAACTTACGTTTTTCTCTTTGTGTGTGTGTGTGCGTGATGTGTATGTTTCTGTCATGTCAACAAGTAAAACTGAACTCCACTAAACAGCGTTTTAATATTTCCATATCTTCCAATGGACTGTGTTTCATTCTATCATCAGTAATAATCAGGGTAATTATTTCAATAACAATTATTTTTGAATGCCGTTTGTTGTACAAGGTAGTGACCTGCGGACTGAGGAGATCCTAAAATAGATGTCTTGACTTTTGTTGCAAAGCAGCTAAGACTAGCGGCTGGAGAAAATGACAACAGTGGTTAAGTGTTATAAGCCAGGCAGACAGAGCCTTGTCACTTATCAGGTGTGAGACTTGAGCAGCTTAAGTAACTTCCCGTGAGCCCCGGTTTTCTCATTTGCAAGCTGGGGCACATAAGACCTAGCCCACAGGTGGTTGCATAGGATAAATGAGGTGACATTAGTAAAGTACTCAGCACAGTTTCTGGCACACAGTAATTCAATGAATATTGGCAAAAGTCGTCATTACTGTTAAAATAATGTAGTTTCTATTAAAATTGGTCAATGATATATGTCAGTATCTGTCAATGCTTTCATTCAGTAGAAGGGATGCGAATGATTTGCCTTAGTTTTATCAATATTATGTCAGAATAGGAGTGGAGGTGAAGTGTACTGAAAAGAAGATAAAGCTGTGTCTCTGTTCCCTAATGGTTGGCATCACCAATCTCTAGACACTCTATCCCTGTTCATTTTTCTTGGTTTTTCTCCTATTTTTTCCCATGCCCAGAGGTTTCCACCGGTTAATAGTCTACCCAGATTCCTAGAGTACTGAGCAATTTCTCTGCTTGATGACGGGGCTGGTCTTACCCTAGCATCAAACATAAATTCGGCCATCAGAGCCAAGAATAGAAAAAAAAAAAAAAAACCAGAAAAATATTTTTCTTGATTTTTGAATTCTTGACACAAGCAGCTTTACAATGTAATACATTTTTATCATGCCCAGTGAATCGGCTTTATTGATATACGTGAAATTAAATGAAATAGGCTCTATACTGGAATATCTTGGTTGCTACAAGTAGGGGGCAGTTTCTAAAATGCATTAACACAATGCAAAATAAAGAACCCACATAAGAAAGAAAGCTGAAGTGCCAGGGAGATCATAGAACATTCAATCTTCTTTAGAAAAAAATTTGTTCCAATTTAACAGAGTAACAAAACCGAGTGATGATCAGAAGAAAGAATGACCATATACTTATTCTCTGGGTTTCTTTCTTTTGGGAAATTCATCAGGTCTTTGCTGGAAAAGATCTTACAGATCATCTAGTCTGTAGTGTTTTCCAGCATTTTTGTTTTAAAACTATAGCAGCCCTTGTTGAAGTGAAGTCCTCCACAGAGAACTTGCACGTGAAACAGAGAATAACTAACCTGCATGGGAGTGGAGGCAGAGCTCCTAGAATCTGCCTGCTTTGTTTCCCACCTCTGCTCCATTCACAATCTCTGCTTGCACCAAGGTGTTAGATCAGGATTCTTGAAGGCTTTAAGAACCATGTACTATGGTGATCTCATAGAATCCTTTATTTTATATAAAAAACTGAGACCTACAGAAAGAAGATTTTATGTTTAAAATCATAAATTGACCAGGTAGGGTGGCTCACCTCTGTAATTCTAGCGCTTTGGGAGGCTGAAGTGGGAGCATCACTGAGCTCAGGAGTTCAAGTACAGCCTGGACAACACAGTGAGACCTCATTTCTGCTTAAAAATAAAAAAAGCTGGGAGTGGTGGTGCACACCTGTAGTTCCTTGCTACTCAGGAGGCTGAGGTGGGTGGATCACTTGAGCCAGGAGATCAAAGCTGCAGTGAGCCATGATCATGCCACTGCACTACAGCCTGGGTCACAGAGTGAGACCCTGCCTCAAAAACAAACAAACAAACAAACAAACAAACATAAAATCACAAGGTAGTGACTGTCAAAACTGGTAATAGAACCTAGGTCTCCTAACATCTAATCCACTGTACTTCACTTACAGTGTGGTATCTCCTCATTTAGCCTGTTTATTTCCTTCAGGAGCCTCAGTAACGAGAAAACAGGGAAGTACAATCACCCATAAAGGATCTACTACTACTTTATTATTATTTTTAGAGGAGGAAAAAAGAAAAACAAATACATCCATGATGAAAATGTTAATATAATCCACACATACAACTGGACACAATCTGCTTCTCTCTTCATGAGCACATATTTTTAATAGACCATATTCTGATTGTATTTGAGGAGATACCAAATATAGAAGTACTTTTTCAGCTAATGAAGATGATTAACTGCATATGTTCTTATAACACAATGTTGACTTTTAGTAATCTACAAATGAATCATTTCATGTTTTTCTATAAGAAATTGATTATGTGGTCCTTGAAAGAGAGTGACAGCAAAGAAATGAAAATGCTTTTCTAAGCACTTAAACTACATCTTAGAATTGGACAACAAAAGGAAGACATCATCGGGTACTATATCTGACCTTTGCTTTTGCTTCTAGCAATATAAAGTAATGTCATTTATTGCACCGACAAGTAATAGATTCTGCTGACTGATTGGCTTTTACATGTGCTTGTCAGTGTATTAGTTTTCCATTACTGTGTAACAAATTATGAAAAGCTTTGTGGCTTACAGCAACAAATTTATTTTCTCACAGTTTCTGTGGGTCGGGATTCTAAATACAAGTTAGATGGGTACCCTGTTCAGATTGTCACCATGCTGAAATCAAGTTGTCAGACAAGACTTGAAGTCCCCTTGCAAGCTCATTGGTTGTTGACTGATTCATTTCTGTATGATTGTATGACTGAGGCTCCTGTTTTCTCACTAGTTGTTGCCTGGGGACTGCTCTCTGTTCCTAGAGACCACTCTCTTCTCACAACATGGAAGTTTTCTTTCTTTAAGGCCAGCAAGAAAATGTCCCTCTGACATTCCACCTTCTTTTAAAGAATCCTCTTATTAGCTCAGGCCCACCCAGAATACTATCCCTTTTGATTAGCTCAGTCAGCCGATGAGTTACTCAATTATGGGTGTGATATACCATTACATTCACAGGTTCTCTCCATACCTAAGGGGAGGCAAGGGTTTATTCAGGGCTTGTATATCAAGGAGCTGTAATATTGGGGACCAGTTTGGAGTACTGCCTACCACATTTGGATTTTCTAATTTATGGCCAAGGTAAATGAACATTAGACAAACTTTTCATGTAAACCAAGTTCATATCTTTTTATCCCAAATAAATAAGTTTCCAAAAACATTTTTTGATTGTTGGGGGAAAGTCGTAGAGAGGAAGAAAAGAAGTGAAGATGGCCCTTTCCAAACTTAGAAATACTTACTTAGAAAGTTTATCCTTCAGCAAATTTCTCAAAAACCAGGAACTCAGTATTTTAGTGTGAAAATGTTTTTCCTAGGAGTTATAATTGTGATTGAAATTCTTAAAAACAAACAGAAGAAATCTTCTAAATTCAAGTTCTATTTTTTTTTTTTTTTTGAGATGGAGTATTGCTCTGTCACCTAGGCTGGAGTGCAGTGGTGCGATCTCAGCTCACTGCAATCTCTGGCTCCTGGGTTCAAGCAATTCTCTATCTCAGCCTCCCCAGTAGCTAGGATTATAGGTGCCCACCACCACACCTGGCTAATTTTAGTATTTCTAGTAGAGACAGGGTTTCATCATTTGGCCAGTCTGGTCTTGAACTCCTAACCTCGTGATCCACTCACCTCAACCTCCCAAAGTGTTGGCATTCCAGGTGTGTCACTGCGTCCAGCCTCAGTGGTTTTACTCTATCTATGAACATGGCTCAGGTTTTGTTACCAACTTATAGGGATACAAAATTAAGAAGCCTAATAACTTTTTGACTAAACATTCTGAGTTATAATAAGGTAAGGGTGGGCACTATTTTAGCAAGTGTGAGGTATCTATTAAATAAAGAATAATTTATTGTCAAAACAATTTTTGCTTTGTTTCACAAAAATCATTTAATTCTTTACAATTTTCTCTTTGATTTAATTTGATGAAGAATTCTTTCCTCACGATTTCAAGTTTTTTTAGAGTTTCAGGTTGAATTCTTTATAAAGTCTTTCAGAATTTACCATAAAGCAAAACCATCTCAGTGGGACTTCTAGAGTTGACTCCATTTCAGTAGAAGTTTGAAGCTTATTGGGGTTTAGTTGAGATTGGTTATAAATTCTGAAACTGTGGTTTTGGCTGTGGTTTCAGGGAGGAGTGCCAGCATTGGGTTGGGCTGTTCTACAAATGCCTTTGGGTTCCAGTTTGCTAAAACTGGGCTAGTGTTTTAATGGAAGACAATACACAGGAAATTTGATTCTACCTGTAATTCTGCCATTTTTTGTGACTCTCATCACACTTTAGTACTTAGTACTTAGAGTACATAGTATTTCAGACCAGTTGCTGAATGTGGTTCCCCATTTCAGTACTTTCAGCCTCCAAAGCCTCCCAGGTAGATGAAAAAATTGAAAACTTGACATATAAATGAGAATTATTCCTCTGTGTTCATATTATTGCCCTTCCTCTACTCATGCTTCCTTTCGTTTTTCCTCTCTCTCCGTCTCATACTCTGTCTCTCTCTCACTCCACCCCCACCAAACTACTTTGAAAACAATAACAAAAAACAGAGAAAAGATGAGACCTACTCATTCTCATTCTTCAGCAGACAAAGAACAGAGAAAAGATGGGACCTACTCATTCTCAAGTATCTAGGGCTGGACAGAGCCACAGACAAAATTTGTGGTCCCTGGTCCCTAAGTCCTTAGAGCTCTGTTGGGATAAATGTCAAAGACCACAGCTGTGCAGCAGCGTCTCAGAAGAGTCTAAGTTTGGCTACATCTTTAAGCATTCAGATTCTTGTCTAAAGAAGATTTTCTGGCCCTTAAAATTGAGGAAGTTATGACATTTTTCTGAAGACCTGTTCCCTCCTCCACTCCCTGTCCTGCTTCCTTTCTTTCCTTTCTTCCTTGTTGGTGGTAAATATTTTATCACTGAAAATAACTTAGGTGATGGATGATTCTAATAGGCATTTTACCCACACTTACAATGATCTAGCCAGGCCCAGTTGTTTAATAATTATGTCCCATGGTTAAATTGTTTCAATGACATTTGCATTGCTTTCTATAGGTAAATACCTAGGATGAATTACTCCTGAGTGAACTAGTTATTAAATCGGCCAATACATGGTCATCTAGGACACTCGACCGTAGAATGACCTGTGTGTTAAATGACTTTGGAATCACAGTCACATACGTTTTCCATTTTGTCTTGGGCCTGAAAAAGGCGATCAGGGCGTTTTCTGAAGCTGCTATCGTATATTAAATCATTCCTTCTTTGTCCTTTGGATGAAATGATCCTGGTTAGAGGAAATGGTATGAAAAGATTCTCACCACTGGCCTTTTGTGAATATGAGGAAAAGTACATGGCTCATTTATTTGACATTAAAAATATACAGTCAAATCAGTGCAATACTGTACTTGTATCTCAAAAGCTTTGCCACTAATAAGATTATATTTTTCTTTTAAATGAGACAAATTGAGCTCTAAAATCCAGACAAATGTCTTTTTATTCTACTCAAAATCTTCTGAAGAGCTTCATGACATCAAAGATGTGGGAAATTTAACTGAGTTAAATGCTTTATACTAGAGTTAAGTTTTGAATTCTCATTGGAGTAACGTTTTTTGCAGCGTTCACATAGCAATTTCAGAGTTTGTGGCATTACCAAAGAGCCACAGGATGGTAGCAGAGAATGGATAAATCAATAAGGCTCTCATACCCGACATTCTATTTTCTCTTAGTTGATTGCTTTCTTCCAAAAAATAAAAGAAACCCATGAGCCTATATTCCCCCAAAGTACTACCTTGTGCTAAAATATTGCTTTTTGAGTCTAAAATTTCCTGTTCTTGCTATTGTATGAAGCTCATGGTTCATATTAATATAGATTATTGATTTCACTAACTCTCTCTGGTAAACTTGAGGTATTCTGGATAAGAAGTTAGACTAAGTGTAGACGTAGTCAGCCAGTAGTAAAACTTGGGACATATGCCAAGTCTCCTAATTCTTATAATCATATCCCTTAGGTCAAATCTAAAAATCATGTGAAGATGCCATGGCCCTTTTTCCCCCAGAGCTACCAGTCACACTTCTTAAATCTTCCTATTCAAGAAAGATGACCTTCACAGACAACATGGTTCACCAGCCAAATATATCTACACTTCCCTGCTGGAACCACCAAACAAATAATCATGAAGCAAGAAAATGCAATCTCTTAACTACAATAAAGTCATTCCGAATAGGTACAATATAATAGGCCCAGCAACCCAGACAAAACACCTCGTGCCCCTTTTCTGTTGTGCATTTTAAGTCTGTGCATGAAAACCAAGACTTCATGCTTATATGAAAAAGGATTCTCCTGATTTAAGGACAGCAGGACCTGTATTTTTGGTGTCTTCCACACACTCTGATTCAGGTTGTCTTTATGTAACAAGCATTTACTCTGAACCTACTAAGAACCTGGCACCATGTTGAGCGCTTAATGAGCAGTTCACGCTTTTAGCAGCTCACATCTAGTGTAGCAACAGTGGAAGTAATGGGTAGATAAAATGTGATTTTGTGAGTGCTGAACTAAAGAGATACAGGTACAAATAATTTTAAAAATGCTAAATAAATTGAATGAGTCAAGATTGGGTTCGCATGCAAATGACAGAAAATCCAAGTTTAGTTCTTTCCTCACGGACAACTTTTGGTAGCAGGCAGTCCAAGCTGCCTGCTGTCTCCATAGTCACCAGGAACTCCACTTCCTGCTGTCTGGATATTCTGCTATCATCAACACTTGACTTCTACCTCACAGCTATTCAAGCATCAGCCACCAAACCAAGCAGAAAGAGGAAAGAAGTGAAGAATGTCATGCCTTTCTCTCTTGAAGGACACTTCTAGAAGTAGCACAACACTTCTGAGTACGTCTTGTTCACCAAACTTTGATCATAAGGTTGGCCATACCTGGCAGCAAGAGAGGCTGATAGTCTTTATTTCAGAAAGCCACGTACTGATTTAAACTGGAAGTTCATGAAGTAAGTATAAAGAGAGATCAGTTATTAGAAGATAATGGGCTTTTTCTGCCTCAGGATTTCAGACCAGAGAGAATTTTTATTTTTTTATTTTATTTTATTTTTTGAGACAGAGTCTCACTCTGTCACCAGGCTGCGGTGCAGTGGGGCGATCTCAGCTCACTGCAAACCTCTGCCTCCCAGGTTCAAGTGATTCTCCTGCCTCAGCCTCCCAAGTAGTTGGGAACACATGTGCGTGCCACCATGCCCAGCCAATTTTTGTATTTTTAGTAGAGAAGGGGTTTCACCAGGATGGTCTCAGTCTCCTGACCTCATGATTCACCAGCCTCCACCTCCCAAAGTGCTAGGAGTACAGGCATGAGTCACTGCACCCGGCCGTGGAGAAAAAATTTTATCTGGAAAGGAAAAGCATATCTGGAAGTCTTCCTGGAAGTGACATTTAGTCTGTGTTTCCAAGAAAGGGAAGGAGTATATTTAATAAAATTCAGAGGTGTCACTATATAGGCAGAGGGAGCAGTACCAGAGTTTGCCCTCAGAAACAGCTAGTCTGAGTATGGAATGTAGTCAGTCACTATAGATCCATTTTATACTGAGTGGATCTAAAGGAAATATTTCACAATGTTCTCCATATCTGAGAAGTTTTGTCTAATCACATGCATCTAGCTACTAAAGACTAAATTATCACATCATGCCCACAGAAGTGAAACATAATTAGAAAATATATTTATTGAAGTAATTGTCCATGTACATTAAACTGGATAATCACTGGTTAAATTAGGAAAGATATTCAGAAAGTTAATTAATCCTGGATTTTGATTATGACATGTAGCAAGTGTGAAACAACCATCTCTAAGGCCATTTACACACATGTTCATTTATTAACAGGCATCACAATCGCATAACATCTTGCTTAAAACATGGAAACAATTAGTCCTGAAACAGAAAGCACACAACACAGAATGGGTAGGAGAGCGTAGTGATAGTAATAACAACAGCACACACTTACCAAATACTTGCTATGTACCAAGTATTCTTCTAAGCACTTGGCACATGTGAACTTTCTTAAACTTCACAATACTGTGAGCTACGTTTCTATCACTGTCTCCATTTTTACAGAGGAGGAACTGAGGCTCAGAGAGGTTAAGTCACTTGCTCAAAGTTTCATGGCTGACATGTAGGGGTGCAGAACACAAACCCATGCAGGCCAGATCCTTATTCACTCTACTAGATCATGAAAGGAAGCGGGTTATGGGGTAGAGCCCACCTCCATGACTAACTAGCAATGAGACTCTTGGGAAAGTTATTTCACCCCTCTTTGTCTTAGTTTCTTAGTTACCATGACTGAATACGAAGCTGTATATAAAAGTTGTCTCCTGGAGCCTGGCACAAGGTAAGTGCTCAGTAGTTAAAAGGGCCTGGCATGGAGGCTTCTACTTGTAATCTCAACTACACGGGAGGTTAAGGCAGGAAGATCACTTGAGCCCAGGAGTTTGAGAACAGGCTGGGCAACATACAGAGACCTATACTTAATTTTTTTTTTAATAGCTAAAAGATTTAACAAGATCGAGTCATTAATTATAAACACTAGCCAATCTTTGGTCCTTAAATACACAAACCAAAAGGCAGACCAAAAACTATTTCTGACACGCTGTTAAATTCTCTTTCAAAAGAATGAAATCTCTCTTTCTTCTACCCATTTACCCCAGTCCCCTGAGGTCTGTCTCTCTGCTGGTTCTTGAGTTTGAGCTGCTTTTTACAGCCATCTGTTACAGTGTTGTGTAACAACAAACAATATCCTCCTAAAAATGTTTACAAATGCTTCTTACATTAGTGCTGTATATTTTTTCATTATGCTGTGGCATCTCCATTGAAAAATTATTTTAATCATTGCAAACTGAATTACACAAGGATAATGCATAAAGAGATAGTACTTAAAAGGCTGAATGTACATTAATTGCTTCAGCTAATGAAAGAAACATGACTTAGCCAATGCACACAACATGAATCCTAAGATGCATGGACAATTGACTATGGTAATAAAACAAGTATTAGTGTGTTAAATCTGAAATCCTCATTATGCTTCATGCGGCAAAACCAACTGTGTACCTGCTGTTTAGTGTGCATTTCCTCCTCTTGACACCAAGAGCTAATTATACCACGGGACACCGAGTGAAGGCATGTGACCTACGTTTGGGGACCTTCAACAACACTGCAAAGTTATATTTGGTGACTTCTTATTTTCTTTTTAAGTTGATAAAATATATGTTGGTCAAAATAATTTTGAAATATCTCGACGTTCTGTAGGCAATTTTAATTAAAATATGAATTATTTATATATGCACACAGTTTATTTCACTTACATGGGATCTTGCTTTATGTCCCTTGGCTCTATCAACTAGTAAATTATTAATGCAAGGATAATTTATGTCACAGTGTTCAAGATGCTAGCCAGTGGTTTCTTTGCCTGTCTTTCATTTCATGAACCCAAAGTAAAGATGATAAAATCATGGCATTTAAGAGATAAGAAGAGAAGTGAATGTCTTATTATTACTGTTTGTCTGGAATCATATAGCATAAATGTTATAGTAAGTCATAAACAGATTGCATTAACCTACAGCCCTCCATTTATAGAGTCAAAATATCATGTTATTAGGAACCTCGCAAAAAGCTGATATACTTTAAACCACCATCCCCATTTTTTAGAAACTTTGAGGGCATCACTAATATACTTTAAGGGATATGAAACTATCAACAGTTGGCTTAATTCAAAGTAACTGTTTGATATGGTTTGGCTTTGTTTCCTCACCCAAATCTCATCTTGAATTATATATAATCCCATGACCCTTACGTGTTGAGGGAGGGAACCAGTGAAAGGTAATTAAATCACGGGAGTGATTTCCCCCATGCTGTTCTCATGACAGTGAGTGATTTCTCACGACATCTGACGGTTTTATAAGTGTTTGGCATTTCGCCTGCTGCACTCATTTTCTCTCTTCCTGCCCTGTGAAGCAGCGCCTTCCACCATGACTGTAAGTTTCCGGAGGCCTCCTCAGCCATGTGGAACTTTCAGTGGATTAAACCTCTTTTCTTTATAAATTACCTAGTCTCAGATATTTCTTCATAGCAGCATGAGAACATACTAATACTCTGCTTTTCTAGTTAAAAATCTTTCTTTTCTGGTAGAACCAGATCTAGAAAATAAACCTTTTTCTCTTGTGTAGTTTATACTACATGTTGTCCTTTTGTAATTATTTTCTTAGTAAAGCCTTGGTTATATTCTAACGTATTTCTCTTGTGTTTCTTCCCAGATTTATAAATTGATGACTTTGGTGCCAACTAGCCTCACATTTTGGATGGACACAAGGGGCTTTCAGAGTTCTTTTTTGGAAAAAGTGATGGGCAAAATTCTCTTTAATTGGCATACTTTAAGAACTCAATACAGATCAGATTTTAGGTGATTTATTTAAATGTCTTTTTCTCTGAAGAAAATGATATATCAGCTTCTTTCTTGTTTCAACTAGCTTGGATACACTTTTTTGATCAGTATTATTTTAATTTTTAACTTTTTCTAGTTCATTTATCAGAGTTCTTTAGAGATACCATTTGGAAGCATCTGTGAAGCCAAGTCAGCAATACCCAGACTTCAACAACAAGAATATAAATTAAGAAGAAACCCCAGATCTCAGTAAATGACATTTTGGGAAATTTTACTCTACGGGTAGATTATGGAAAAGTGGAAAATTTGTACAGAGAGTTGAGAAGAATAATGGGAAATGTTTTCAATCTATTCAACCTATGATTCTAAATGTTAAAGCACATCAGAACTGCCCATAGAACCTTTTATACATTTGATCTTCAGGACCAAAGATTTATCACATCACAGGAGGGCCTGGAAATCTGTATTACTCACACACTCCCTAAGGGATATCTAGGCAGATTCCCTGAAACTAGTGTAGAAACTGTTCAGAAGTGTTGATTTCCAAAAATTAAACATTTTTTACTCATCTGGTTACTCAACAAATATTCAGTGAGCCCTTAAGCCCTACCCCCAATCTTAGCCCTCAAGGAGCCTGGAATCTGGTGAGAAAGGTAGATAAGAAAATAGCCAATTTCAATTAGCAAGATAAGTGAGTAAGAATGGGGTGCTATGAGGAACATGTTCAGGATCATTTAACCCAGTCTAAGGTATCATAGAGGTTTGGAGGAGATGGTACCTAAGCTGAAACACGCATGGTAAAGAATAAGAGAGGGGTAGGAGGACTTGGCCTGTGTGTGTGTTTATGTGTGTGTGTGTTTTGCAAGGAGGTGCAAGTGGGTTGTGGGTTGTGGGTACTGGAGGAGGAGAGGGTGTGAGAAAGGTTAAAGAACTTGAAAGGCACGTTTCAGGTCTCAAGGAGTTTACAATATAACTGGGGAGATAAATGATAGCAAAAGATTTTGATAACAGAAGAAGACAAGAGAAGTGACTTCCTAGGAAGCCTTTTGATCAGTTACCGATTGAATAATGCAGATTCAGCATGCTACAGGAGTTCTCTGGAGAAAGCATCTAGTTTCTTCCAGCAATAAAATTCTGTGATCTACAGATTTCATTCTGTAGTGGGAAAAGAAGGCTTTATAGAAGAGGTAGGGATTCCATTGGGGATTAAAGAATGGGTAGATTTTTAGCACCTTTTATTTTGATAGAATTTTAAGCTTACAGAAAAGTTACATAAATACTATAAATCACTTTATGTTGTATCCATATTCACTGACTTCCATCTTGCCCTGTTTGCTTTTGTGCTCTCTCTTGCTCTGCACATACCCACACCCACACACACACACACCACAGTTCCATTTTTTTCTGAACCGTTTGAGAACAAGTTGGAGACATTGTGCTTCTTTACTCCTGAATACTTCAGTGTATATCTCCTGAGGAAAGAACATATACTTACATCTCACAGAAAAATATACTATTTAATATTGATACAATACTTTATCTAATCCACAGTCTGTCATCAAGTTTTGTCAGTTGCCTCAATTACGTTCTTTATAGGTTTTCTTTCTCAATGTGGAATCCAATTCAGATTCATGCATTGCATTTAGTTGTCTCTATAATTGTCCTCTCACTTAAACAGCTCTTTAGCTTTCTTTGTCTTTCTTGCTCCTGGTATTTTTGAGGAATACAAATCAGTTATTTGGAGAACATCCCTCAATTTGGGTTTGTCCATTGTTTCTTTACAATTAAGTTCAGGTTATACATTTTTGGACAGAAAGAAGAAAAGTTAAGTTGTGTCATTATCAATTTATTATAGAAGGAGACACATAATATAGGTTTGCCTGAATACTGGTGATGCCAACACTGATAACTCAGTGGTGTGCACACTAGGTTTCTTCACTGGCATTATTAATTTTCCCCCTTGTAATGAGAATTTGCAGGAAATATTTTGCGGGTAGGTAAGTATCATGTTCCTTATCAGGCTTTCATCCGATAGCTTGAGTATCCATCGATGATTTTCTAATTTATTGTCTCTTCTATATTTATATTACTCCATCCATATTACTATAAGGAAGAGCTTTCCTGGCTCCCCTCTCTATTTGTTAATTTATTTATATCACTATGGGCTCATGGATTTAATTTTTTTAATGAATTATAATCCACCACTGTCATTATTTATTTTGATGCTCAAATTGTCTCTGATTTTACCACTTGGAATCCCTTCAGATTGGTTCCCATGTCTTTTTGCTAGTCCCCATTGTACTTTGAACACTTTATTACTTTGTGGAGCAGTATAGTACTTCAAGCTTATGTCGTCTTTTCTCTGTCCAAACCCTGGAATTTACCTTATGTCCAAGAAGCACGGGTTCCTAGTACAAAAATCTAGGTGCACTCATTGCTACTGCGGTCATAGTTTTTCTAGATTTCCTTGGTGGACAAGCTAGGATATAGGTATCTCTATTTCTGTCTTTATCTGTATTTTAAAAACCATGAGTTCATGCTGATAATAGTAGATTATAGTCTTTCTTGCCACCATATTTCTCCAATCTCCAACAGTTAGAGACCTACCTCAGAATACATACATTTTTAAAAGGTAGAGAGAAATAAGGAAGTTTTTCTAACCTTGAAGAATCTGTGAGATAGCCAGGTGGAGACAGGTCTGGATCTGAGTTACTTCTACCAGTGAGAACATTGCCATTGACTTATGGCAATTTATGAAGGAGAATAAATGCTAAGAATGTTGTAGTTGCAGGGTCTGCATTGGATTAGAGGTTTTTTTATTCACATATATACCTTCCATTTTATACACAAAGAAAACGTCATCTCTGGCTTTCATTGGTGGAGGTTGGGGAGCTCCCTCAGTGGAAGAGGCTTGCATTGAAGGTAGTGACTCCTTGCTTTTAACACTGAAATATTTAAGGTTAACCTCTTATTGAACTATTTATTGTGTCAGGTTTCTGTACCAGATGAGTGTGACAATAATTCCTATAAAACAAAACTCTGCTAAAAAACCTTCTTTCCAATAAATTTGGTTAAGGAGTTCATCTTTCAGGCTAAATGGTAAAACGTCTTCAAAACATAATTGCTGAGCTTTTATTCAGGACTAAAGAAATCTCTTTTCATGACCTGTCTCCTTTCGTAATCTTTCTAATCATGGACAGTCATTACAATGCTAGCCATTGTTGAGCAAGATTGCTTTTATTGCTCAACAATGGCCAGCATTGTAATGATTGTCCATGGTAACTTGCGACTGCAAAACGAGATGCCAGAGTATCAGACAACTGGGATTTATTTTTCAGCATGTGGTGAGAGAAAAATCATTGTAAAGCTTTTCACTAAGATGTGTGGGGATCACGCAATGTTTCCAAGTTAGACCAAGGACTACTTTGCTTCTTCTTATTGGAGAAGGTACACTGAGTACTGGATGAACAAATTCTCTCAGTTGAGGGGTATGATATTGTGACAATTGGAAAGAAAATTGTCCCTTTTTCAAATGAAAATAATTGTGGAAAATAATACTTTAACTGAAACCTTGGCCCAAGACACAGACTATTCCTTGCAGGGTTACAAAGCTTGGAAGAACTTAACTTGAATACGTGAAAGGTGTCAAGACCTAAGCTAGGCTGAAAAAATATGCCTGAAGCAGGGAAGCTAAACATTCACATCAGGACTAATGCTTTTTGCCTTTTAACTGAAAGGGCAAGAGGGATTAACACAGGCCTGACTCCTGAAACAAGTATTTTGTCTATTAGGTAAAGCACATTTCTGGGGTAATGTTTTCTTTATATCTGAATTAGTTTTCCAGCCAGAGTCAGACTAATCAATAAGTGAAGCAGACATAGCTTGATGTCTCCTGCTACCCTCTTAGACTCTGCTCACCTCCTCCCCAAAGCCTGACACTCCATTAACAAAGGGCTGCTTGTGCTCCATAATTATTTTGTAATATAGAAACCAAATAATGTAGATCAATCATTTAACATAGTGCATGTCACATAGAAAATACTCAATAACAGTAATGATTATTATTTCACAATTGCAAAGGTAGCTTTACAAAACTAGTTTTTGAGATGTCATATTACTTCCTTTAGATAAAATTAAATTCAGCTTCAAGTCTTTTTCTTTATTCTCTTTCATTGGCAGGAAATTTTCTTTCAGTCATTATTAGGCTACCCCCTCCCAGTCCTGTGGCCTAATAGAGAAAAGAGTAATTGTCTAGGCATATATGACTACTCGCTGTTACGGGACGCTGGCATCTCTGCCTTGCTTGGTCCTGGGACTTTGCTGAGCACTCTAAGACCAAGGGCCTAGCCTCCTGTGGACCACCATTTAGCCCCTCTCCACTGAGGTCCCACAAGCTCTCTTTAGTGCTGGGGGTGAATTCAGACCCAGTTCCTGAGGGACCCTCAGAATTTGTCCTGGACTTGGAGGTTCCCCTCTCTCCTGTTGCTTTCTTCTCCCTCATTTACTCCTACGTCATATTTGCAAAGTCTCTCTCCTTTCATCCCTATGGCAGGGTCTCTAGATCCAGAAAAAAAGGAAAGGAAAGGAAAACAACAGCAACAACAACGCTGCCCAATTAAATTTGAGTTTCAGATGAACAAATAATTTTTTTTAGTATAGGTTATGTTCTATGCTATGCTTGGGACAAATACTAAAAAATTATCATTTATCTAAAATTCATATTTAACTTGGTATTCTATATTTTATCTGGCAACATTACCGTAAGGATTCCTGCTTTTGAAAGACCCAGGAATAGAAGTTGTGAGTAGGGTCAGTTCTTTCAGTGCAAATATTCATTGAGATTGAAAAGCAATCTGCACAGACTTAGAAAGGTACAGGCAAAAACCCAGGATGGAAAAAACACAAAATAATACCCATAAATAATCCTGTTACTCACATCATTATTGTATCCCAACATCATCATTATTCCCATAGCGATCATTGCCCAAGATGAGTTGTTCCAAAGACTCAAGACCCCTGGGGAAGGCCATATTCATGGATCATTTTTTCTGAATACAGTTTTAATTAAGACAAAAAAGGAGAAACTAGGAGGCATGGGAAGGCTGCAAGCTGAGTCAGTGGAATAGCAAGCAAGGGGAAGAGGATAGGGTCAGAAAGGCAGCTTACAGCTCACAATTTTACTTGTTGGCTTGAGCTGGGCAGCACAGGCTGGTAGAACACGCCCTAGCCTGACTACCCTCAAGTCCTAGCACCACCACCACCAAGCCATGTAGCCTTGGGCAGGTCACTTGACTTGTTCCTCCAGCTGAAATCTCTCCTGAGATTCAAAACCAGCAATGCACCCAAATATTTCTTAAGTGCCCCAAAGTCAACAAATGCAAACTTATCTTCCTTTTCTCCAGACCTGCCATTTCTGTTCTCTGTACTAGTGAAATGACACCACCATTTTCCCAGGGATCAAGGCAGGACACCTACAAGTCATGTTAGACCTGGCTACAATGTCTTACCCATGGTAATTGCCACAGTGAGTCACCTGGCTGGTGAAGCCTATATTCTCTGCCTCCTTCTCTACTGCCAAAGGTGAGGGCCTTCTCAGACAGAAAAGGTCCATCTGAGGTAGGACCTGGGACTTGACTCTGAAGACAGGGCTTGCACTTTGGACCACATTGAAGACTGGCTCAAACAGGGAAAAGGAAAAGCACCTCTCTATAAGACATGCCCAACAGTGCCATGTCAATTTACAAATACCCTGAAGCTACCATCTCTTTCCATGGCAATGACCCAATGATCCAGAAGTTACCACCTCTTTTCTAGAAATTTCTGCATAATCTGCCCCTTAATTTGTGTAGAATTAAAATTATGTATAAATATGATTCCAGAGCTGCACCTGGGTTGCTACTCTGGGCACACTGCCTATGGATTAGCCCTGTTCTTCAAGAACCAGTGCCTTTGCATACACTGTCACCTCAATAAAAGTTGCTGTCTGTCACCACCACTTTGCCATTGAACTCTTCACTGGGCAAAGTCAAGAACCCTCCCAGGCTAATTCCCAGTTTGAGGGTTTGCTTGCCCTGCATCACATCCATACTTTTTCCAGGAGGGCAGAGGCACAATGAAGTGTGCAGAGAAAGCAGAAAATGATTCTTCTGTACATTTAGGGGAAAAGTGGAATTACATATCCTCCTGTATTTTTACAATGACTTTGTGATAGTCCACTCTACCTTCCTTTTCTTTAATTGGCTTGAACAAGTCTCTGTTCCCGTCTATCAAAATAACAAACAGAAAATCATTTTAGCCTCTTTTTCTTCATAGACATTTTACCAGGAGATGTTGAACAAAACTAGAGTGGCAGGGTACTACTCTAGGGGATATTTGCACCCTGGGAAACGTCTTGTGTCTTCCAGAGCTAAAAAAAATACATATTAGAACTTACCACAATGGCAATCTTCTTAATAATACCCCAACAAACAGAAAATTATTTTGAATGAATCCATTGAGTTTGGAAACCAATAGAACAAGGTAAAAAGGCATCTGAAAAGAAGTAATCAATCATCTCCACTCTTGAAATAGCCTTTTCTTCTGTAGGAACATAGAGAAAGAAACCAAATTAAGTGGGAAATGGATGAGAAAGCACAATACTAATTCATGGTTCCTGCTTTGAAAGACAGAAAAAAAATCATTCATAATTTCATGGCCTTTTCTAGTTGTGTCACACCAAGTCCTATGGTAAAAGGATAAGAGGAAAAGCAGGGTCATTACCCATATTAGAAAAATTGTTAAATGGTTGGCAAAAGGAAAAAAGTCTCTTCTTAATAATCTCGGAGACACAGGACCTAAGTGAGATCAATTTGGGGTTGTTTGGGATCATTCTAGCCCAGGCAGAAGAAGGTTTCAAAACGGACTGTAGCAGTGAGGTCAATTTGTTCTAAAATCATCCTAGAGGAGAATGCACATGTAGGCACATGCACACAGGCACACCCCATACTTTGTATTTTTGTGTATTTGTGTATATAAAGTGTTCTGTGTTTAAAATTTTACATATATTATTAACACTCAAAGTGTAAATTTTTGACACTCTCCCAACAAAAATTAGATTCATTTTAGGTTTAGATATTTGGTCAACTTTTGGTAGAGTATGCAAATAATTGAATATGGAAAGCAAGTGTTATCTGTTTTCTGCGATCCATAAGAATCCAGTGTTTGTGTACACCTGCATGTGTGCATGTGTAAAATTCTTTAGCTGATGGTTTGCAATCATCCTACTCTGTGCCTCTCAGGTATATTTAGCTAGGAACTGACTTGAGTTTCATAAATGTCATTCCAATACCAAATCATATCCAGAGTTGTTGGTGTGCTTGATAGAGACATACCTTAAGCAACTGTTTGTTGAGTGCCTGTTAAGTACTAAGTAACTTCTTCATGACAATCCTGCTAGTTCAGATGTTTTACCCATTTTTCAGGTTAAGTCACTTACTCAGGATCATGTTTGACCTCCAAGTAACTAAGCTGGAATTCAATTCTATGGTGCCAAACTTGAAAGCCCACAGTCTTCCCATGGCTAGTGGTGGCATCCTGGAGAAAGACTGACTTTGAATCCTGTTCCTGTTGCTTTCTAGCTGTTTTACCTTTGGCAAATTATATAACTTGGGTGCCTTAGTGTCCTCATCTGCAAAATGAAAATAATAGTTATTTTACTATTATTTATTAATTTGCTAATAATTTATTAATTTAATAAGAAATTGCTTAAAAAGATTGTTGGGAGGTTGAAATCATACAATACACATAAAGTGCTTACCCCATCCATTGTAAGATCCCATCTAGAGTGGTCATTGTCATGATTATTCTGTACTTTGGCAAGAGATTCGAGCCTCGACGCCCTCGTGACACATGGAGATGCTAGTTTACTAGCAATTTGCCCAATAGGGTGGTTGGTTCATGGCTAGCAACAACTACTTTACCTGTCCTTTATCCACGTGTTTCTAAATGGGGGAGGGGAGGGGCCCCAGGATTTGGAAGCACATCAAATGCAGCCAGGATTTCTCCAAATGCATTGTCGGCTCCAGAGAACTGGCAAGCCCATATTTACTTTCTAGATTACTTGGGAAAACTTGAGAACTTGGTGATGGTACGATGACTTTTCAATTAGAATACAGTAACCTCATTCAAAGTCATACGTATATTTTTCCTTTTGGGAAATATAACTTGTTTGATTCTAGCATCCAAAACATACCTTCTCTGAATGCCTTCCACCATGGCGTCTGAGCGAGGGGCTTTCCACCTCAGAATGAGGTCATAAATATGCAATTATTCTTCTCCACGGAGTTGACTCTACCAGGCTCATTTACGAAGTTACTCAGCTGTGACTTGGCCACTTAAATAACCCTGTTGCCTAAAGATATCCCTTACTCCAGCCATTTACCCTCTAAACCATGTTCATGTTACAGAAAAATACAAATACAAGCATGTTCTACACCAGCAGTATTACAAAGCTGTATTTTGTCAGTTGTAAATTATATCTGGTTTTGAGGGAGAAAAGGGAGATCAAAAATTCTATATTCTGTGAAACAATTCCATAAGAAATATTAGACCCTCATAATTCAGAAGTCTCATATGCTAGTTTTATTTTGTTCGGGTGGATTTTAGAAGCAAACAATTCTCTGGGTACCTAAAAGTATGCCTAGGTTTCTGTTTTTACATACTTAAGCTATGCATTTAGATGCAATTCAAGCATTCCAGGGTGTTAACAGTGTTTACAGAGAAAACTGCCAGAGGCAAATTCAGGCAGTTTCTTAAATTAATAATGCTTTTGTTCAAACTCCAATTTTTTTCTTCCAGTTGTGCTAGAACCAATGTGCATCTTCCCCATTTATTCAGAAGATAATTATGACAATTCCCATTATACATTGCATTTCATGTGGAAGGCACTCTCTCTCACACAGGACATCAATGTCTTCCACCTTCCGCATGGCCACAGGAAAGACAAACTGCATTATCACAGTCATCGTCAGTGAGGAGAAGTGAACCCCCAAAGCAAACGCTGCACCAGAGGCTGAAAGAAAGGCAGGAAGGCCGAAAGTGCAATCGATACATTGCTGTGTTTGCTTGGAAGATAGGCCTGGTCCAGGGAGCAGAATGTTTTCCAGTGACCACCCCTGCATCTTTGTAGGAATAAGTGGGACTGGGGAGCTAGTAGTCTGGAGCTAGAAAGATACACATTTAAGTCATTGGCCTATCACTTTCTCATCAAGTGTCTTTAGGCAAATCAGCTGATCCCTTTGAGACTTAATGTTTGCATCTCATTAAAGGGGAAGAACAACTCCTGCTTTCCAAGGTTATATATGTTGGACGTATATGAGTAAAGCATGTTATGGGGGTTACTAAATGGTCTCCAGGATTTGCAGTGATTACTAGTGTTACTATAGCTACTGTGAGTCACTACTACCCATACAGTTGGATGTGATAGGTGTTGTGGACCCTCTTCACTTGTCTGATCTTCAGTCCTACCAACGGAGATAATCTTGTGGTTTGCACAAAAAAGGGAGGGGTGTTATCACCCAAGGCCCAAATTATAATGCCCTTTTATGGGGAAGAAGAACATATGGTGTTCCATTAACATAGGCTACACAAATACTTTACACAGTAATTCTCACATTTTAGTTTGGCTAAAAGTTATGTGGAGGGCTTTAAAAAATACAGATTTCTGGGCCCCACCCTAGAGTTCCTGATATGGTAATTTTGGGGGCCCAATAATTTGCATTTCTGAAGAAGTTTCCTAGTAACACTGCTCTGGGGACCACGCTCTGAAGACCACTGCATATGAGGTTATCAGGTGGCTCATTACCATCCTGGAAGCCACTGATAGCCTACTCTTCAGTAGGTGTTTTGTGTGGGGGGCCAGAGGATTCAAAAGAGGCTGGGCATATTAAAGGTGAAGTCAGGAATAGGTTGAACACCTGCAAAAGGTGGAGACTTTGGGGCAGGGCAGGTGTCAAGACCCTGTGGTACCTGTTTCACGGTTGTAACTATACCGGCTTGGCGTGGCTCAGGGTTTCCCTTCTTTCTCACCTTCCTCCTGGCTTCCTCTTTCTCTCTCCTGATCTCTCTTTCTTTAGTATCTAATATTTTTATTATAATCTTACTTAAGCACAAATATAAAACTAGCTACAGTTACCTTGTGCCTATAGCTTTTGCATGGTCATCTGGGCCATAACAAAGCACACGGGTTGGCCGTTTAAGCAACAGAAACGCACTGTTGTGGCTCTGAAGGCTGGAGGTTGAAATCAACATGTCGGCAGGCCTGGTTCCTCCCAGAGTCTCGCTCCTTGGCTTGGAGATACTGTCTCCACTCTGTGTCCTCACATGGTCCTTCCTCAGTGCATGCGTGTGTCCTAAACTCATCTTTTTATAAGGACATCAGTGAGACTGGATTAGGGCCCAGCCTAATGACCTCATTTTAACTTATTTACCTCTTTAAAGATCTTATCTCCAAATATGGTTGGTTATGTTCTAAGGTACCTGAGGCTAAGACTTTAACATGTCAATTTTGGAAGACACATTTTACCAGCTTTCTCTAACAACTCACCCTTGTGGATTTCCTCTTTTAGTTGAGTCGTCTCCAGACTGGCTGATGAAGGGACAAGGAAAGAGGGCCTCAGGTAGTGGAAACAGGTCATGCTACATGGCCTGAAAGCTGGATTCCAGTAGCTAAGAGCAATTCAACTTTGTTGGAGCCTAGAATGCAAAGAGATAGCAGCAGCTTGGGAACCTGCTGTGGAGCGACAGAGGCAGAAGTAGGGTCACCAATTGGACTTGATCCTAAATACTATGGGATGTTACTGAAGGGCAGTTATAGGAAGTGACATTACTTGTTTTGTAATTTAAAAGGCTCACTCTGCTTGCAGTGTAAGAAGTTGACTGGAGAGGCTTGAGCCTGGAGACAGGGAGATCAGAGAAGGGGAGGTTGTAGGTGTCTAGGCATGAGACCATAGTGGCCTCCACCTGGGTGAAGAAGCAGGGTGGAAAAGGCTTCTTGAATCACTATTGAATTATAATCAAGTTTTTGAACCATTTCAGTCATTTATTCCAGTCGTTTATTGTAGTGATTCCCATATTTTAGTAGACAAAGCGATCTGACCGGGTCTCTGCAACAGAGTTTTTGATTCTGTGAGTCAGAATGAGATCCAGGAATTTCCATTTTTAATAATCTCCTAAGGAATGCTGATGCTGATGCTGCTGGTCTTGGTACCAGACTTTGAGAACCACGGACTCATTCCTACTTTGCTACCAAGAGAATTATAGCCTTGAACCCTTCTAGATGATAGGACCTCAGCGCTTGGTAGCCAGCATAGGTGTGTTTAAATAAAACATTGAACCTGTTGGCTAAGATTCACTCCTCCAGCATCTGCATCAGTTCATCAAGCTCTCTCAGGCTCCAATTTGTCTTCAGGAACCATCAGCCCTGCTCTAACTTTTCCAACAACTGCTTCCTCTCAGACGTCATTTGGCTTCTACAGCAAAAGGAACCTGCACAGCCCCAAGAGATTCTAATTAACTCTCTTGGGGCCAACTCCCTGAGTGAATGACTTGCATAACTCAGCGTGATTGCAATGTTTTATTTATTTAAAGATTCCAAATTCTTCTACCCTGCATGCCTATGTTAAACAAGGACAACCCAAAAAACAATCATGAATTAAAGAAATGCTTCTTTATACCCTGAGTTGTTTCTCTGTTCTCCGACTCTTTCCATGTTCCTTTAACTTTCACAGATGGCCAATCTTTCTTGATTTTAATTTGGCAAGGGCCCTCCTTAAACATATTCTGATGGTGGTAATAGAAAATAAAAATTAACTACAAGACTGCTGTCCTAATCTGTCATTAACAGGTTTTTCTTCCTTTGGAAAGATTAGCAGAGTATGACTCATTTCAGAGGACTTCTTTTTCTTTTCTTTTCCTTCCTTTGTTCCTCTCTCCCTTCCTTTCTCCTTCCCTTCTTCCTTCTTTCTTTTTCTTTCTCTTTTTCTCTTTTACTTTAATATTCCTCCCTCTTTTCTTTCTTTCCTCTTCCTCCCTTTCATTCTTCCTTTTTCTTCTTTTTTCTTTTTCCCCCTTAGACCCAATCCTTCCAGTCTCAGTTTTTCACAGTGTTGAATTTCCTGCCAAGAAATTGATGCGATTACCACATTCTCTGCAATAAATGCACAGGATCCTTTCTTACTCTTAGAGAAGTGAAGCCTATCTTTGTACCTTCAGCTCCCTGTACCAATGAGCAACTTGGCCACATAGAGACTTTAGGGCCTGAGAATGGATTCCTCGAAGTACTCAGCAGACATTGATTAAAACACAAAGGAGAGGGGCAGGGAGACGAGAGAGCCAGCAGAGGAAAATGACATATTAGTGCTCCTTTGTGCCTTACTGAAGTCAAGCCTGGCTTCATAGTGTCACTTAGGGAAGGAGGCCAGGATTCTAAACAGGAGAGATGGTTAAGAGGGAAGCACAGAGGAGACTGAATTCAGAACTGAGCAGGGAAAAAATCTCAGGCCAGCCATTATGATAAAATCAAGTAGGTAGCAAGGAAATGAATGGGCAATTTGAGAATGAAAATTATTTTATATCAGGCAGAAGACTGGATTTAAGGATACTTCTAGTTTCAGGTATCTCTTACCGTGCCATATATTGGTGTGTTCCCTCAAGTTGAGCTTGTGAAATAAAGTAGAGTATAACTTTCCCATTGATTTTATTATTATTTTATAATAAAATTTTATAATATAAACATATTTAATATATGCTTATAAGAATATAAATATATTTGTATTTGAAATATGATAATATGTGTTTACAAATGACTCTAAATTATATAAGTGATATAGATCTTTCTATCGAGTGAGGTGAGGAGTTTTGATGAGCAGGTGGACAAGTTGAAGGCTGGTCCGATGGCATGCTGGGTGTTTTAGAGAATTGAATGGGATTTGATGTTCCTCATTTTCTTTGTTTTTGTTCTTACAATCTGAGTTTTAAACAATGAATCCTTTCTTTCTTTCTACCCTTGGTAGAAGTAAGAGGTATTTATTTCATACTTAGACATCCCTAATTTCCATATTTACAATGCCAAATTTAATCTCCTTATCTTTTGCCTAATTTGAATATAGGAATTTTTTTTTCATTAACTTGGATTCCAGATTTGCAATCTGTGAGCTTTCAGATAGTGTCACTTAAGAAAAAAATTAATCAAGATAGGGTCATAAAACGTTCGTCCACTTAGGGGAACAAAGTGCCATTGAAAACTTTAAAAACTTCAATTAAAAAAAGAATGAATTGCAATTTAAGGTAAATCACTACAGTATAAGCTTAATATTTACTACAGTAAACAGAAATATTGTCTATAAAGACCTAGAAGAACTCACTTTGTGTCTAAGTCAAATTACCTAGCGTATTTGAACGATGTAAAAGCACGTAAAAGTGATGTTTTCCTACCATGGATTTTGCCTAGTTCAGTCTGGCTGTTTTCCACTGTGTTTGACTTCGAGGTTTTGTAGTACAATATTCCGCAGCTCTGGGTGAAAACACTACATTTCACCAATAGGTGTCACTGTCTAACATGTGATATATTCAGACATTTAAAAAAATTTCTTACGTATGGATTTCGAGGTTCTGTAATCCTAATGAATTCCATACTTTATCAGTGTGTCAGGATAGAAACGTTGAGCATTCAGTTTCTATACAGCAAAAACTCCAGAGACTGCTGGAGGCAGAGGAAGGAAGTGAATCCGATACAGAGTTCTACCATTTTAGCTATTTCAGGGAGAAGTTAAGAGAACAGCATGGATATTGAGCTCACTGGCACTCTGAAGACTGTGACCAAGCTGATGACATAAATAATTTGAATAATTGCTTCTTGAGGCTCAATTGCTTTTTTCCCCTTTTAATAAGTCAAGAGTTGCCTTTGAACACTTGACAAAGCAGGCAGTATTTAGGGATTTGAAAAAAGAAGAGAATCACTGCTTGGTCAAATTCTCTTAAAGAATTAAAGCCCTCAGTAGAATTCCCCCCACTTTTTTTTTTTTAGACGGGGTCTTGCTCTATCACCCAGGATGGAGTGTAGTGGCATGACAGTAGTTCACTACAGCTTTGAACTCCTAAGCTCCAGCAATCCTCCCACCTCAGCCTCCCTAGTAGCTGGGGTGACAAGGTGCATGCCACCACACCCAGAAAATTTTTAAATTCTGATTTAAATTTTTTGATAGAGATGAGTTCTTGCTATGTTGCCCGGGCTGGTCTCAAACTTCTGACTTCACAGGATCCTCCCAGCTCAGCCTTCCAAATTGCTAGGATTACAGATGTGAGCCTCCACACTGGTCACTTTCATCCTGATGGTACAAGAGGAAAGTTGCTTTTCCATGAACTTTAGTGACCCGCATGGAAAGTTTATTTTTTATTAACTGCTTTAAAAATTATTATGGAAGTTTTTGAACCTATACAAAGTTAGAGAGAATAGTATAATATACTTTCATGAGCACATCACATGGCTTTAATTATTATCAATATGTGGTCAGTCCTGTTTCATCTGTCCCTTCTCACCCCTGCCTTACTTTACTGGATGATTTTGAAGTAAATACTAGATATGATATAACTACACCCCTATATATTTGTTATGTATCTCTAAGAGACAAGGACATTATTTTGTAACCATTGTTAATATCTTAAAAATTAATATTGTTTTAAATATCATCTAATATGCTATCAGTATTCAACTTTTTTCTTACTGCTCCATTAATATCTTTTCTTTTTCAATTGGTTTATTTGAATCAAGATTCAAAATGCATTTGGAGGATGGGTTTCATAAAACTCTTCTAATGTGTAATAGTTTTCTCTTCTCTTTTTAAAAATGCCATTTCTTTGTTGAAGAAGCTGGCTCTTATGTTTCATAGAATATCCTTCATTCTGAAGACAGCCTGTTATATCCCTGTGATGGCATTTGGTATGCTCGTCTATCTTCTGTGTATTTCTTGAAAACTCAAAGTTACATCTAGATGCTCAATTATGTTCATGTTCAATTTTTTTAAAACACTTTTTATAGATGATGCAGTATTTTCACCATTGTATCATGTAAGAAGCGTATGATGTTTGACACACATACACTCTCTACTGTATTTTATTTTTTACTTTATTTTATTTTTTGTAATGTGAAGATTACCTGAACTAAGGGTTCAGGTGCTGTCGGGCTGATTCATGCATCATTTCCCAAATAGTTTTAGCAATCACGATGACCACTGTGTTGACCTATTATTTCACTGGGGATTAATAATGAAGATATTCTAATTCAATCATTCTTTCTGCAGTTACTAAGTGGAATTCTTCAAGAATTCTTTCTTGTCAACTATTTGACTCCTTTGGAATATAGCTTTTGTAGGAAAGACAGGATAAGTGCTTGATTTTTATCTCTCCTTTATTTACCAGATGAAGAATGAGGAGTTGCTGCCTTAACAGCTTTCAAATGAGACCAATGAGGTGTTTAGAAAACATGTTATGAACTTATCCTTATGACTTTGATTTTAAAAACCACATTTGATGTGTTTTAATCTATTTAGCTATCCTACTTTCTGGTGCAACAATTTCATCTTTAGCTGATGGGAGTTTTGCTTTAATTTGACTCCAATTATCTCTTGACATGACCCTAGTGAATAATATGACAAGGATCATGATAAGATGACCCTTTCTAGTATGACAAGATGGTTCAGGTTCATATTGTGAATTTACTCTGCCAGATCTGGAATCAGTCACCTCTCCAACGATACAAGGTTCTTTTTGTGGAGATGGCATTTAGAAACCACAATCTGAGCACTAGTGGTGCTCTGTACCACTGAGGTGGTCATTGCTTCTAGACCTTTTGTGTAAATAGAAGTAGGTACTACACACACACACACACACACACACACACACATTAAAAAATACATCATGAGAATATTTGATTTTTAATTTAAATGCAAATCTACAGGTCTCATTGACCAATATTTCCATTTACGTTTGAGGCTTTTATAAGATCCAGGTTAGGGAAAATTGAATTCATGACATTTAGTTTGAGTTTAATGACAAATATTTATGTTATTTTTTTAAGTTAGTGAAGCTATTCTTAATCTTCAGTGTATAGAAGAACTGTTACTTCTATAATTCCTAGAAGCAGAAATGTGGATGTTGGAGAGAAAAATAGATTTTCAGTGTATGGAAGCTGAAGCTGGTCTCTGAAAAATTCTAATCATTAGACATGTTCAATTGTTAATGGAAGAGTCAGTTCTCATCAACATCCGGTCAAAATGGAAGTGCTCTGCTGTTAGGAATATATTTGATAAAGCAGTATATGTTACTGTAAAAGCAACATACACATTTTTAAAATTTATTTTATCGTAATTCCTGTTTTTTTAGGGTACAAATTTACAATGGGAGTATATAAACAAGTACATATTTTTGTGAAGTTGCATATTTTATGTGTCCCAGCTATCAATAACAAAAACAACTTTTGATTTGTTATTAGAGAAAAGATTAAGAGCCAGGCATAGCGTGTCACACCTATAATCCCAGCACTTTGGGAGGCCAAGGTGAGTAGATTACTTGAGCTCAACCGTTCAAGACCAACCTGAGCAACATGGTGAAACCCCATCTCCATAAAAAATAAAAAATAGCCAGACTTGGTGGCATCCACCTATAGTCCCAGCTACTCAGGAGGCTGAGGTTGAAGGACCACCTGAGCCTGGAAGGTGGAGGCTGAAGTGAACCGTGATTGTGCCTCTGCCCTCCAGCCTGGGTGACAGAGCCAGACCCTATATCAAAAACAGAAACAAAAAAGATTAAATTGTCTTGCTATTTTCTTTATAGAGATTATTATTAGGAAATTGTTCTTATAGGAAGAGATGATTAAAAAATTTATAGTCAAGACTGTAAATAATGTGTATATTATAAAGCATCTTAGGTACTTAGTTTAAAAGACTGTATTAGGCTTTTTAAAAATTCTGTGATAGTTGAGTATTTGCCAGCTATTTCAAATTCATTGTTTGTTGTGATTTCTCAATCTCAACAAATATGCACTTGTACACCTAATTTGTATTTTAAATTTTATACTATTATTTTTTGACACGGTCCCCTCAAACTGTAGAAATCCCAGACCCCACACAATCTGGAGTTGCCAGGTGTTGGTTGTTTTTCATTTAACCTTCGCTATTTTTAGCATTTGTCTGGCCTACTCTGTGCCCTGGGACCTCCACGGATTGTTTCAGCTGGGCTTGCTTTTTCTTTGACTTCAAGATGAGAAAAATGTTGGAATTTTTTTTTTTTTTTGCTTCCTTTTGTCTCTAAACCTAGTTGCAGTATTGAATGTATCTCAGGACTTGGTGGAAGGCTCTCACTTCACGGTTTCAGCTTTTATGGGGCCTTGTAACACCATTTTCTCCCTTTTCCCTTTCAGGCCTGAGATGTAAAGACATTCTCCAAGATTTCATTATCCTTGCTGATTTCCTTAATCCTCTTCAAGACTTAAGTATGAACCTCTATTGTTAAATTCTTTAGTTAAACTCTCTCGAGTATGGATTTGTTTTCTGCTGGGACTGATGTGGATATTGAGGTTAAGCCTGAGTAGAGAAGGCTGGATGGAGAATTAGCCAGTTTATTGGCTCGTTTGATGCACTTGATACCTCAGCTTGCACATTTCCTTTGCATCCAAAAGCTCTTCTGTATCTGGATCCTGTTCAGGGCATGGGACTCTGGCAAGGCAGAGATTGCCTGTGCTTAGGTTTTAGGCTGCCCTTCGACACCCATGCCTCCTGCCCCCCACCTGTGGGCATGCCTTTTTTCTAGAGTGTCACAGCAGCATATGAGTCCTTGATACCCAAGATACCTGTATTCACTCCTCTTTGCAATGTTTGGAATTATTCCCCTTTTGAATGCTGCTCACACACGTACATTCCTTTCCTTCCTCCTTCTGTAGTATCTTTTGTACGGTATCTGCTGCTAGTTAGGCATTTATTTTCTATAAGAAGTTTATGATTTCATGTAACTTATGATTTCTGTCTTGCAAAAATCTCTGAGGCAGCATGTTGAGACCCTGAATAAAATGAGTAAAAGAGAAAAATATACAGAGAATCGAAAAACGTAAAATTATGTTATTATGCCCCAAGACCATCTCAAATTTTTGCAGGGTATATATTAGGGTGATATAAACTGTTTCCTGGGACCCATGTAGGGCAGATCTTGGCCTGCTTATTTTCAGATCCATACTCTCTTTTTCTTCTATCCTGGCCTGTGTTATAAGGAATGACATTTGTCACACCCTTCTAGTCCTCTAGCATCTGTGCAGGCTTGGCCAGTGGGATATACTGGTACAAAGAATATATAAAGGAGAGAAGCCAAGATATTCCTTCTTTTTTGTCTGTTTTTGGTCAGGTCTTTGGCAGCATCTCTGTGCATCTTCTATGGATCCAGATCCTGCTGGAACACGTCGCTCTTCAGGTCCCATTAGAACGGCCCTCTGTGGTTCCAGCTTCTAGTCTGTGACTAACTCCTGGATTTGGAAGCAGAGCGTTTTCCTATGTTTCTCCAGCCCTTTTGGTTGTTGTCAGTATCTGGGATGCCTTACCATCTCCTATTTGATTTCTTAGTTCTTTAATCACCTGGATAATCAATTCCCTAGATTAAATTTTATCTGGTTGAAATAGCTAGAGTGGTTTCTGTTTTCTGATTGAAATTAAAATAATACATCATATTTCTACCCAGTAGAAAAAATTTATCTTCAGCTGAGACTCCATTTCTGTCTGAAATTGCTTGTTTAAAAAAAAAGCAACCCAATCAATCTAAATAAAAAATGATTTATCAAAAGTATACAGATCTCATGAAATTCAAGATTGATCAAGAGTACGCAGAATGTGAATTCTGTCCTATTGTCTACTCTGGGCAGGCTTAACCTTCAGATAGTAGTATGGTTAAGGAGACCAAACTGATTCAGCAGCTGGCTATTTTACTGCAGCTCCAGGTCTGCTCGTACAAAATTCCTGGAGAAAACTCTTTCCTCTTTCCAGTCCATGGTTGATTTCAAGCAGTGACTTTGACAAGGGGGAAATGTGGTTATATAGCTATATGATTTATTATCTATTTAGACTTGACCAGAGACAATGGGAGATGTAACAGGTCAATGGTACCTGGAGGACTTCCCAAGATACTGGCTTATGCTTACTCTCACATTTCAAATTCTTTTGCTTCATTTTAATTTATATAACTAACTCCTCCCACACTTCTTTCCAGACCTCTTCTAATTAATTTTATTTTCACTTTATTTTAATGTATGTTTTTCTAATTAGAATATCTTTAACATGAGGAAACATCTCTGCATCCAGGACAGAAAAAGAATGGGTCATGCACAGACATTTGGTCAAACTTCAGCTATATCGGCGAGGTCTCATTTTAAAATCATGTAGCATTCTTTAGTTTTCCCCTCATTATTTTGACTGTATTTCTATAAGATCTTAGTGACTTAAAAATATTCCTCCGATTTCACTGACTATACATATTTTATTTTTAACTGTATCTTTTTCCAAAGCAACAGCTTCCTCCTCTGATCTATACTGCTCTGTCAACAAATCATATTTTAGGATGAGCAAGAACCAGGGCACTACTAAGAACCCTCTGCAGCAAGAGTCTGTGGATTTCATTCCAGTGCCCAATGTTAATGTGTTTCAGGTCCCATCTGCCTCCAGTTCTGAGTGGTGGGCTGCCTGGGCTCAAAGATATGAACAAGGCAGTCTCTATGTGTGCATTCTTTGTCTCTTAGTTGATACCTAGTTGTTAAGAGATTTGATCACTATCTTAATATTTTATCAATTTCTTCCTCTCTAAATCATGAGAGTTGACTTTTCCTGTATTTTAAGAAGTGAAATAACAATACCAATACCAGTCATTTTAACTATACGTGTTTTACTTTTAATAAAAATGAGAGCTAATTATAATAAAGTGCTATAAGCTTCAGAGACTGAATAATCTCAGCTCATAGAGAACTGCTGCTCGACCCCTCCCTTCTTGACCCCATTGTGTATGTTGGTATAGATGTGTCATCCAGAATGCTCCCAAGAAAAGGAATCATGAAGTGGTTGCCTCTGGTGGGGCTACCCTGTAGATTTATAATCCCCAAACCCCAATAGACCACATTCCGGATCTCTTCTGTGGCTCTGCAGAAATAAAAAGATACTAATCAAAATTTCTACTGGTCGTTTATTCACTGATTAGCTCATGTATATTAAATAATTGCACAATCAATCAATAGTGACCTAAGTGAAGCAGCATTGAGGTCTACTGATGCCTTAACCACAGGTAGCAGGAAAGGCTTGAAAATAGCTACAGGTACTGAACTTCAGTAAGAGTCACATGTGAACCAGGGACCCAGGCATTGGAGCTCACCAAAGAATAAGAGTCTAAGGGAGAGAAACATCCACGAATGCAGGTTTTGTTGAGATGCTACCTTCACATTTTTTTAGATGGAGAACTAAGGCCACTTTTCAGATTATATGTATCAAGGCAGAACTGCCATCCTAAATATTAAAATGTTTATATGTATTATAAATATTTTATTTATAAATATATTTAAAATGCAAAATTTTTGTTATCAATTTTTATTGTAAATATATTTATAATGAAAAATTTTTGTGTGCTAAACAATTAAATAAAATTAACAAGAGATTATGTAGTAATTATGGTTACATGTGTGTTTGCATATGTGTGTGTGTGTGTGTGTGTGTGTGCGTGTGTGTGAGCTAATTCTCTAAAGGAGTTTATAAGGTCAAGAGGAATAGAAAACCTTCCTACCTCTAACTATACAGAGTAAAGCTCCCTTCGTACCTACCACTCTCACCCAAAATATTGGGGATGGACTAAATATAGATCATGGCAGTATTTGTTCAGAATACCAATTACAGATCAGTTTAGGTTGGTTATAGAAGAAACCATAGATTGTGAACAATGGGACCTTATGTGTAGAGAGAAAGGAAGGCTTTCTATGTAACAGGATGACCCAAAGACATATTACTGCAAAGTATTTTGGTGGAAAGTAAAGCCTCCTTAAAAATTCACTGGTGGGCAACCTACCATTAATAGTCATCAATTAGAGCCCTTTCAGACAGACCTGAGAATTCTGTTTGCTAATAACCGGGAACCTAGGACACAGAAAATGAAAGTAAAAGCATGCTAAACTTCATGGAACATAGAAAAAGAGGAGCCAGAGAATTTTGAAGCAAAAATCTGAATTGGATCAGTGCAGAGATAATTAGTCTACTACATGACTAAAGGATTCTATCAACTTCTCTTCAAGCTAAACTTAGACCTTAATATCAGACACCCGATGCATAAGAGTTATAGTTTCTTACAGATAATGATGCCAAATGCTACTATCCTCTTTAGCATTCTTTTCTATATAGGTTTAGTTATTCATGATTTATTAATTTTGCTGCTTTCATTAAGTTAGAAAAATTGAGTGGAGAAACTAGTCTAAGAGTTGTTGAAGAAAGAGATCAGCACTGTAGGATTGTAGCAGAGTTCAATAAAGAATCTGATTCTTGCTCAAGCCTGTAATCCCAGCACTTTGGGAGGCCGAGGTGGGTGGATCACGAGGTCAAGAGATCAAGACCATTCTGGCCAACATGGTGAAACCCTGTCTCTACTAAAAATACAAAAATTAGCTGGGCATGGTGGCGCACACCTGTAGTCCCAGCAACTCGGGAGGCCGAGGCAGGAGAATTGCTTGAACCCAGGAGGTGGAGGTTGCGGTGAGCTGAGATCGCACCATTGCACTCCAGCCTGGGTAACAAGAGTGAAACTCTGTCTCAAAAAAAAAAAAACCAAAAAACAAAACACAAACAAACAAACAAAAAGAATGTGATTCTCAGTGTGCTAAGACCACGTTGGGAGCATTACATGGAGAATGTTGCTGTAAGGGGTGGGGGGCTCATTTAGGACTGGGTATGTCACAAGTCATATACAGGAATCAAAGGAGAAACCAATTTCAGTTGAAACAAGTGGCCAGAAACAGGTGTAAATGATAGCAAAAAGATTAGCTGTTGGAAGCTTATTAGGTTTAAAGATGGCCACAGATAAAGTTGTTAGCTGTGTGTAGTGCTCAAAGAAACAACTCAACTGCTTAACAGCTGTGTGGACTTAGACTGGTCATTTATCCATTCCATGCCCCAGTTTCCTCCTTTGTAAGGAAGGACAGGCATAACAACTCTCTTTATAGATTCTTGTGAAAATTTGATGAGTTAGTACAGAAAAACCACTTGGAAAAAGCATTCAGTAAAGATTAGCTAGTGTTATTAGCGCTTGACATGGATAATAATTAATTACATCAATAGTATTTCACTAAAATAAAGGCTGATATGCAATAAAGACTACTGGATATAATGGGTATAATATACTGAGTATGAGTTTGAGAATACTGGATATAAGTTTGGGAATATGGCTTGTAGTCATGGCTTTGACAATTACACCCCAAATGAGTAATAGAATTTTAGAACTGGAATGTGAAAGTGATTCTGAGATTAACTTATTCAATTTCCTCAATTTATGTAGCAAAATTGGGGATTCTTGCTCAAGGCCTCACAGCTACTTGGTAGCAGGATACATTTCACTCTACTGTCTTTCTTAAGTAAATCTCACCTTTAGCTTCATCATGTGGAAGTCAAAGTGTTGAACTATGTTAATTATTTCCCCAATTCAATTAAAATATTGGCCTTTTAAAGCTCAAATCATTAAATTAATTAACAGGTATTTATGTCTAGAAATATCTGAACATATGTTCGTTCTATAACAGCAATTCTACCCCAGATATGTATCCAGTAGAAATGTGTATATCGAAAGACATGAACTAGGATGTTCATAAGAGCACTAGTTATATTAGTCCCAAACTGGAAACTGCTTAAATGCCCATCATCACTTGAAAGGGTAAATACACTGGCCCATTGACACAATGGAATATGTTGCAGCAAAGAGAATGAGTGAGCTACAGCTTCACAAAATACCGATGAGTCTCATCAACACAGTGTTAATCGAAAGAAGTCATACCCAGAGTAATTCACGTTGTGTGATCCTATTCATATAGAGTCCAAAAATAAGCAAAAATAATTTATGCTGTTAGAGGTGGGGATGGTAGTTATCCTGATAGAAGTTAGAAACTGAGAAAGGGTCCAGAGGGGTCAGAGGTGAATAGTATGGTTTTGTCTCTGTTTGTTTTATTTTATTTATTTTTGAGTCAGAGTCTTGCTCTGTCGCCCAGGCTGGAGTGCAGTGGCATGATCTCAGCTCACTGCAACCTCCGCCGCCCCATGCTCAAGAGATTCTAGTGCCTCAACCTCCCGAGTAGCTGACATTACTGGTGCACGCCACCACGTCCATCTAATTTTTATAATTTTAGTAGAGACAAGGTTTTGCCAGGTTGGCCAGGCAGGTCCCGAATTCCTGGCTTCAAGCGATCCTCCCGCCTTGGCCCAAAGTGTTGGGATTACAGGCGTGAGCCACCACTCCCATCAGGTTTTGTCTCTTAATCTGTGTTTTGGTTGCATAGATGTGCTCAATTTGGGAAAATTCAATGAATTTTATATTTATGATCTGTGTATTCCTCTGTACGTATATTATTTTTCAATAAAAAGAAAATAAACACAGTAAAATAAAAAAAATATTGAGTGTCACCTCTTGTCAGCCACCATTCTAGGTGCTAGAGATAATATAATGAACAAAATTGACAATATTTCTACCCTCATGGAAGCTATTTTTGGTGAAGAGTGAAGGAGACAGATTTGTATGACAAAAGAAAGCTAAAGTTATTTTAAAACTGTAGTTGGGCAGTGATTGCTTCATTTATTAAGTAGCTACGTTGTCACTGCCATTGTTGTCTCTCAATTTATGGATTCTGATATTATAGTTGAACACTTGACAGTATATCATCTCCCATTCTGTCTCAGATCTTCTTTTAAATATGATTTTTTTTCATCTCTAATGGTTTCTCTTTTCTTGGTTGTCTGCTGCTTTCCAAGTGGTTTTAGACTCATTTTTCATCAGTACGTCAATGGGCATTGCCAATTACCACAAAGTGCTCATTTCTCATAAAAAAATAGAAACAGCAAACTAGAAAAACTTGCTATGGCAGCCAGTGTTATATGGTACCTATTACAGCCATTTAAGTAACCTCAGCAGTGATCTGTTTACGAAAGAAAGACTCTTTGCTTTCTAAGATCTATTGCCCATTTAGTAACCTCACTGACAAAAGCAACGTTATTCAATATTATTGTCATATGTTTTCAAAGTTGTACTTTGCCTTTCGGACAAAAAGGATACTTTAATTATTATGCTTAATTGTGCAGAGAGAACAATTGCAAAAACTGGGATATGCATTGATGTTCCAATGTGCTTTTTTTTTTTTTTATGGGATAAATGAAGCCCAAGAATTAACAGAAAACTGCTGAGAAAACAGATGAAGAACTCTTTAGGAATGTACAGAACATTTATTGGGACCATATATAAGAGCCCCGAGAGAAGCAAGGTTGTGATTAGCCCATAGACAACAGTCTGCTTTTCTTTATCACCTTTGATTGTGTCAAAATGTCCCCGTGGACTGAAGGAGTGCATAAAGCCTCTAGCTTGAGTTTATAATGAGGTTAATGGTATTATTTAATTTAATGTTTTATGAGCACTGTATTATTTAATAATGGTTTCTTATAGAACTTACAGTGACATTTCTTCAGCTGTTATCGCAAACAATTGTTTTCTGGCAGTCTTTCTCTTTCTCGCACCTCAGTTAATGGTGCTTTGTGGCCCCTGTTGACCATTTTGCACAGCGTGGCTCTGCCCACACGTTACAACTGATTGGAGGAGGGAAGAACACACATCTCAATCAGAGCACCATTCCCAGACTGCAGCCACAGTTGATTGGTCAAAAGCTTGGTGTGTGACTCAAGCTTGACCATTTCCGTCTCCAGGAAATTTGGTTTGGGTTTTAGGGAGAGAAGTCGTTACTCTACAGCTGATGTATATGCGTGATTGTTGTTTGTGGACATTTTTTCTGCCATGTGCCATACTTGATAATAGAAATGAGTGAGGCGGGTGTGTTGTGGGGAGCAGAGTTAGGGGGTGGACATTATTAAAGTCATCCCTGTCCATTCACAGGGCCTTGGATTTCTGTCCATTCCAGTTCTTGGATTCCATGGAAACATTATTTACTCTGAAATGGTAGAACTAGTTTCTGTACTTGCAAACAACAGTCCTGCCTCGTGTAGTTTTCTGACTCTCTTCCACCAGCAATAACATGTGGACAAGACTGTGCAAAAATTCAGCAAATCAGCTTAGCTTCCTTTTGGAATGAAATATGTTTTAAATAAATAAAGGGTTAAATAAATGTTTTAGAATTCCTAAAAAGGCTTTATATTTAATTTCACATTTGGAATTATGTTTCACTTAATGATGAAGAGTAGTTATAGAATTCATTCCATTTTAAAGCTGAAAGGGATCTCCCCTCCAGTTTTTTGGGTTTTTTTTTTCCTGGCTGAGGAGACTGGGGCCCGACAAAGTCAACCTACCTAGATTTCACGGTTCATTGGTCCTAGTAGGGCTTTGCATTTGCCACGGTATAGTGGCTGTACCTAGGCAGCTACAGAATCTGAGCCTAAAAGCAGAGAGCTAAATTCAAGAGAGAATGGAAGTCAGGGGTGATGGGACATTTCTCTGGAATGCATGGAGAATGGAGTTGTGAATTTGGTGTCAGGACCCCTAACATCAAATTCCATTGCATGCCCTCTTGTTACTTGACAGTTGCCTGCTACCGTGTTTTTAGCAAAGACATCAGAAACCTGCATTTTGCAATTGCCACCTCCTCCTTTCCAGCTCTAAACTGAGAACTCTTCTCTCTCTCATTCTTTAGCTCTCAACCTCTCTGTAGGGATTGTTAGGCTAGGGTTGAATGAACAACCAACTTGGGAAGATATCTGTGTACCAGCTCTTTGACAAAGGTATGTATTGGTAAGATTGCAGACGGTTTGTGGATGAGGATACACTTTAGGGTAATATATTATCAAAAAAGAAAGAAATTCTGCATGTCAGAGGTGATAGAGCACTAACTAGAAATTTGTACATTTTCTGGGTGGCAGAGGACAATTTTCTGAATTTCAGTATCATTTCTTAGGTGGGCAAGTTACTTGACCTCTCTTAGGTTCACTCAGTTTATCATTTTAAAGGGGGGAATATAGGCTTATGTCTCTTAAATGAGAAAATGCGCTTGCAGAATTTAGCATTGTAAGCACTCGTTATATGTTAGTTATTAAAACTGGATAGGATAATACTGAAAGGGCAAATTTTTTAAAAGGTAAAACCATGAGTCTCACAGAGATATAAAATAAACACATGTCAAAGATTTCATGTAACTCGTTATTAAGTGAATACAGCTGGTTCAAAGGGAAATCTAAAAAAAAGACTCATTTATAAACCAGTAATATTAAAATTAACTGCTCTGAACACTGCATAGTTTTCTTTTGAAGGCACACAGTAATCTTTCTTGCTTTTTCCAAATTTCCTGACATTGCTATAATTATTATTAATTACCCTAACTGAGTCCCCGCATTCATGCCCACTTACCAGGAAGGACTCTACTTTTGACATATCATAAATCTCATGTGCCTAAAATCCACATTTACAATATAAATATTCTTGCCTATTCAAGGTAGATTTTGCAATAGAGTTCCACTCCTACAATCCTTTATTATCAAGCCTTCAATTCTTGGCCATAACGTACTAGCTTGGATTACAGTCAAAGGGTGAAAAATATGTTGAGGCTTAACCAAGAAAGAAAAACGGAAGTGGTCACGCTGGCAATTTACCCATTTAGAAAATGTCTGGGGCTATGAAAACTAAATCCACTGCTGGCAGAGCATGCTCAAGCAGGAGAGTCCATTTGGTGCGGGAAATAGTACTCAACCTTTCATTTTCGGCAATTTCATCAAATCTCTCCTGCTCGCTCAAATATTTATTTAGTCTCCTATAATTTATGGTAATCGTGGCACTTAGTATTACCCAGGTGTTAAATCGAACACAAAAAAGGTAAAAAGAATAGTAAAGAAGTATTGAGTGATGCCCAAGGGAACTTATTAAATGTATTTCATTTAAATAATCCAATTCAACGGATTGAGGCAGAACTCTTTTCTTTAAAGAAAGTACAACTTGAAAGAACTTGGCTCAAATTGGAGCAGTCACCTTACCTGCAAGCTGCCCAGATCATTAATTTTAATAATTTCTGTTGCACACTTCTGAAGTAGGCTGCACTGGTTGTTCTTTACACTTGCTCTGTGATGTCATTAAATTGCTATTAGGATCTACACTGGAAAGATGCACAATGAGGTCGGTGATAGGGAATAGTCACAGCCAAAGGCACACGTTCTATTTCAGCCAGTTTTTGTTTCACTTCTACGGAACCCGGGCTTTTTTCCTTCTTAGAAACAGATCATTTCAGAAGGTTAGTCACATGACCTTGAAATACTCTCCTACAATCTCGTATCCTTCTCAGAAACTGCCTCGTTTAATGCCTTCCTCTCCACCTGTCTACACCAACACTGTATGCCATCATGGATTCAGCTAGTGAACTTACTTATTGATTGCAACCCTACCACATCTAAGAATGATTTTTACAAGAGAAGGAGGAATATTCAATGCCATTAATCATCAGTGAAATGCAAATCAAAACTACAATGAACTATCACCTTATACTTGTCAGGATGGCTACTGTCAGAAAAACAAAAGACGAGTATTAGCATGGCATGAGGAGAAATAGGAACCTTTGTGTGCCATTGGTGGAATGCTAACAATTAATATTTTGTGAGCTTCTGAGCATGGTTATCACCATTTGAACTCACTTAGTAGGAGAAAAATTATTATAATTGACTCTTCAATACTAATACGTTCATATTGGAGGATGAAGAGAGCATGGGCTTTGGAGGTTCAGTCCTTAAGTAGTTACTATTTAGTAAATAAAAATAATTAATGTTTCTGAGCCGCAGTTTTCATACTTTTAAAATGGAATGACAGTGCCACATGGAGTTGCTGTAAAGAGTATCTGCAATACATTGAACATACCTGGAACAAAATACGCCTACACTAAATCATAGCTTTTATTTTCAACTTATTACTTTAAACCTAAGTCTTCTGTGAATTAAGTATTCTTATTTTTTTTCTGTCAAATATTAATGAAAGGAGAATGTGAAGGTTTAAGTATGGCATGCTGCTTTTATTTTCCTAACCATATAAACTAGGTTATTTTTCAATTTCAGTGACATTTATCTAATATGTGGATAATCTGTGACAAGTGTTTTGTTTTAGGCTGTTTTAATAATGTATCACCAATCTAGGTGAAGTCTCCTCTCTCAGGTGGCAATTGCTCAGCAAATGAAAAATAATTTTATTGACATTTTCGGCCAAAGCTGGACTATTCATTCAAATGCAGTAATCCAGGGAAATATTATAAAGTTAAATAAAAAGTGGTAGCACATGTTGGAAAGTAGGACTACACAGGGAGTGGAAATCCACAGCTTCCAGTTCACCTGCCACATATCATTGTTAAATCCAAAGTCATCACTTAACTTCTTCGGGGCTCCATTTCGTCTGTGCTGTGACCTGTTGAACCCCATATTCTCTGATGATAGATGCATAGAGGCACATAGAGTCTAAGCAATTAGGAGTCATCAGTTACCAAAATGTGAGGAAATAGATTCAGATTATCTGTGTTTTGAATACTACTGCTTCCCTTAATTAACATGAAAATCAAGGATGTTTATAATCACCACTAAGAGTGATAGCACTAGCATTTCTGTAGCGCTTTGGAGTATATGAAGTGCTTTTCAAATACATTGGCTCATTTGGATGTCATAGCAACTTGAGAAATAGGTATTACTATGCTATTCCTTTGACAGGTGTGTATGTTGTGGGGGACAGAGAAAGCGTGTGCGGGAAGGGGTGGGCGTGGAGAGCAAGCATGCAAGAGTATGCAAGGGCTTGTGAGCATGAAACCATCATAGAGATCAGTAACTGCCTGGTTCTAGGGCATTTATAGCCCTACAGCTTTGTTATTCCAACCATCCTAGATCCACTTCTTTTTAGTCCAAGCCCATTAACATCGGAATAATATTGGAAACTTTGCCTTGATAAACTCTATGAATATGCCTTAGGGTAACTCAAATAATTAATCCATAATTCAAAGGACCACTGACTTTTATTACATAGAAACAGATCTTATAACCTTTCCAGACTTTCTGTTGGCCCTAAAGATGACTTTTCCTGGACAGGGCACAAATAAGATAATTTAACGACTTTCCGCAAGGTTTAGGACAACTGAAGGGAAAGCGGTCAAAACAATTTTTCCAGTTTAAAAAAAAGGAAAAAGAGCTTTAATCTCATCACAAAAACAATACCTATTTACTGCAGAAAATTAGAAAACACAGAAAACAACTTCAATTACGTAAGTCAGAGGGCACTTCTCTTGATATTTATTATGTGTCAGTGATGACAACTGTGTTTGCTGCTTGTGCTTAAAACTGGCCACCTGTGATCACAGGAAAATACTCATCTTTCATTTTTTTTCTCCCTGGACCTGAATTTGGCCTCAGAATCTTTCCCAACACAGTGCCAGTGGGATCCATAATACTTGATCGGAGTTGGCCTGTGAGTTTAAATGTATTTTCTATCTCTTGTGCCTTTCCAAAGCCTGTACTCTAGCATACACAGAAGCAGATACATATATTTTAATAAAATTACCTGATTTGACTGGCTTCAAAGCATGCACCCGCTTTATTAAAGTGATGCCATCTATCCTGTTTTCTATAAAAGGTACAACTCTTGAACACCAATCAAAGAATTTTCTCTGCAGCTTCAGGGAATGGTGAGATAAGAGTAGAAAGTTAAAGGGACTTATACAGACAATCATAGAAACCAGTTTGATAAACGAACTTTAATTTGAACAGTTTAAGTGCAGAATTTTCAAAAAGAGACTTTTGTGGTGAAACTACTTAATACCCAACATTTCGTGTTAAGTCTGCATGCTTTCCAAATAAGGTGTCCCCCCGTCCCTCTAAATTACTGAACATAAAAGCTGTAATGTTATATGTTCCCGAGGGGCAGAGAGTAATTCAGACATGAAGTAATTTTAATAGAAATCATTCCTCTTTTCTTGGCAAGAGAAGAATTTCAGTAGGAATTTTTCAAAATTACAAAATATCCTTCCCTGGGGGATTCATGCCGCCACTTAGCAGATTTCTCATTTCATTTAACACAAATATTTTGATCCTCAAGGGGAAATCTGCTCAGTTACAGTTTCTGCGTTACTGTCTCCCAAAGATAAACGAGGTGCTTTTCTCCAAAATGGACACAGGAGAGGTAAGGTGGGAGGAGAATAATATAAATCCCAGGAAGAAATTTCTAAAAACAATTGACCAAAGCGCTTAAGAATGGAAACAGTCTTCAATTTCTATTTCATTTTCATCTCAGAATGCTTTCAAACAGGAAAGATATTATTTTTTTTCCCTGGGAAAATTAGCTTAAACATCTGCCTAGAGGTAAATAAAGAAGAAGGTGATCTTGGAAGGCAATGGAACTTCTCTTTCCTTCCCAGTTCAGATTATCACAGTGGCCTTCTGGAAGGATGGGCAGAGAGGACTTTGGGCCTGCCTCTGGACTTAGCTGAAAAGTGCTCTCTGATAGAGAAGCCATGTTTGCTGGAGAGTTGTGGGCGAGGATGCTTTCCATTTGCTGACCTTGGACTGGGTGTCATCTTTAGCATCGAGTGCTAGCACACCTGTGAAGAAGATGCAATTTGTCATCTTTGCCTGTTGCCAAGTGTTCTCTGCTCTCAAGATCTTCTGTAACTGAGTATTTAAACCTGCTCTTCTCAAGCAGTGTTAAAAATGATAGCTTGTCTTATAGATACTTTTATTAGGAGTCTACTTAGCCAAATGACCGGCAGACTAATCTCCCATTTGGGATGGTGAGGTATAAGTGGGTTACACTACATTCTCCAGTGGGCCTGTAAAAAACTCTGGGCTTGAAGTAAATAACTCAATAATGATAAGCACCAAGTGTTGCTAGGGAAAATAGGTATTACTGTGTTCATCAAAGTGGGCATCTTTCTATTCTGTCTCTCTGAGAGATTGACATTGCTTTTAAGGTCAACTTTAGCACCATGTTTTAGTAATAAAATCATTTGTTTCTCAGAAGGTAAATGGTTTTAAGGCTTTCAGTGGAGGAGGCACTAAATGAGCTTTCAACTAAACTTTGGTGTCTTCAAATAAATTCAAGCTCAAAGCCCCTTACATTCAAACCTTAAGCATCAGGTTTCAGATCTCTGTATTTGAATTAAAAATTCTAAACCCTAAAAACATGAAGCCATGGCCATGTATATCTTTTCATCATTTTATCCCAGGAATGATCATAGTGGCTGGGTATATAGTGATCAATAAATATTTTTGCCCCAGCAGTCTAGAAGGTTAGCAACACCAAGGGAAATTGCTTAAGAGGACTAATCAGAGCTCTGCTTCAGTCATATAACATGTCTATCATGCATTCATGGCTGTTACAAAAATTCAGGGTCAGAAACAATTCTAACATATTAGCAGTCCGTTGTCACAGTGATCTTTATTTCCTAATGGAATATTAGAACTTTCATTGCTTGATAGATTGGCGTCGGTGTCCAAGGTAATTGCCGGATGTTTTGACATGAGGTTATAAGCCCTTCTGGAGGAGAAGAAAAGCAGCATCCTAAAACCACAAGCAACCATTTTTAAAAAATACAATTACTCTTTAGAATTTGTATGACCATTTAAGTTCCAAGAATTTTTAAAGTGATATGTAAAACCGTAACGTCACAACTTTAAATTAGATTTCAATTGAGCCCCTTTTTAAAGAAGCAGACGTTATTAGGTCAATAACCTCTTTACTCTTCTCTGTTGTTACAGTGAACTAAATGTGGCCTGAGAAGGACTCTCTGTTTCTATATTTGAGTCCTTGTGGACAAACTGCAGCTTAGCTTAATAGCTAGACAAGATTGAAAACCTAATTTAGGATTATGTGCTTGTAACCGAGTCTTGACCAATCCCAGTGGTGATACTTCAACCATTCATACACTGCCGAGTGTCCAAAGTGTGTTAAAATAAGACAAACTTCAACTTGTAACTAATCCAGCTGTTCTGTACCTCACTTCCAATTCCTGTACCTCATTTGCCCTATTTTGTCTATAAACCTTCTTCTACCACGTGGCTACGCTGGAGTCTCTGTGAATCTGCTGTGATTCTGGAAGCTGCCCAATTCATGAATCGTTCATTGTTCAATTAAACTCCTTTAAATGTAATTCGGCTGAAGTTTTTCTTTTATCACTGTCTTCTGTGTTAACTATCATCAATTTTAGGCCTAGCAGAAGTCTCTCCTAAGTCAAGTACATAATTTAAGCCCTATACTCATGAGGCCAGGAAGAGTGTTAAATTTCATGTGGCCAATTTCAAGAAGAACAAAGGATCACCTAATTCTTTTCAGTTTTGCAAATGTATGCTACACAACTTGTCCCCTGAAATGTGGCACAAGAGAATATGACTACATGAGTATAAACACATTTCTATTACTAATGGATTAATATTAATCTATTAGTTATTAATATTAAGAACAAATATATTTTGAGTGTTTACTATGGACCAAACTCTGCGCTAAGCATTTAACATAAAATCTTCATGACAAACTTGTAAGGTAATATAAACAATCCCTTTTTAAGGCTTACAGAGGTTAAGTGAGTTTCCCAGGATCACATTATTACTGAATATGACAAGTGTCAGATTTGAAGCCAGGTTTATCTAACTCCAAGCCCACCCTCATTCTGTTATGCCAGTCTATCTCCCATACTACTATGTATGGAGTAGTTTATGGTTGATGAAAGACTTAAAATTTATTGTTTCATTGAGTGAAGATTACTCATTAGGTGCATAATCTTTGTGGATTCCCTTATAAATAGGGAAGGGAGGTTAAAAGCAGTTAAGTTCATCCAGATTCGTGCAGCTGGGAAAAGCTGCATGAGGTGGGCCCAGTATCAAGGTACTCTGACTCTTCATCCTGTGCTCTTTTTATTACATCAAAGGCATCCAAGATTTCAGGGCCAGTGAACGTCCAAAGCTTGCTTCCAATGTGCTTTTCCTTGAAGGTGCAACTTGCACTGAGAATCAGAAGACACAGCCAAGCTTAGCAAGTGTTTATCAAACATACTGCAGTAGGCATTTCGTCCACATTTCCCACCTTCTGGGAGTTTACACAATGCAATACCCAAACATACTTACAAAAGTTAGGTCCTGGAAAACAGTAGGAAACTCATAGACGTGAACCCAAGTAGTAAATAAATGAGTAAACATGTGCATAATTCCAAAAATTATTAAGCACAAAAAGGATTCAGACCAGAATTTCTGCACAATTCCTTAGTTTAAATGAAGGGTCCCATTTCAACTCTTGTCAGTTTTAAGATAAGTAAACCACTATTTATACTTAGTATGAGAGAAAGACCCAAAAGACTCTACTATATGAGAGTTAGAAGAAGGCTGAAAGTTGTTGGGTGGGCCTGAGAAAAACTATGGATTCGTATCTCTATGGCCTTTTGCTAAAATGAGTTATTCTAAGATGGGGACCATGGGTTATTTTTAACTTCTTGCCCCTCTTCCTCTGATGCCCAACAGTGTCTAGAAACAGCATTCTAACCAATAGTAATGAATGGGCTTGAGGGCATTTGTTTACTCCCTGGTATTGAAAGTAGAATAAATGGTGTATGTGCATTTTTCTGCAGAGTAAGTCCATAGATCTCGTTGCATCCTTGGAATGCATGACTCTACCAAAAAAAAAAAAAAAGCCTAAATTGACTCTCCATCATGGCTGCATATTAAAATCATTTGTTTAGCTCTTTACAATTATGGATGGCCCCTTATTGGTACTATTTAATCAGAATATCCTGAGAAGGGGTGATGAGGGGTAGAAATTAACAAAATACTCTACCGATTAGTAGAATCCACTAAAAGTGTTGACTATCCCTAATCTAGAATGTAGTATTGTCAGTTATTTGAATGAGGAAGGAAAAGAAAAGTTGGAAAATCATGTGTATGTTTCTTGGGAGTAGTGTAAGTGGAGAAGGAGAAAACAAACAGAAGAAAATATTTGCTTATCCTCAAATTTATCTTTTTTTTTATCTTTTGTTTTCTGCAAATAGCTTTTGGTATATTTTACCAATGCTTTTCTTATGAACTACTGCAAATACTTTATATAAGTAGGTGGAGAGGTGGTATAGTATTTGTTTTGGATTCTTAACCATTGTTTTAATGGCAATCAAGAGAAACAGATTTTGGCTAATTAAACAAAAAATAGGAGGATTGAAATGGTTAGGAATTCTTACACAACTAGAGAAAAAGCGGAAGATCCAAGCTTCTGGGAAGGCCAGAACATGGAATGACCTAGCAAGCCCCCCAAGACCTCCACTTCTTGTGTTCCTCTATCAAGTTTCAAAATCTGAGAGGCTAAAACTGGTTCAGGTGTCTCCTAGCTATGGCCAAAGGATGTGTATAGCCAGTAGGAGTCCACCTTTGTGTATGGGGAACAATTCCAGGAAAAACATTTCAGAAACATGGCAATTGATGTCTACTCTATTCAACAATGAATTCTAGTTTAACCTAGTCTAAGACCAACTTTCAAGATATAAAAATGCAGAGGAGATGGAAAAGTCATGGCTTCAGAAGAGGATGCCCACTGGAGGATTATACATATAGGTGGGGTCTGTTGTGGTTCAAATAGAAACACGGTTATCAAAGGACAGTGATTTTATGATATTTACCCTCAAACAACTGGTACAGGATCCACAGTAAGAACTTAACTAGTCAAAATCTGTTTCTCTTGATTGCCATTTAAACAACAGTTAAATATAACTGGTTTACATGGGTTTACATGGAGGCCGACAGGCCACAGAAATGGAGAGGGCCCGAGCCTAAGTTGGGTATCTAAACTTCAGCACTGTTGATCTCTGGGGTCAGGATAATTCTTTGCTGTGAATATGTATGTGTGTGTGTGTGTGTGTGTGTGTGTGTGTGTGTGTGTGTGTGTGTGTTGGGAGTGGAGGTCCTGTACATTTTAGGATGTTTCAAAGCATACCTGGCTTCGCCCAATACATGCCAGCCATGACAAACAAAAATGTCTCCATACACTGCCAAATGCATCCTGCAGAGCCAAATTGTTCCTGGTTGAGAAGCACCAACCTGGAGGATGATTGATGAGTCACTGGTTTAATTCCTAAGGGATTATTGAGCTCTTCTTGTATGCATTGTGGTGGGTGCTGGAGTTATGGAGAAGATCGAGACACTTCCTCTGTTTAAACAGGTCACACAGTGATAAAGGCAAACAAATACAAAGAGAAAATGGAAAGTTTTGTGCTCTGTTGTATCATCAGCACCCAGGACATTCCTTGGAACATATTACTCAAATGGTTGCTCAAATGGATGTTGAAAGAATTAATGAAAATATATCCTTTCTTAGCTATGTGTCTTAGGACGAACTTGTAATCTCAAAGAACCTCAGTGTCCTCATTGATAAAACAGGTATAACAATGTAGTGAGGTTTACATAGCATCATACATGCTTGGAGCATGATAAGCATTCAATAAAAAATTATTATAAAATGAAAAGTGTAAAGTGCCCATTAGGAACTTTTCCTGCTTTCTAGAATTGCTAACAAACCTCCTCTCTTACAAAGAGAGGCCATTCTCCAGCACCCAGTCTTGTCTTGTTTATATAGAGAAAACTAAAGAAGGGAAAAGGAGGTTGCCCTTTGGAGAAAACTGAACTCTTCTCCCCTCCACAGGAGGAATTTACTAGGTGCTAACTTCCCCACAGTCAGAAATGTCTGAGAAATTGTTCTCATTAAGTAAGGGATGGGTGATGCTGCCTCATTTGAAAGTTGTGTGTGATGCTGAAGGGGTGTGGAGAAGGGGGCAGGGGAGATTGAACCCGAGAGATGGAGAACCGGGAAGAGATGCAGGGAACATCTGCAACAATCAGTATGTCAGTAAGACCTGGAGGCTGATGAGAGTAGCAGGGGTTTAAGTCAGCTTGCTTGGAACCCCGAGAGGGTAGAACAGAGGAATAGGTGGCTGAGGGGTTGATATGCACAGCTACTGAGGGCTAAGCCACATTTGGGGCCACAGAGAAGAGGAGGAGGCGAGTTTGTGCCAGCATCTCCCACAGGGAAGGACCCTAAGGGGTCTTCTGAAAAAAAAATAACACAGGTCTCCACAAGAAAGAGCCAGTGTTTGGAAGCTGAGTACCCCCAAACAACTAAATGCAGTTCAGTAGAACACGTGACGGAAAGGAGGCAGAGATCTCGTTACCATGGACACATGGGTGGTTTATGATCACAAAGGAGCCAAATAAAACTGACTTGATGAAAAGTAACGGGGCACCTGGTCTAAGGATCCTTAAACTCCCTCAACTAGGATCAGGATTGGTCTCTGATCCTGGAGCAAGACTAAGCCTGAAGTGCATGGGGCTTGGAGGTCTGCAGGGCAGAATGGTGGACAGGTCATTATCTCCAGTTCAGTCTCATAGATGTTCTATGCTTTCATTGCCTGATTGCTGGACTCGCACTGAAGCCCCGGCTTCTACAAGAAAAACGGTCTCACCTTGCGTTCTATCAATAGCACCAAAGGGAGCCTTCATTTCCAAAGGTAATTGCCGCAAACATGTTACACAATATCATTCATTACTTGCTAGGATTGAGTGCTGAAAGTACATTTCACAAGATAATGAAGTTGTTTCCCAGGGCTAAAATAACCGGTTATCTGACTCCTTGGTTCATCCCACATTAGGTGTATTACACACACACCTGTCAAAATAAATAACTTACTTGGGATGTGTCAGAACTCACAACAAGATGATGAGAAATGTATAGGGTTGTAGAAAGCAAATCAGAGAGGCTGAGTGAATGAGGGGAAAATAAGGGTCCGTGTCAGCAAAGGGGCAGCCCAGCAAGAGAGATAAACATGGTGAGATTTTAAAACATCCACATTCCCATTCTTGCAAGTTTCAGTGAACAAACAGGGCCACATGTGGTCACACCAAAAATACTGGCTTGAAATGAATTCCTGGCTGCAGTGGTGTCTCATGAAGCCAGCTCTGTAATTTACAAAGGTGACAGCCAAAGCCATAAAACTAAAATGGGTATTTTCAGTCAGCTAGACTGAGACTAGTGTGGGGAGGGCGGGTGGTGGAAATCACATACTAATCGGAGAAATACATTTTTATCAGGCAACACGTGTCATTAAAAAAAAAAAAAAAAGAAATTGAACAACCTGCTCCAAACAGGAAGAGTTGCAGGCATGGGCTTCCAACATTACTTATTAAATGGAAAACCATTGTAAAGGAAGTTTTAGGAAATATTCAGAGTAGCTTCCAAGAAGAAATGATGAGCTTAGAGAGGCATGGGAAAACCTAGTAGTAATACTAATGATAATAATAATAAATAATAGTAACGGTAAAGGAAGAGGAGAAAGTGGAGGGGAAGAAGAAGAATAGGAAGAGGAAGAGGCAGTGGGAGAGAGAGGGAAGGAGAAGAAATAAATCTTGCCCAATCCAACTAAATAAGGAAAAAGTAAAACATGACATATAAAAAATCTAGACAAACAAGTGAGTCACAATTAGAAAAGGTGGTCAGGATGGGAAGATGAACACCAGTAAATACTGCAGAGTTAAAAATGCTTCAGTGGCAGCAGGCATGTCTTGTGTGGCATCCTCGTTGAGCAATATCCTGTAATAAAACACCTTGAGTAGCACAAGCAGTTTGCAGCCATGACTGTTGGGTACCTAAAGAGCTCCAATTCAATGCAGCATTCCAGCCAAATGGACACGTGGAGGGCTCGGTTCAGCCCGCCTTTGGGCCAACGAAGTCTAAGAACTCATTGAGCTTGGGCAGTTGGCCCAGGCATCTGAGGCTCTGAGTGTCCCCTGATGCTCTGCTACCCCCACCCCCAAAATCCTGCTGCTTTTTCCTCCTCAGCACAACCAATCATAGTTCAGGGAATTTTGTGATCCAGCCATCAGAACCTTCACTTTGCCAAAGACAGAAGAAAAATTAGTAGAGAAAGGCAAGTCCTGGAAGAGAAAGCTGTTGTGAGAGCTAATAAATCCAATATTAGGGTTTATTTGTTAACCTCCAATAACATGACTGTTACAAGCATTACTGTCATTAATAAAATGAATAAAAGAGATTGAATCATAGCCGTGAGGAAAGAATCATGGACTGTGGGGACAGAAGAAGAGTCAAACCCTGCCCACTGAGGGAAAATTGCCTAATTTCTCTAAGCTTGTGTTCTATTGAAGAACACTATTATTTTGTAAACTTACCAAGATTAAATTAATATTAATTAGACGTGCATTTACTGAGTGCTTTTTACCTGTTAGCGCCTGTGTTTAAGTATCTGCAGCATCTCAGTCAAACCTCAGCATTGAGATAAGAACAATCCCCATTTTACAACTGGAGAGGCTAAGAAAGACAAAATAACCTGCATGAGGTTGCAGAACTACTAACTGGCAGAACAGGCATTTGAAGTAGGCCTGTCTGGCTGCAGAAGCTGTGCTCTTAACCTCCACCTAAAAATGCCCAGTGTAGCCCCTGACACATGGTGAGCACTTACTAAATGGCAGCTCCTATTAGTACTGCAGCTGCCTCCATTCTGGAACAAGAAGGCATGTAAAAATAAAAGAATGATTATTGCTGGTGGTGGTTTTTCCATCATAGGAAGTATGAAATGCCCTGCTGGTTCTCACAGACATTTTGCCTAGAAAACTGTGAAGACTTTGCCTTCCCAGTGAAATGAATTAAGTGAACAGAATCAAACGGCAGAAAAACTTCTTTTTTTCTAAAGAGGCTTAGAGAAATGTGCCACTAAAACATGAGGCCCTTTGAAGATGCTGATGTTTCTGCTGTGATCTTCGAAGACTTGAAAGCATAGGCTCTCTTGGAAGGGGTTGATTAGATTTTTCCAAAGATTCTCTTTAACAGACTCAATAATGTTAATTGTGAAAGTCCAAACAACATCAAATTTAATCCCCCCAGTTAAAAGTTTTTGTTTACTGGGAAAACTGGGGTGGACAAGATTTAAGAAAGAGCTTTGAGTTGCCTGTGGCAGTTGAAATTTCCTTGGGACTGGATTTGCTTAGACATTTGATTTCCTTCTGCAGTCGTACTTTTTGATATAAGAAACTATAAACATGTTTAAAGGCGATAATTTATAAGAAAATGGCTCCTATTAAAGAATTTCAGGCCTTATTTCCTAATTAGGTAAGAATTACTGAGTTCTGATCAAGAGAAAAAAAAAATGGTGAGAAAAGAGGCCAGGTGATTAGCAATCTATTTTTAGGACTTGACAGGCCAGTTTTATTGCTAAGAAGAAAGAGGGCTTAATCTATTTGTAGAACTTGATCATAGCCCAAAGCCATTTGTCACTGCAAGTTAAAAACCTCTGCTAACTTACTGCTTTAAGCAGCCTATGCTAATCCCTCTGGAAACCCAATCTTTTTACCTCATCACCAGATGGCACCAAACATCTTTAGGGGGGAGAAGAGAGGTGAATGAGAATGTTTACTTTCGATTTTTTTATCTAAAAAATGAATCCATTTAAAATGTTAAATGCTGAGAGAATGAAATGCACAGGGCAAGTGAACCAATCTTCCATGATAAGCTGTTTCATAGCATTTGTTGTGTTTGGCCAGGATCATTTTCATATTTTCTAAGACATTTAATTTGATAATATCAGGAAAAGACAGTATTTCTAGAGTCATTTTTTAAAATAACATAAAAGCACTTTGACCATTTTAAGTTTACAACTCAGTGACATTAAGTACTTACAATGTTGTGCAATCATCACCATTATCTATTTCCAGAACTCTTTCGTGATCACAAACAGAATATTAAACAGTTTTTAAAGTAATTATAGATTTCCAGAAAGTTGCAATAATAATATAGGGATGTCCCGATAACACCTCACCCAGTTTCTTCCAGTGGTTATAGTTTATACCTTAGCCCATTCAGGCTGATATAACAAACCAGGTGTTTATAAACCGGTTGGCTTGTAAACAACAGATGTTTATTTCTCATGGTTCTAGAGACTAGGAAGTCCAAAAGCAAGGGGCTGGAAGATTTGCTGGCTGGTGCAGGCCTGCTTCCTCGATCGTCAACAACTGTCTTCTCCCTGTAAACTTACATGGAAGAAGTGCAAAGGAGCTCTCTGGGTTTTCTTGTTGTTGTTGTTGTTGTTGTTGTATGTGTGTGTGTGTTTTGTAAAGGCACTAATCCTATTCATGAGGCACCCAATGTCAGACCTAACCACGCCTCAAAGGCCCCACATCTTAATACCATCACACTGAGAAATTAAGTTTCAGCATACGAATTTGGGAGGGACATGAGCATTTAATCTATAACATCTTATATAACTGTAGTACAATATCAAAAGCAGGAAACTGACATTGGTAAAATGTGTGTATGTACTTCTAAGGCACTTTATCATGTGTAATTTATGTAACAACCACTGCTATCAAGATACAGACAAGTATGAATGAAGGGTGCAAGCCTTGTCTCTATTAAAGTCCTTTAATTAAAGTCCTTATAAACCCCTGTTTATAATATAGTTACCTTATATATTTACTCTATATATGTTGAGAACCACATCACACTTATACCTTTCGCTTTAATCATCAATTACAATCTAAGAAAGTCAAGAAGAGAATAATGTATTTTATTTACCTGTATTTTGTTCTTCCTGTTATTTCTTCTTGATGTTCAAAGATTCCTTCTTTAATCACTTCTTTCTGTTTCAGGAACTTCCTTTAGGAATGGTCTACTGGTGACAAATTCTCTTACTGTTTCTTCATCTGAGAGTGTCTTTATTTCTCTTTCATTCCTGAAAAATAATTTTGCTGAATATAAACTTTAGCATTGACAATTCTTTTGTTTCAGCATTCGAAAAATGTGTCACTTCTTTCTGCCCTTTCTATTAAATATTTTCTGATGAGAAATTCATTGTATTTGAATTGTTTTAATCCTATACGTAAGGTGTCTTCTCTCTCTTGCTGATTTCAACATTATTTTTCCCTTATTTTTCCGAAGTTTGAGTATAATGTGCTTTTGTGTGGATATGTTGGGTTTAACCAGTTTGGGATTTACTTGGTTTTTCAAATTTATTGTTTATTACTTTTGCCAAATTTTGGTATTTTTTTTTTTTTTTGATCACCACACTCTTTCTCCTCTCCTGGTATTCTAAAGACATGAATGTTAGCTGTTTTGTTATAATCCCACAGGTCCCTCAGAATTTTTTTTCTGTTTTTTTGTTAGTGTGTGTTGCCTCTGTTATTCAGACTTGGTCATTTCTGTTGTTCTATATTCAAGGTAACTGATTTTTTCCCTTGTCTACTCCATTACTCTATTTAGCCCATTCATTGAGTTTTTAATTTTGGTGATTGGATTTTTCAGTTCTAACATGTCCACTTGGCTCTTCTTTATGTTCACTATTTTTTCTTTGCTGAAACATTCTACTGTTTTTCTTTTTTTTTTTTTTTTTAGTGTAATTGCAATGGCTTGTAGAATCATTTCTTGTGACAGTGCTTTAAAATGTTTGTTGGATAATTTTTACATCTGTGTTATCTTAGTGTTGACATATGTTAATTGTCTTTTCTCATTCTAGTTTAGATTTTCCTGGTTCTTCATATGATAGCTGATTTCTGATTGTATGCTAAATATTTTGATATTATTTTCTAAAACTCTGAATGTGATTTAAGCCTTCTGTTTTCACAAGCCTCCTTTGACATTACACTGGCAGATGAAGGGGGATCCTGCCCATTACTCCAGGTGAAAGTGGACATCTAGATCCTTCAGGTCACCCTCATTGACACAAGTGTGTCATTCTTTGGGCCCCAAAGTTTTCTCTACCTTTTGATATCTCCTTGTGTTTTCTTTCTATAAAGTGTGGTGGAGGGTTTTTAGCTGTAGTTAGCAGGAAGAGTAAGAAATGTGTCTATGGCCATCTTGGTCCTGAACCAGAAGTCCTAAGGTCATTTAATCTTATTTCATTTGTGTGTGTGTGTGTAGTTGGTGAAACATAGCCTCCAAGTGAAACTATAGCAATAATGATGCTTTAGGTTGAATAATTGGGATGCTTGTAGACCTTAACTTCTTAACAGTTCATTAACTTCTTAATGAATTGTGCACTTCTGGAGAAGAGCAGCACCAATTGGTCAATAATATTTCTACCACCTAAGGCAGTGGCAAGCTATTTGTTTTTGTAAAAAATGTGTAAGGAAGATTAATATTGTTTTCTTAAAAATATCAACTAATTTTTTTTTCTTAGAAACTATGTAAAGAGCTTGTTTAAATACACCTGGAGACTTGGGAATGATAGCCTCATTCTAAGCTTTCTGCTCTTGACAGGGAAGAATTATGCTCTGAAGTGACACATGTCATTGATTATTAAATAAAGACACCATGGAAGGGGAAGGAAAGCACAGTCTTCAGTGTATTTTATTCTTCTTCTTGACTAGAATAAATCTGCTGAATTATGAGCTTTGACTATCATGTCACAGAGAAAGCAGCCAAGGTTGAGTATACCTGCTAATTATAGGCCCAGCTCAGCAGGAATACCCAGTTGCTATCAGCAATCCAGCCAAATCACAACCTTTTCCTTAGAATGAAAATATCCCCATTGTAGCCTGAAAGTTAGCAAATGGATTTAATAGCTTTTAGTTTTAAGTTTCTCTGATTCATACCTCCAATGACACTGTGTAGGATGCTATACATCAGAAATTGGAAATTATTTAAGAGCCACATAATAACATTTTAGTCTTTACAAGCTGCACAGTCTGTTGCAACTACTCAACTCCACCATTGTAGCATGAGAGAAACAAGATGACACAGAAACAAATGAGTGTGGCTCTGTTTCAATAATACTTTATTTACAAAACAGGCAAATGGACTAGATTTTGCTAGAGAACCGTAGTTGGCTGACTCCAGGTATACACCATGGGGCAGGATAGTTTACTGAAATATTAATTTATATTCCTCTCCCTGTAGATTCTCATTTCTTCATTCCCCTATAGACAGATTTTTTCATGTTTTCTTGCCTTAGGAATTTCGATACATAAGAAGTCAGAAGTAGCCTGAAATCAAATTTTCTTCCCCCTTCTTCTGAAATGCAAGGCAGGAGGTGCAAGCTGACGTCGGGAAGCTTGAATATGGCCAATGACACATTTTGCTTGGCCCAAGTGATGTTATAAAAGCATTTGATTTAGTAAGCAGTATTTAACAATCAGGATGATTTATATAAAAACACAGATTTCTGACTTTTTTGAAAAAAATGAGCAGATCTGGCACAAAAGGCCCTGCATCCCTCCTGGTAATAACTGGCTACTGCAGAGCAACAAATACCTGTTTTCAATAGTTTTCCCAAGTCCCCACTACTCCCTGTTACCTTCTGAAATAAATTCTACTGTTAGATGCCATTATAATTTTTCATTGACGGTTTTATGATAAGGAATTATTTCTTTATCTGAGTCCCTATACCAGTGTTTATATTAATATATATAAACCTTTGAGCTACTTCTTTTCTTATCTGCCATCCTTGATCTGAGACCATTGTAGGAATAATGCTGAGTGTCCCAGATGATGATGGAAGAAGAAAATGACTTTAAAAGGAAAGGAAAAAGAAGACATTTCTCTAAACACTCCAGTGCTAAGATGACAGTGGAACTCCAAAAGAAATAGAGCCAGCAGTATTCTGTGTGGCTCTGGCTGTTTTGAAACATGTCGCAAATGCTTTGGCACTCCTTGTGTGAAACTGGGTCAGCCACAGTGACTGTCTCAAGGAGAATTTTATAGAGGTTATACTGGTAGCTTTTGTGGCAAGAAACCACATCTGCAGGTTTCTCTTTGGCACTCCTTCTGATAGCCTTCACCAACTATGTAAGAAGTCTGGCTACTGTGACGTAGTTATGTAGAAGGACAATATAAAGAGACCACAGTGAGAAAAAGATGTCCTAGGAGCCCCAGTGATTCTGGCTCCCAGCTTCCTAAACATTCCCAGCCCAGATCCAGATATATAAGTGAGAAACCTTCAAAATGATACCAGCCTCAATTGCCATGTGACCGCAACTTCATGAAAGACCCTGGGCAAGAACCACCTAGCAGAGTCAGTCAATCTTCAGAGCAAGATAAATGACTTTTACTACTTTAAGTCACTGTTCTGGAATTTTTATTTTTTTAAATTTATTTATTTTTTTGAGACAGAGTTTTGCTCTTGTTGCCCAGGCTGGAGTGCAATGGCATGATCTTGGCTCACCGCAACCTCCGCCTCCTGCTTTTAAGTGATTCTTCTGCCTCAGCCTCTCCAGTAGCTGGGATTCCAGGCATGCGCCACCACGCCCGGCTAATTTGGTATTTTTGGTAGAGATGGGGTTTCTCCATGTTGGTCAGGCTGATCTCGAACTCCTGACCTCAGGTGAGCCACCCACCTCGGCCTCCCAAAGTGCTGGGATTGCAAGCGTGAGCCACCACGCCCGGCCAGAATTTTTATTTTTTTAATGCCAAAGAGACATCTGTGCTCCTGTGTTCATTGCAGCATTATTCACAACGTATGTGTGTATGAAGTGCACTTCTCAATTTGTGTTCCAGTCCAGTGCTTTGGATGAAGATTTTGGAAAGTTCTCAGCAAGCTCTCTGAACTCCTTTCCACTTTGAGTAGTTGCATGGTAAACAAATAAATACATACCATGGAGAGTTATTTCTCTAAAGTTCCTCTCATCTTGTTTATGCTCCTACATACAATTTCTTGAAATCAAAACAATTTGGATATGGAAATGAGTGTGATACCATTTTAGAAAAGAAAGGTGGCAGGTTCAGAGCCTCTCTGAGAGGAAAGGATCTTTAAAAGTAGTTGAGAAAGGAACCTGGAGGGAGATTTAAAAGTGAAAGAGGAGGGGTTTGATGAGGCCCCAGAAAGCTTTCCTGTAAATGAAGAACAGCTAAATGAGCCATTTGTAAGCAAATAACTGAAAAACTGAAGAAAAATGAGCTGGGGACTGGTTTTTGTTCAGACCAAGTAATATAGGTAGTGCTGTTTGGCAGCAGCAGAACTGAGAAAGCAGCAAGACTCTTAATTGCGATTTCTAAACCTTCTTGCTGAGGAAAGACAGGGGAGAAGCTGGGACAAGAAGTCTGAGTGCTCCTTCTGCTAATTAGAAGCCTCCACAAAAATAGATTGTCAGATACTCTTTTGGCCTCCGTAATTCCTATAACTTCAGCTTATGGGATCTGGGGAAAAGCAAGTGTTGTAAGATTTCTTCAAAATAAATCATCCTCAAATCCTTTGCCCCTTGTATTCACAAGTCAAATGTGTGCCTGCAGAGACTGCCATATGCAAAAGTGTGGCAAAAAATTGTGCGGCTGAAACTAACACATCCACTCTTCTGTGGAAAGCAATACTTTCAACACACTTGGCCTCAGTTTCATGTATTAAGATGATAAAGTGGCTTATGAAGGACAGAAAGACAAAACCAAGGAACAAAAAGGAAATTTGAAGCAGCCTATCCTCCTAGTCTCTTCAAAAGGCATCATCATTTCAAATGTGGTAATAAGACCTGGGCCATCTGCACCTGAGTTACCCAAGACTCCCATTGAATGCTTCTAATTACAGGGGAGAGCCCAAATTCTCTTTGAGGTCAGGAGAGAGATAAAGGCATTCTGACCCCCTCACCTGAGTATGGCAAGAAAAGAGGGCTTTGGGTTCTCATAAATTCATTCTTGTCACAGTATGTAGAGAAAATTACCTCAGAATCATGCCCTGGGCCTCCCGAGGGCCATAAATTTAAGAGAGGGGATGATTCCCGAAGGCAGTGAATTCTTTCTCCTTTAATTTGCATCCCTTAAGAGGGCCTACAATGAAATGGCTGTTAGCAGCAAGATGAGTTGTTCCAGAAAGCAGCATGGATGGAAATAAAGCTCTCAAGTCAACTATAAGTGTCTAAAAAAGGACTTCCAGGAAAAAGTACTAATAGAAAAAAGGAAGGCAGGAAGACAGGAAGGAAGGAAGGAAGGAAGGAAGGAAGGAAGGAAGGAAGGAAGGAAGGAAGGAAGGAAGGAAGGAAGGGAGGGAGGGAGGGAGGGAGGGAGGGAGGAAGGGAGGGAAGGAGGGAGGAAGGAAGGAAGGGAGGGAGGGAGGGAGGAAGGAAGGGAAGGAAGAAGGAAAAGAAGGAGAAAGAAAAGGAGGAAAAGAGACACTTGAGAAATACATTAGACATTCAGATATAAAAGAACCTCAAAAGACCCATCAAACCTAACCAAGATAAAATCAGAAGTGTCTTATTCATAGCCTTCAATTAAAATAGTAGCATTTATAATTATCATACAGTGCAATGACCCAATTTTTATAAATAATCTGAATGCTGCTTTTAAAGGCAATGATGTCAGAAAGAATGAAATTCTTCTGAACGTATCAGTCGATTCCTTGCACTATTTCTATAGCAACTAGAAACAAGTTACAAGGCTTGGCATCAGGAGATTCTAAGTTTGAAAAAGCAAACCACTTTAGGTTGTTTATCAAGTTCAGTAAAAATAATAAAGCAGCTAATCTTATTGAACTTCCTAATTAGACTTTTAAAAGTCCTTCATGATTTTGTCAACATCATCAAAGGAATGAGTTTCCACCTGGTGCCCTTTAATACCTCAGAAGGCTCAAAGTTAATGGTGGAGTCCTAAGCTATTTGCAGTATTTCAAAAAACCTAATGAAAATGGCATATTTATCTGTGTAACTCTCATGAGTTCTGAACCTACATGATCCAATATCTACATGGAACCACATTCAAGCAAAGCATAGTCCTAAATAGCATTTTAAAAGGGAGTTTCATTTTTCATCTAAAACACATGAACAACACTACTCAATAATCCCATCAATATTTTTTGGGTCCTCCTTTCTCTCTTCTCTTTTTTTTCCACCCTGCACCTACACAGAGCCTTGCATTCAGGAAAACTCCCTAAAATGTTTCCTCTACTGGCCGCATTTTGTTTTCCCCCACCTTTTTTTTTTTTTTTGGAGACAGAGTCTTGCTCTGTCACCAGGCTGGAGTGCAGTGGCATGATCTCTGCTCACTGCAACCTCTGACTCCCTGGTTCAAGAGATTCTCCTGCCAAGGATGTGGAGAAATAGGAACACTTTTACGCTGCTGGTGGGAGTGTAAACTAGTTCAACCATTGTGGAAGACAGTGTGGTGCTTCCTCAAGGAACTAGAAATAGAAATTCCATTTGACCCAGCAATCCCATTACTGGGTATACACCCAAAGGATTATAGATCATTCTATTATAAGGACACGTGCACACGAATGTTCACCGCAGCACTGTTTACAATAGTAAAGACCTGGAACCAACCCAAATGTCCATCGACGATAGACTGGACAAGGCAAATGTGGCACATATACACCATGGAATACTATGCAGCCTTAAAAAATGATGAGTTTGTGTCCTTTGTAGGGACATGGATGAATCTGGAAACCATAATTCTCAGCAAACTGACACAAGAACAGAAAATCAAATACCACATGTTCTTACTCATAGGCAGGTGTTGAACAATGAGAACACATGGACACAGGGAGGGGAGCATCACACACTGGGGTCTGTTGGGGTGCCAAGGGAGGGAAATTAGGAGGGGATGGGATAATATGGGGAGAAATGCCAGATGTAGGTGATGGGGGAATGGAGGCAGTAAATCACATTGCCATGTGTGTACCTATGCAACAGTCCTGCATGATCTGCACATGTACCCCAGAACCTAAAGTACAATAAAAAAAGAGAGAAGAGAGAGATTCTCCTGCCTCAGCCTCCTGAGTAGCTGGGATGACAGGCATGCACCACCACACCCAGCAAATTTTTGTATTTTTAGTAGAGACGGGGTTTCACCATAATGGCCAGGATGGTCTCAAACTCCTGACCTCAGGTGATCCACCTGCCTCGGCCTCCCAAAGAGCTGGGATTACAGGCGTGAGCTGCCATGCCTGGTCTCCCCACCTGCTTCTTATGTAGCTTTCACTAACTTCCCTCATACTCTTTTTCCACCTCTCCCTACCTCTTCCCATTTTCTAGCTCTTGTCTAGCTTGACTACCTATTTTCCTGTTTCTGCCTCTTCCAAAGGCAAGAAGGGGCACTCTGCTCAGCCGTGGAAACCAAAAAAACAGAGACATAGCAGCATCGGTTTGTTTATTGAGTAGAAAAGTATCTGTTAATCATTTGAGCATTTTACAGGATTTTGTCTTCAAGTGACATCTTATTTGCTAAATCAAGGGTAGGAACTTAAGCACTTCCTGGGTGGCTTTCTCCTCCTTAGCTGTTCCTCCCTTAGAGGTGCCCTTGTGGTACCTTCAGAGGATCTCTATGGCACCTCCATATATAGTTTTTTAAAAAGTTGAATAGTGATTGTTTTCTTGACCACTGGTTTGGCACTTTCCCATTAAATAACTTTTTAGGTGTGTGTGCCATTTTCCAACCAGACTGCATGCCCTTTGGAGACAAGAGACAAGGAGAGGTTATCTTGTATACTATGGTAATGTATATTAATATGGTTAACACACATACTACATTAATGTTAATGCTATAGAGTTAATGACACTAAAAATCATGGGCTTTTTTTTTTTTTAAGCAAATTTGTTGTTTCTAGCACAAGGCACTTTCTCAAGTGTATGCCAAGGGGCAATCATTTTATAAAATATTCTGTCCAGGTTATGAGAAAAGCCAGATTATGGGATAAACATACCCAGGTTATCAGATGAACAAGCAAGAGACTAACCAGCAACTCCTGGTTAGTCTCTTGCTTGTTTATCCCATCAGATCTCATATGTACTTGGTGACTCATCAGTCTATTCGTGTTGCTATAACAAAGTACCTGAGACGGGGAAATTTATAAAAAGAACAATTTATTCCTTAGAGCTCTGGAAGTTGGGAAGTTCAAGATCAAGGCATCAGCAAATTCGATGGCTGGTGGAGATACTCTGTGCTTTCAAGGTGGCTTCTTGATACTGCATCCTCACATGGTAGAAAGAGCTAGCTCTATGTCCTCAGATGGCAGAAGGCAGAAGGGAAAAAGGCCTAATTAGTTCCCTCCAATTCTTTTATAAGGATATTAATTTTATTTGGGAGGGGAGAGCTCTCATGATCTAATCACCTCCCATTAGAAGGCCTCGCCTTCTACCATCACCTGGAAATTTCACTTCCAACTTATGGATTTTGGAGGGACTCATACATTCAAACTATAGCACTTGATCACAAACCCCACTTCCCTTTTCAAAACATCCCTCAACATCCCACAGAGTGAACGTGGAGCTCCCTTTGGTAAACTGGGGCCTAAGATCATAAGTCAAGACATGTCTAAGATAAAATCTATTTCTTGTGGCTTCTCTGTTTTCTACTTTATCTTTTCTTAACATAAGTTAATGCTGTAATCAGGTGTGAAGAGGAACAATGAAAGCACAGAGGTAAAAACACACAACTCTAAAATGTTCCTTTTATACCATCTGTAGTGCGTTTAATTCTGGCAGCCTTTGTTGAGTCCATTTTCCCCTTCTGCAGGTCAGGCTTGAAGTGATACATGCTTTTTGTTTTCTCTGGACACCAATCAGAGGAAGTTTCTTTCAACATCTGGTACTGCTTAAAAGCTAGAAAAAAAAAGAAAAAGAAAAAAAATCACTTCATGAAAAAGCTATTAGTAGACGAGGAAATAAGGCCTTGGTGTTCTCACAAAGGAAGGAACACTTAAGGACATTTTTTTTAAAAAAAACAAATAAAATAGAAATTTGAATGCAGCTGACATGTATTTCCATTGACAGTTCATTGTCTGGTGTATAAAATGATCCACAGCAAAACACTGTTCCTTTCTTACATAAAGAAGAAACTCTCAGACATGCAGAAAAGGACAGCCTGGGGGAAATGTATGAACACCATATTGAATTATGTTAAATGGGTCATGGTCAGCCACTAAAAGAACATTTCCTAAGAAGGCAATAATCAGTTATTCAAGAGTAGCCCCACAAAGCAAACAGAATGGTGAGGAACAGACACAGCTATGATCACAGTCAAGTGTCCTGCTCTGAGAGAGGCCTCATTCCTGGGAAAACTGCTGAGATATTGCTAACCATGCTCAAGGGGGAAGCCCTTGCATTTCACTGAGACCATGAAAGATTAGAAATAAAATTGATAAACAACAAAAATGCACACGAAATCACTCACTCATTCAAGAAACACTTTTTAAAGCACCTATCAGGGAACAAAAAGAAAGACTGAAAATAGCATGATATCTTCCCTCTAGGAGTTTAGATCATACTAGGAAATAAGATATTCGCAGGGGTAACTCTAATACCAGGTAAGATGTAATGAATTTTGTAAGAGAGACAAATTGCTCTGAACATTCAGAGAAGGATGAATCCTTTAAAAATTTTTTTTCTTTTGCAATGTACTGAGAATTTATGTATGGGTCATTGTTTAGGACAAAAGTAAATAAAATGATCTCTGCCCTTTATTGACTAGTATTTTTAGGGATCATTCACAATTCCAATGATCTTCTTGGTACCCAAGAAAATATGGCCTTTGGGGACGTATCTGGCCCACTGCCTGTTTTTAAAAATAAAATTTGATTGGAACATGGGCGCATCCTGTTTACATATTGTCTCTGGCTGCTTTCAAGCTACAATAGCAGGGTTAAGTAATTGCAATGCAGATAGTATAGCCGGCAAAACTAAAAATATTTAACATCTGGTCCCTTTACAGACAAAGTTTTCTGGCCCCTGTACTAGAAGACAATCAAAAATGTTTCATCTATTTGATCATGATAATGTGATGAGGAATCTCTTTGCTATACTATTCATGTACTAAACAATTCCCATCACAAATAGTGGGTGATTGTTCCCATTTCAATATGACGTTAGAAAATGCATCTACAACTACACAGTCTCAGAGCTTGGAAGCTCCTTTAGGATGTCAACATTTCCTGATTATCCATGCTTGTTTTTTCTTCACCATTGTATCCCTGTTGCTGGGTGCAAATAAACATTTTTATGATGAAAGCAGATTAGACCTGGAGAGATGCATAAACTCTTCCAAAGTCACATAAGAAATGCTGGCACCAGAACCAGAATTCAGGGCCTCTCCATCTTCAATGGATGTTACCTTGTCTTTTCTAGAAGTTTCTCTCTTGGGCTTTGCAATGGCTTCTTATCTTGTCTCACAGACTATATACTTGCCTGCAAAAAGTCATTACTATCAGAACATCTCTAGAGCTCTGCTCAGAAATCTCTAGTGCTTTGCCATTACTGAAACCTTACCAACATTTCAAGGCTTAGCTCCACTGTTCCTCTTTATGATGACTTCTAAACTCTCACACCATCGCCTTCAAATGAAATGCTATGTGCCTCCAGAATTTCTATTTGTTGTATAGAAAAACTTGTACCGTAGCAGAAAAACATGTATTGTTTAGAGCATCTTCTTCCAAGTCATCTGATTCTAGCTTTCCATTGTGTTTGAGCTATTTTACAACTATGTCAGTTGTAGATTACTGACAGTAATGCAAAACAATTCTTGTTTATAAATATGCAAACAATTCCATCAGGTGAAGATTCAGTTGACTTCCCTCTCCACTGTGGAAGAAGTCAGTTTTGTCTCAATTTGCTTGTTCATTACAATATTCCAGACCTATACATGGATTCTACATATTTGCTCTTCTACTTCTCCTTTCAATTGGCTTAATATTTGCCTAGTTCCCTTATTAATAATGATTTAGGCTGGGTGCAGTGGCTCATGTCTGTAATCCAAGCATTAAAAATTAGCAGGCATCCGGTCATGTGCCTGTGATCCCAGCTACTCTGAGGCTGAGGCAGGAGAATTGCATGGGACCCGGAGTTTGAGGCTAAGATGGTGCCACTGCCCTCCAGCCCAGATGACAGAGTGAGACCCTGTCTCAAAATAATAACAGTAATAATAATGACAAAGAAAATCTTTAAAACATTTTCATTTTACACCTGTATGAGAATCATGATTTGATCTTTTTAAAAAATTGCCATTTAACACCTTTCTTCCTTTTTTATTTTTCAACTACTATATGCAAAGCTTAGTGCTAGGAGTTGGGCATATAATGATAATCAAAATAGCAATGGTTCCTGACTTCAAGGAATTTATGTCTAGTGGGGAGATAAAGATTTTTTTTTTAAAAAAACACAGATATAAGAAAATATTTAAGGGCCATAGAGAATACATAATATTCTAAGAGGAAATCAGAGAAATTGGTTTGGAGTTGCAAGGGGCAGTCAGGAAGTTAAGGAGGTCCCCTTAGAAAGTGGCATCAGAGATGAGGCCTGAAGGTGAGAATTAACTAGGTAAAAAGAAAGAGGAGGAACTGTTCAGGCAGGGGAAAGGTATAGGATAAAGCCCCTGGAGTGGGGTGGAGACGGATTATAATGTAAGAGGGAAAGAGTGGCAGCAGTTGAGGACCCTGGATACCAGATTAGGCAGGGCCTCGCAGCCCATAGTCTGTAGTTTGGTTGGATGTTATATTCAACAGGAGGTCACTAAAACATTTTACAAAGATCTCTCCGCTTTCACACTGAGAATGAGTGAGAATGAGAATGAGATTGGAAGGAAGCAGGGGCTGTTAAGAGTTGTTCAATCATATCTGTATAATATCTCATTTAAACACTCATTTCAGTCTACCTTCTAATATAATGTTGGGGACTAGAGTTTACCTCCTCAACTGAGGACAGAGATCATGTGTTACTTATTTCTGAAGCCATCTAGTTTTTTGCTTACATGAAAGGCATGAGGTAAATTCTTATTGAATTGAACACCAATCAGTGTTCTGATAGTAACAAGAGCTCACATTTATTGGGTGCTTACTATGATTCAGACACTGTTCCAAGAGCTTTGCATGAATTATGCAATTTAAAACTCATAGCAATTCTATCAGGCAAGTTTAATAATTATTTTTATTTTACACATGAGATAACAGAGGCTTAGGGAGGTGAAATAACTTGCCTGAGGTCATGTAATCTGCATGTTGGATGAAGGCAGTCTTGCCTAACTCTAGAAACTGAACTCTTAATCAGAAGCTGTATTCCTTCCCACTGAAATATTTGAATATCAAGTTTACCAAAACAGATGGTGGTTAACTCTATCTATCTTTCTTTTTAGCCCTTCAGAAGATTTATTAGGTTGGTGCAAAAGTAATTGCAGTTTTTGCTTTTACCGTCATTGCAAAAACCTGAATTACTTTTGCGGCAACCTAACATAATCTGACACCTCTTTATCCAGATTGCCTTCAAGCTCTAGGTAAACATTTTGGAAATCACAGCCTCCTTCAGACATTGTAGTTTATACTTTCTCGTATCCTTTCAAAGAGGTTTGCCAGTAACATCCGGCACAGAATCTGTCTTACATTAGTGATTTGTGTCATCTCCAAAATAATTTTATGCCTAACAACATCACCTATATTGTTTGACAGCGGAAGCCAAACCATGAGAAAAATGGACCCATTAACTGCAGCTCCAACTGAAACATAGATAAAAGAATAAATATTTGCCAAATACAAAGGAGCCAAATTCAATAGGGAAAGGGCCATTCTGTTTCAAATTCTGTGGTGATCTCAAACAATGTAGGAAGGGAAGAAAAAATAAAATGTAATTGAGTATTTGATTTCATTACATTAATGTATCTTCACTGCATTCATCTAATCAGACAATTACAAGGAAAAAGATATAATAGTACCGGATTCACTCCACATGAATAAAAAGCAATTTTGGATTATCTTGCTATATTGACTTCTCATCACAAAGAGTCCAGTTTCTTTCTCTTGTATGCTGCTGGGGAAAATTATAATTGCTTTAACTGGTTTTGATTGACCAACTGCTTTAACAGGACCATAAATATAGATGTCAGAACAGCAAACACTAAATGTTTATTTCTGTGATCCTTCTCTGGATATTGACAATCTGACCCATGAACCCGCCAGCAGGTAATCTCATAGATCATTTTCTCTACAGGAGATTCTTGCAGTTGGACAGGTTTGTCAATACCTCTCACAGAGGGTTTTGATCAAGGACTGCTTTGTAATTGTCTGGAAGATACATTAAACACCTCACTTTCCCCAGGGTTCTAAAGACAGAACAGTCACTTCAAGTGTAAATTGCTCACACTAAGATTTTTCTATCTGGCTATTTTAAAAAGCATGTTTCAGATCCTTGCTGCTTAAAAAAATTCACAACCATATAAATATGACTCTCATACATTTTTCTGAAGCTATTCCCTTGCTCATCAAATCAGAGCATTAAAAAAATCTCTAGGTGACAAATCTTTTTAAATTTAGAGAATACGACTGCTTGATGCTCTAGCCAACCAACTCCCACCTTAGAAATGCCGTTAGGAGTTCATATGTTTCTGTTCATACTGACATGGGTATACATTAATTAGTATCTACTGAGCATGCAAAACAAATAATGGACAAAATCATTTAGATAATTTATACCATTGCCTCTCTTTTTTGCAAAAATACTTAGCAAAGAGTGGGGAGATTTCATGGAGGGTATGTGTGGACCCTCAAATGATAGTATGAGAGAGCTGAAAGGGAAAATAATGGAGTAGAAAATAGAAGAAAATGTAGGAACATTGAGGGCAGACCTGCTCCTTATACAGATGAGAGGCAGAGGAAGGTCAATGGCATTGTCCTCTCCTTCCTTGTACCCCTCCCCATTTCCCTACACTGATCTCAATTTGTATGGAAAGTCAGAATTTGGCCACAACACCTGTTCAATTCTTATCTTCCCAAGAATTTTTTTTTTTCATTTTTTTTTTTTTTTTGGTGTCACTGTTGCCAAAATCTCTTTTTGTCAGGTAGGCAGAAAAACAAAATGGAGAACATCTGTTCTGAATTATTTTTCCCTGAGCATGAGTTACTAGCAGGGGGGAATAATAGCACACTTTTAAATTATTAACAAGGTTGTGAAATTTCAAACACATTGGTAGGGTCTGTGGTTGAGGGGTGGGAATACGGTGGGAAATACAGCATTTGCATAAGAAAAAATCTACAAAGTGTACCCCTAGCCTGATCAAGACACTATCAAAGTGGACTAGCTGGTGCCTTAGGTCATTAGGAAGAAATAACCCAGTGCATGATTAGATCAGCATAGTAAAGAGAGGATTTTGATCAATTTTAACATGGGCATAACCACCCAATTGCATTGAGAAAATGCTAAACTCCGCTACCTAAGAAGGCACCTGTGAATTCACCATCCAGAGGACAGCTGTTTTCTTTCTAGCTAAGCTTTTATGCTGTACATCATAAATTCATGGGGAGTCTTTCTGTAGCATTAAGCTCAGAGGCATTCAGGGTATAGCAGTCTTAAAATAAGGTCCGTATTAGTATTTATTGGCCAAGAAAGCCATTATAGATGAAGAGGAGGAACCACTTTCTAACAAAGCCTACCCCATATATAGTACAGTTAAAAGAGGATTTACATTTTAGAAGAACTCACCATGAAGAACAAATGAACATAAAGAAGACAAGAGATTTAACAGGGAGGGGATTTGGGAGTAAGAAGACTCCTGACAACCATTCTCAACTTACTGAACTGACATTAAAAATTGAAAATTATAGAGGCAAAGTAGACAAAGTCAGTTCTTCCATATATTTCATCCTCCTGCTCTAGGAACTCATAAACCAGCTCTTCAACACACAGGTGAAAGTGTGAATCTGAGACCTAATGAATACTGAAAATATTCCCCAAAATTCACAATTTGAGAACAAGTTGTCATGAATTAATTTTGTCTTATCACCCAATTCAAATGGATTATAAAATAAACTTAAATTGCAAGCTTCCCATGGACAATCTTATTGCATCTTTGGGGTCCAGTCTGAAATGGGAGTTGCGGTATATTTTATGGTTAGTAGAAGGCATTTCATTTCATATTAACATATTCACACACCACCTCTCTTCATCCCATCTTGTTCTCATGTGAATATGGTTAAATCTCTAATCATAGCTGCACAGTGACCAAAAGCTCACTTATCACATATTCCCCCTCCAAGTCCTTCCACAGAGTGGTATGTCTGCATACTGCTAAGAGAATTGGATTTCACAGAGGCAAGCTGAGCTGGAGTCTCATCTCTTCTAATTACTGACGATGTGACCCCAGACAAGGTTACATGACAATGTGACCCCAGACAAGGTTACGTCATATCCTTGAGCCTCAGTTCCCTCATCTATAAAATTAGGATAACAATATAAGTACCCTGAAGAGTTGTGAGGATAAAATGATATAATGTGAAGTGATTGGCCCAGTGTCTGGCGAGTATTCAGTAACAATTAATTGTTACCATTACACTGCAGTGTTGACCTGCTACCTGTAGACTTTGATGATATATTGTTTCTGTTTTCTTTAGACTAATGAACAATCTTAAATACTATTAAGCAAGTGTCCGGGTGGCATGTGTCTCTCATATGTGAACAGTAAGAGCAAAGGAAATTTATACACATGCTTTGGTACTTCCAAAGTGTTTATGCTTATTATCTCCTTTGATCTCTACAACATTTTGTGAAGCAAGGTGAATATTCTTATCCTCATTTTGCAGATGACTACACTGATTTACAGGGCAAAGGACTTAATCTATTTTGTTCTCTGTGGTAGATACAGGTTATATTCTCAGATCTTTTTACTTTCATGTGGAATAAACAAAAGAAATCTGGTTATCTCTGGCCAGCCTTGAAGTAAGCTTCTACTCAGCCAAGTGTTCTGGTTGAATGTGTGTAATTTTTCCCGGGTTGATGTTAATCCTATCCTGGACTCAGCTGGCTTCTGAAGCTCCTGGATCAACCCTTTAATCTGCCCCCCAGGTATATCCCAGAAAACAAGACTTCATATTCTTCAGTGTAATTTTCATCATAAGGTCACTTGAAAGAAACCTTATCTGAAAAATAATTTTCCATTCCTTTATGATCTAAATATTATTATTAGATGAAATGAAATTATCAAAGCAAGAGATTCATAAAGATGTGCTTCTTGGTTGTTTGTGAAATTGGTTTTATTGAGTGGTCATCCATCATTATTTTCTTCAATTTAATTGTTGACATAAAGATAAAAATAATTTTAAGAGACAAACGTGATTATTACGTCAATATGACAACATTGACTATTAAAGTCATTCCACCAAGATTTGAGTGACTACATTTTGTCATAGTTTAGGTTCTAAGGATGCAATAGTGAACAAGGCACAGTCCCCATTCTCAGACAGGTAAACAGGAAAATGGTTCATAGGGTGGTACATGCACCATAGTGAGTGAAAGCACTTAAAATGTTTAGGAGTTCCCAAAGTCCAGGGGTCCCTAAAACTACCCTTCCTTCTGATACCAATTGCAAGTTTGGGGGAATCCAATATCACCTCAGGATCAATAATTTGCTACAAGTAAAAAACTTACAGAAAGCTGTTTTATTCATAATTACGGCTTATCATAGCAAAAATGAAAAAAAAATAAAGAAAATCAGCCAAGAGAAGCAGTGCATGGGGCAAGGTGCAGGAGAATTCCGAATGCCAGCTACCATTGTCCCCCTGCAGTGGAATCACAGGCATTGCAAACTTCTCTCAGTAGCAATGTGTGACCATACATATGGAGTATTAGCGTCCTTAGAAAAGTTCACCTGAGTCCTGATGTGCAGAGTTTTTACTGGGGTTCAGTTACATAGATAGGGTTGACCATTCATGTTCCTGACCTTAGTTTTCATCCTCTATGGAGGTCAAGCCTATTCACCCCATGGTGGTCCAAACCACTCATTGTAAATCACACTGTTAACTTACACTGTCAGGTGTGGCCCAAGTAAACGAAGACGCTCTATCAGGCAGGGCTTTCCAAGAACTTAGAGATTACCTCCAGGAATCAGCACAAAAACTAGGATTGAGCAATAGTAATACAACCACCACACCAATTTACGGTGCCAAAGAAGACTTCTTAGAGTGAAAAAAACGCGTAAATGGAGATCTGTAGGACAAATAGGAGTTAGTCAACATATTCCAGTCAAAAGGAGTAGTGTATACAAAAGCTCTTATTGTTATCTAAGGAAAAGCTTAGATTATTTGTGGTACTTCAGAATGTCTGGAGCAGCAGATATGAGGGAGCAAGTGGTCAAAGATGAGGCTGGAGAAGACAGCTGGGGCCAGATCTTGTGATGTTTCAGCAGCTGTGATGCGTTGGAGCCAGCCTGATATGGGTTCAATAGAATCAGTTGCTAAATAGCAATTTTGTAAGCTATTGTTCAACAGTTATTATTAAAAATTAATTTGCTGGGTGCAGTAATGCTCCTCTAGTCCCACCTACTCAGAAGGCGGAGACATGAGGACTGATTGGGCCCAGAGTTCAAGGTCAGCCTTGTGCAACATAGTGAAACCTCATCTCTCTCTCTCTCTAAAAAGTATTGAATTATATAAACTTATGACTAAATAAGTCATATTTCTAAAGACCTTTAAAACTTATCGATTCCTAACTACTACTTTTTTTTTTTTTTTTTTTTGAGACAGAGTTTCACTCTTGTTACCCAGGCTGGAGTGCAATGGCGCGATCTCGGCTCACTGCAACTTCCGCCTCCTAGGTTCAGGCAATTCTCCTGCCTCAGCCTCCTGAGTAGCTGGGATTACAGGCACGCAGCACCATGCCCAGCTAATGTTTTGTATTTTTAGTAGAGACGGGGTTTCACCATGTTGACCAGGATGGTCTCGATCTCTTGACCTCGTGATCCACCCGCCTCGGCCTCCCAAAGTGCTGGGATTACAGGCGTGAGCCACCGTGCCTGGCCTACTTTTATTATTATCTAGGTTCTTGAGTTTATTTTTATATATTATATCTGTATGGTGGAAATTATTTCCAATCCACTTTTGGTAGCTTCAAGTTGGCCATGGTAGGAGTACTTACACCGCAGTAAGTAGCAAGTGCTACAAGTCAGGGCTCCTGTCTCCTTCCAAGAACTGATGGTTAAACATTTACCAGTACAACACCTCTCAGAAGCAATATTTCTCCATAGCTTTTGAGGACAAAAAAAGAGAGTTAGAGATGTTAAGTTGGGAATAATATAAACTTTGTTCGTTGAGAAGATAATTTGGGTTTCTAGTGGAGGATGGATTTACTGGACATGACTGGATGCAAGGAGTCTAGTTGGAAAGTTGTGAAGTATTCTTCCCTCATAAGGATACGTGAGCAAAATCTGTCTCCAATCCCAATACCAGGGGCAGCTATAACTCATCAGAATATCTGGCTTTTCATCTTATACATGCTATAAATCTCATAACTGGTCATTTTTCCTTTCTCCCACTTGGAAGCATGAAACTAAATTTGTGGTCCTCCACTAACAATTTATGCTATACATGTTTTATGCCCTTATTCCAGATCTCTTTCATTTTCTCATCCTTATTTTTACCTTTGCTATAATGTTCTCATGATAAAAATTTATCCAACTGTATTATATATATTTCTAATACAAGATACACAAAGACTAAATGGATAAAAATTTAAAAGGTAACCTGTATTCCCTAGGTTCCCATTTATTAAAAAAATAATCAATAACAACCCACAACTTTTTGTTGTTGTTGAATGATCTTCTTTCACAGATTCTAGCTTGGGCTTGAGTTTCTTTATATAAACAGGGAAGAGAGGATATTTTCCATCTCTGTTAAATCTGAAAGGGTTTCATTTAAAAAGCGAACCACAGGCAGGGCAGGGTGACTCTTATCTGTAATCCCAGAGGTTTGCAAAGCCAAGGTGGGAAGATTGCCTGAGGCCAGGAATTTGATACCAGCCTAGGCAACAAGTGAGACCTTGTCTCTACGAAAAATAAAAACATTAGCCAGGCATTGTGTGGCATACACCTGTAGTCCCAGTTACTAAGGAGGCTGAGGTGGGAGGATCTCTTGAGACAGGGGTCCTTAGGGTCCCGCTGGGAAGGAAACACATTGCCCTTTTTTCTACCATGATGATATTTTACATTTGTTTGACATTTATCCTTTCATTCCATCTACTAATCACAACAATTCTCTAGGTGAATATCTTCATTCCTGCTTTATAGAGGACAAATTAAGGATTTGGAGAGGCTAAAGATCTTGTACAAGTAGCAGAGACAGGATGTGGGTTCATACCATCTGCCCCCAGTCTATCCTTGTTCCCTTCATCAGTAAATCCTCTACACAGTGTTCAGGTTCAGCTTTGAGCTACTAAGTAAAGGAAGGTGGAAGGGAGAAAGTTATGATTGTCTGCAAAGCTAAGCGGAATAGGCATTTCAAAGCTGTGCATGTGAGACACCAACAAATCTTGAATGTAAGGACCCATCATACTCAATTGTACTTTGGAGGAACCTCAAGGACTTTTCTCCTATCTTCATTATCACTTGGTTTCTGAGAAACAACAATAATCATGTTAATAGTTATAATAATGTCAGAGGTCTTTACTTGAATTCTTAATTAACTCTCACTCCAACCCCATGTCTGTGTTGTAGGTACTATCATTATTCCCATTTTTTAGTTGACGAAGATGAAACAGAACAAGTTAGATATCTTGTACAGGATGAATAGTTAATATGTGCTGAAGCCCAGAGATACCAAATCTCCAGAGCTGTCTTGCAAAATCTATTATGTGTCAAGGCATTGGGATGATCTACGGCCTTAAAAGCCACAGAAGGTAGAATGTATATTTCCTTGTGATTTTATTCTGAGGAATATTCTGCATATATATAATGTCTGCCATCCAGAGCACATTCACATAGAAATTATAGCACTCAATCGCATGATTCTCAAGAAAATAATTCCAGGTATTAGAATTCAGAAGGAAGATGGTGTCCCTCTTTAATCCCATCCCCACTGGCCCCAAAGAATTACTAAAATGTTCAACACAATGTCTAAAATGATCTGTATGTGTTGGGAGTGAAGAACCACACGAGCAGGGGTGGAGAGGGGCAGCGGGTCAGATGAGACTGATGCATTCGGTTTGCTGCCCAAGACTCTTGGAACACGTCTTGATCTTTTACTGTAATTCCAAAACTGTTAAAAAGAGTTTCACTTGCATTCTATAAATTAAGCATTTCCATAAAACTTAATTTTTTTCTTTGCTCCTGACTTTCAACTATAATTAGAATAAGCACAGCCAGAAGAGAGAGATATAGCCACATGCTTAACACATATATATTTATTGAATTTCTAAACTAATTGTGGGCAACTGAAACATTTCATCTTTCCTTTTGTTGCTGTCTGGGCAGTTCACATTTAAACAATGAGGTCAGAGATGGTACCTGAAAAACTGGGGGCTCTGAACTTGCTTCAATGTGCCCCAAAAGATAACACCAGCAGTCCCCTCTGATTCTTCCTGAACAATGACCCTGAACAGTTATTCTCTTTGTTGACATATGGCTTTTGATATATCATATCCTCTTAGATAAAGAACAGTGATGCTTTGGTTCTGCACTGTAATGGATAATGTGGGCCTTTATTTGAGGTTTATTTTGAATAAAGAGATGTTTTCATCCTATAATTGGGGATTAAAGACAGTAGTGATATTGTCAGAAACTTCCCTGATATTATGATGTCTATTTGCTGAGATGCTAAAATACAAAACACTTTCTCCCTTGTGGCATACTTCAAAGATAACTTTAAAAAATAACAACAATGAGGAAACTCAACAACCCTCTCTGCAGGTGCCATGCAACAGAAATAACTCAATTCACTCCATTCATAAATACACTCTGCATTCAGAGAGAACTAGGATGTTCTCTCTAGGAGAATGTTGTCTCCTGGTTTCTAAACCCAAGGCCAGCTGCTCCTTCCAGGGCTCCATAATTAATCCCCTGGACTTGGCCACAAGCTTCTCACTACCCAGGCCCCTGTTTTTTCTATTTCCTGTGTACTCTCTGAATCTCACTGCTCAGTAGGAGTCTATGAGCTCCTTAAAATACAAATTTCACCATGTCTTTCTTCTCTACAAAGCCCTTTAATTACTTTGTTACCTGCAATTTAAAGTCTGACCTTCTTAGCTTGGCACATAAGACCTTCCAGGGTATGACTTTTGCCCATCCTGTCACTGTTCTCCAGGTGCTAGGTCTAATCATTACAGCTAGACCCACCTACTCTACATATGTGAGTTAATTTTTACAAAAATCCTATGAGATTAGAAACATAATCCTCATTTATAAATAGGGACACTGAACATCTAAAAGATGAAATAAATTGCCCAAACAGTGGCACTGGGATTTAACATTTCATGGCATCAACATTTTTTGACCAGTTTTTCCTACTATCTCATATTTCTGTTCTTTGAAGCTACACAATGTGGTTAACAAACCCAGTTTAAGAAAACAATGCCTCCTTCTGCACTTCCACCATATTTTGATTTGTCTTTACACAAAAAATGGAGCATCTTACAGAACCCTGGAACTTGGACTCAGAAATGATTTGGAGCCAGGAAAAGGCATAGCCCCATAACTTAGGGAAGACACACTCTTAGTACCTCATTCCTCCTTTCTACTGCATCCCTCTTCTCACTGCAGACTGGATTTCTCAGTGCATCAGCAGACAGCCTTGTCATAACCCCTGAGGTCAAGAGAGAAACCTGCATTTGAATAGACTTTTAATTGTGATTTCAACTCACCAGGAGGAGGAACCCGATTGGCTCAGCTTGCATTAAGTGTCCACAATGTTTAATCGAGTGCAAACCATAAACATGGCTGCCTAGGGAACCACCTTTATGAGCAATAAAAAATGACCACACAAAAAAATTTAAATTTTCTTTATTAGTCAATAAAATATAATCACTGGATTTGGTTCAGTTTAGGGTTCATGTTTTTAGTCTGGTTAATTCTAAATTTTTTTTCCTGTTGGGTATTATTTCAAATTACCTATGTGCAGATATGCATTCAAGGAAGTGTTGTTAATGATAAATATAAAAAACAGCTTTTCCTCCCAATGCCTAGAACTGCCATCACTCACTAAAGTGGCAGCATGGTTGTCTGTCCCTCATATCCATTTCCTTAGGAAAAGAGTAATTCTTCTAACTCCTTGCAGAAAATTTTACACTTTGATGAGAATGAGAGTAATGCCTTCCCTGAAAACAAGTTTAAAGAAATGAGGCCGGGTGCAGTGGCTCACACCTGTAATCCTAGTACTTTGGGAGGACAAGGTGGATGGCTCACTTGAGGTCAGGAGTTTGAGACCAGCCTGGACAACATGGTGAAACTCTGTCTCAGGCACATAATAAGTAATAGCAATGCAGCTATTTATTTGCTTTTGCTCTACCTTGGCTATGAATAACATGAATAATTTGTAAAGCCTCAGAAGAATATGTTTATCAATACTTTTGTGATTGCTCTCTTATCCCTATTTTCATTGGGAAAAAAACTTGTCCACATCAGTAATGAAACAGTCATTCATTACTATTCTATCTTGTGAACACTCACCATGTGTTGCCCTCACGAGGCCAGGTTGGCAGAAAAGGGACTGGGCCCAATTTTAAGTCTACCACTAAACCCAGCAGCTATGCAAGCTCTAAAAAATGGCTTCACTTCTCTGTGCTCAGGCTCCTCATCAAACATCTGGCTTTTATCACAGGTTTGTTTGTTACAACCAATAGAAACTCTGGCTGAAAAAGTACTTTGGGGATGTGCCTACAAGACACACAGCAGAAAACACGCTGCTGAGATATTCACCCAGACAGACTCCCCGTAAATAGAGAATACTTTGGGAGAAGTTTGGAAGGAAAAACCCAGATTTCTGCAAGAAATTTAGCTGTCTTCTATGGGCTAAATCTACAGATTTACTCCTATTGGAGTTAATTCAATTTCCCAGGAATAGGAATAAAAACAATTTAATTAGGATCCTTTACTATAATTCTTCAAACATAAACGGGTGCTTGTCAACTAGTCATTGCTTAATTGCTTGAATGTGCATGTTCACAGATACAAGTATTACAGATTTAAATTTCCTCTCTTGTGCAGCAACCACACATTTTCTCCTCATTGCTGTTCAAGAGGGAGCATTTCCTCGTGGAATTCAAGGCCACCATATTGGTGGAACTCCAGGGGAAGGGATGGAGGGGTCACAGTCCTCACCCTTCCTGTGGTGCTTTCTTCTCATTTTTTTTAAGAGCACATGAGGTTGGGCTGACACTGCTTTTTCTTCAGGATACATCCTTTATCACTGTCATCACCACCATCCTTAACAAAATATCAATAAGTAGAAAATATTCTTCAAATTCATGGTGAAAGTAGTCATATTTATTTTTCAACAAATTTGTTTGAGTTCTATATGTCAGAATAGCATGAAGTTTTCTCCCTCTTTATTTGAGTCTCCATTCTTTGAATTTTCCAAAAACCAAAAATTAGACTCTGGGAGCACAAAAGGAATATGAAGTTCATTCAGACTTACACACACACTCACTATCATGAGAACAGCATGGAAGTAACCATCCCATGATTCAATTACCACCCACAAGTCCCTCCCATGACATCTGGGGATTATGGGAGCTCCAGTTCAAGATGAGATTTGAGTGGAGACACAGCCAAACCATATAAGATCTCCTAGGGAAGAAAGAGGCCTTAAAAACATGGGTAAAGAAATGGAAGGATCCATGAGGTTTGCATGTGGTTCTTTTAGGAGGTGGGTTATCACATGAGATAATAATAATAAATATATGTTTACATAAGGTGTCATATTTCTCCAGGGTTCATGTCTCTCAGCACCTGAAACATGGTAACAGGTGATGTGCTGAAAAGAAAAGAAACTCCACTGTCTAAAAGTCTCCTCCAATACCATCTTTACTACTGAATTTAGAGTTCTCATGGGCCAGCAAGTCACCACTTCCACTGAAAATCCTCAGACCTGGCCTGTTAAGGACAACACGAGTGAACAAAAATCTGAACTGTACCAAGATCCATGATGAAAACAACTCACAATCAGTTTGGAGCCACCTCTTGAAGTATGAAAGACCAACCTCAGTGTGTCTAGGTCATGTAATGCCATCTTATCATCATGACTCAGGAATTAGCAGAAGATTCTACTGAATAATCTCCTTGTTGTAGGCAAAGGTACTTGTCCCAAGATGATCCGTGATGAACACAGATATGATATCCATGGACAACTGGCCTACTTGATTATTTTTTAAATGTTGTGTCATTGTGCATTGGCTATTCGTCATGGCTAAGGTGAGAGAAGAGAGAAGAGAAGGCAGTGGCAGGGACTGAGAAATTATGCTTTAATGGGGGAAAGTCAAATAGTCTCCTTTCTTAGGAAAGCATCCGAGTGTGCTCCACTGCCATCCTACCCTCCTGGCTCTGAATAACCCATAATGTTTATTGTCACCACTAAGAATGTATGTCCCTAGGTTCTGGCAGACCTCAAGAAGAGAGTGACAATTCCAATATCAATTACTCCCAAATAAATGTGTTTTGATGGAATCAGGAAGTTGGGCTTATTACGGGCTCCTTTTATGTGTAGTAATAACAAAGCCAATAGGTATATCAAGACACTAAAAAAGCAATGGCAATCCTTGACTGACTACCCACAGAAAAAATATGAGAGAAAAATAACCTTGAATTCTTATCTCATTGCACAGAGGCTTCTGGCTGAGAAGTTCAAATTCAAGCTAATCCACCTGTCTCCAGTGTGCCGATTTATCATGTGTTCTTTGTTTCATATGAGCTTTGTATGTGGTCTCTAAACATTCATTGCCAGGTAAGATGAACTTCACTGGCAGTAGAGTCCTATACATTTGGTTTGGAGCAATGGAAATAGTGTTGGACTAGGACACAGGAGACCTGGGTTCTTAACCTGCCCTGTTTTTTATTAGCTGTGTGACCTGAAATAAATTGCTTAATATCTCCAGTCTCTATTTTATTTTATAAATGAGGAAACTACTTTCTGACTTTCTGGCCTTACAAGGTGGTTTTGAGGTAATTAGGTAATGTGAATTAGGAAATTAGGTAATGTGAATTAAAGCACTTTTGTTTAAGCACTTTGAACAAAATGATGCAAGCAGTTAACACATTCAAGGACTCATTATTGCAGATAAAATCGGCTGTGGGCTTTTCTTGTAACTCCACTCAGGGCATGCTGCCAAATCTAACAAAGTCAATCAATTCCCAAGCACCTTTTTAAAGACTCACATTCACATACACTCTGCCTTTTGACCTCACCTCCATACTAAAACTGTTTTCTTGAAGGTCACCAGTGATTTTTCTAATCACGACATTTAACATTTACTTTTCCTCAGTTTTCATCCTCTACGTCTCCATAGCTATGATGCCACTCGTCATCTACTCCTTGAAATTTCCTTCCACTTAGGTGAACCTGAACTCTTCAGGCCTCTTTCTGGTGTCTCTAAATGATTCTTTTCCACTGATTTCTTTTTCTGCTCCTCAAATAGAGGCATTCTCCCAGGTTTTGTTCTTGTTTCCCTTCTCTAAGTCCTTGGCATTTTCTTTTATTTAAAATCTTCTTTAAGTTGTGTCATGGTGCCCCCCAGAACCACCATGTCCATTTGATGTCAGCATCGCCATTTCTGCCATGATCTACAGATTTGATCATGACTCATTATATTTGTAGTCACAGAGGTGAGAAACTTCATTTAGTTTGCTCTTATGCCTCTGTCTCATCAGTGATGAATCCTGCCAATGTTCCTCCAAAATATTCTGACTCCTCCCCTCCCATCTAGGCCCTCATACCTCTCACTGGGACTCCTTTAAAACCTCCAACCTATGGAAGTAATCATCCTAAAAGCAGAGCTCCAGTCATTTCTGATGACTCTGATTCGCACATATCCTCCTCTGACTACCCCATCCCCATACAGGACATCACAGCCTGGTATCTGCATGTACCCCTCGCCTGAGCCCCAGCCTACCTGTTGGGAGATATACTTGTGACTTCGCCACATATGTTCAGGACTTCAACCAAACTTAATTTTCTGACCCCAAACATCCAATATTTATCACACAAATAAATGAACAAATGAACGAATTAATGAATGTGTAACCAATTCCCTTCATTTCTTATGTCTGGGCCAGTTTTGCCTTCTTACCTCATCAGTGACAAAATTTCTGGTCATAACCACCTGTCAAAACTCTATTGATTACAAGACTCAGTACAAATACCCCTCCTTCTTGAAGCTTTCACTGATCATATCAACCAATGTAATCACTCTTCATCTAGAATTAGGGTGTTATTATTCCATGGTCATACGGTACTTGCTACAACTCATTGTATTCCTAGGTGACTTTCCCATTCATCCTCTTAGATCCTAAGTGCTCTCTGAAAGGTGAGACCATGCCTTTTTCATTCGTGTCACCAACAATGTCATGCATACTGCCTTATATGTAGTTGAATTAAATTGAACGATATTGCGTTGGGAAGCTCTCAATTTCGATTGATTTAAACTAGCTTTTAAGCTATTAAAACATATGAGCAGATTATTGCTTTCCCAGGTCAGACTCATTATCTGTAATAACATTTAATTGCCTTCCTTGGGTCTGTGTTATTTAACTGAAGCTTACTGGGCACAACTGTTCGCCAAGAATCATCATAACTCTCACAGAAATTATTTAAATATAAAGCTCTCTTCACTTTATGAATTTGGAAACTGAAGCTCAGAGAGGTTAAGTAAAATTCGAAGATCACACAACTAGTAAATGGCAGAGTTGAGATTTGAGCTGCAAACAATGTGATCTTAGCCTTGACTACATAACATATATTAAGGCCAGATATTCCTCTGGCTGCATTCAAGTTTTTCTCCCTAAGGCACGTTAACTTGTTTATCCATGGATCTTAATTTAGACTCTTGCAAATCAATTTCTATTTTTAACTCATGCTACCTCTTGTTTTCATGAGTTGAGTCTTGTCCTAATCTCCTTTGGCTTAGATGAAATTTTTTGGAAAGTGTTGCTATGTCTTAATGTACTCAGCTGTTCATTGAAGTAGATGAAGCCATAGAAGTTTCCAGTGGCAGCTGTCTGCAAACTCCTGCCATGTTTAAAAAAATAACTTCGAAAACAAGGCTATTGGGGCCAGAGAAGCATGTGTAATTTATTGTAAGGTGGAAAATAGGAAGCCCAAGAGGCAAAAGAAATCTTTTCACCCGCTTCCTGCAGGAGCTCCAAATGGGCAGGCTTATATTTTTCCAGTTGCGAAGGCAGATTTTTCCCTCTGAAACTCACAAAGGCCTTTGTGATAACTATGAATTGATGGAAAAGCACACTGAAATAAACTTTCATGGCTATGCTGCTTGCTTTCTGTAAATCTGATGAGCAATGACCCCTATAACATGCTATTTCAAAATAAAGCCATCAAATCCATCAAACAAACATTTATTGAGCTACTACTCTGGGCCTATCTCAGATTATGGTTGAGGCATGCACTGGGCTTCCTAGAATCAGGAAGTCAAATACATGGCAAGTGTTCAATAAACATGTTAAATTGAAATCAGCATGGCTTTGGAACTTAAGTGTTTGTTCTGCAATAGCCTTTTTTTTTTTTTTACATAAAAATGGGAGAGATAAACTGGGTGATCCAAAGGTCCCTTTCAATTTTTAAACAACACTACAAAAGAATGTTTCCAAAAATTATTCTGTACTCTGGTGGCGTACTCAATGAGGCCATACAGAATGCATAATCCTATGACTTGTATATATATCATACAGGATGGTGAATTAGCCATGTAGACTATTCCAATGTAGTAATTAGAGCCAATACAAGGTGTAGTCAACAATATATAATTCAAATAACCAGAAAGAATAAACAATGGTAAAAATGTATCATTTAGTACATTTGGCAAGAAAAAACATAAAATACCCAGGAATAAACTTACATGAAGAATGAAGAATCTAAATTGACAAAACTGTAAAACTTTACTGTGGAATGTAAATAAGGTGACAATGGAAAGATCCAATACGTTCTTGAATATGAAATCTCAATTTAGTTAAATAAGTTAAATAAATCTGCAAGTTGAACCCCATTTGGACTCTTTTTGGGAATATAATTAAATTAAAGGTGACTCATACAAATAATATGTTTGAGAATACCCAAGTATTTTTAAAAAGAAGAAGAATAATAATAGGTTTGCCCTCAACAAACATCTCACTGTGTTATAAAGCTACAAAAATCAAAAGTTTTTGGTATTGATAACAGAAAAGACAGATAGATCAATAGAAGAGAAATGGAAATTCTAAAAAGCACATATTCATGTAAAAATTTAGTATATAATTTAAAATCAGCAGATATACCAGTCAGACTAGGCTAAGCCAGGTAATAAATTATTCCCAAACTCAATACATTAATAGAGTTGACCCTTCAACAATGCAGGGATTATAGGTGCTGATCCCTACATAGCCAAAAATCTACAAATAAACCTTGACTTCCAAAACTTCACCATTCACAATCTACTATTTACTGGAAGTCTTACTAATAACTAAAACAGTTGATTATCACATTTTTGTATGAAATATGTATTATATACTGTATTCTTACAATAATGTAAGCTAGAGTAAAACCGTTTATTAAAAAAGTCATAAGGAAGAGAAAATATAGTTTCTATTCACTAAGTGGAAGTAAATCATCCTAAAGGTCTTTATCCTCATCTTCTTTATGTTTTGTAGGCTGAGGAGGAGGAGGAAAAGGAGTAGCTGGTTCTGCCAGATTGTCTAATGTCAGCTGTTTTCTGGCACTGCTTCCTCTACGTCTTCTTCCTCTTTGCCTGATGCTGGTTTGGAAGCACTCATCTCTATCAAGTTGTCTTCTGTTAATTCCTCTGGTGTAGTGTCTATTCGATCTTGAATTTTTTTCCAAAATCCATATTTTAAAACTATTTGCTTCCCACCTTTTTTTTTTTGGTCATATCTACAATCTTCTTCATGAATGTCTTGATGGACTCTGCTGTAAATCCTATGATATCATGCAAAACATCTGGATATAGTTTTCTTCAGCAGAAATTTATTGCTTGAGGTTTGATAGCATTCCTGGCTTTTTGTTGTTGTTGTTAACATTGATGCCATTTTCAGTGGTTTAATTCTTCCAGACTTTCATGATGTTCTCTCTATTGGGGTTCTCTTCCATAGCATTGACATAGAGTACCATGTGTAATGAGCCTTAAAGATCTTTATGAACCGGATCTGGAGACTGAATTAGAGATATTGTGTTTGGGGACAAGTATACCACTTTGATGCCTTTGGCATCTGCGTGGCCAGGGGAATTATTCAATATCAAAGGAACTTTAAAAGGCAGTCCCTTACAAGTAATATATTTCCTAACTTCAAAAACAAAGCGCCAATAGAACCAATCCAGAAAAGGAGTTCTCATTGCCCAGGCCTTCTTGTACGACCAAAAAACTGGCAGCTTGTGTTTCTCTTTTACCTTCAAGACTCAGGAGATTAGCAGCTTTATAGATCACACTGCAGTTCTGATCATAAACCTAACTACTTTTGCACAAAGCAGTAGAGTTAGCCCCTCCCTTCCTGCCTTAAATCCTGGTATTTACTTATCTC
>NW_022437018.1:3368350-3606760 GCF_009761245.1 Sapajus apella
TTTTTTTTTTTTTTTCCAGAATAGGGCACTTGATCTGCCTTAAAAATCAATTCAGCTATTCTTTCTTCTCAATGATTTTCTCAGTAGGGTCTGGGAACTGATCTGCTGCCTCTTGGTTGGCAGAACTGCTTCCCCTGTTACCTGGATATTTTTTAAACCAAACCTCTTTCTAAAATTATCAAACTATCCTTTGCTGGCATTAATTTTTTCAGCTTTAGATCCTTCTTCACCTTCCTTTTGCTTGAAGTAATGATTTCACTTTTTCTCAAATCATATTAGAATCTATAGGCATTTCTTTCTTATAGCAATCCTGCACCCACATAAAAGCTGCATTTTCAATATGACCAAAAAAAAAAAAAAAAGGTATTTTGCTTAAAGTAGAAGATTTTTAGTATCTGCTTGCATAGCTGCAGTCACAGCTTCATGGATTTCCTTTTCTTTCTTTCTTTCTCTTTCTTTTTCTTTCTTTTTTCCTTTCTTTCCTTCCTTCCTTTTTTTTTTTTCCTTCCTTCCCCCTTCTTTCCTTCTTCTTTTCTGGTGTAATGATCCTTACACTAGATTCATTTTTCCTGAAATGGTGGACAACTTCAATTACAGACCTCAATCTATGGTACACAGCAAGCAATTCCTTTTCTTGTAATGTCATGACTTTTCTCTGCTTCTTGGGAGCACTTCCAGCATCACTAGTGGCACTTTATATGATTGCCATCATGTTAGTCAAGGCTTAGAGTATTGCACTAAACACAACAAAAAATATTCAAGAACCATGAGAGATCACCTTTTACTTTGATGCACGATTTACTGGAGAGTTGAACTACTCACATGGAGATGATTAGCTTCACACATTGTTTTATGCAGATACTTGCCATCCTTGAGCTCACTACAATAACAGGAGGTGGCTACGAAATTATTACAATAGTACAGTATGCACTATAGTTAATTTTACACAGTTATTTAATACTGCATACTTACATTTATTTACATTTCTCTCTATCAAGAATGGCACCATGTATAGTCTAGGTCTATGTGACTAAATTTTAATAAATTTTAACTTTTTGTAATATATTTGTATATATTTTATGGTAGTAAACGATTGAAAAACTACCTATATATATATTATATGTTCTTGATATGGCTATCTTTTTATTACTTTTTTTTTTAATTTCAAGGCCATGTGGTTCATCTGCACATTTTTTCAAATTGTCACACATCTCCACAAAATTTTTGAATATATTTATTGGAAAAAATTTGCATGTAAGTGAACTCACACAGTTCAAGCCTATGTTGTTCAAGGGTAAACTATACAACAAAGGTTTATATCATGCTCGCTCTATATAGTTCAGAGCAAATTACAGGCTGAGGAGAGGAAAGGATGGATCTAGGCTGATCTCCACTATCCTGTCGCTGAAATATTTTTAAGTATGTGACCTCCCTGATTGCAAGGCAAGAAGCCTAATAGAGATCTCATGCCTGTTATTAAATGTTTTTCCTCAATGTAAAAAACTTACAGAACTTAGGACCTGCAAGAGAGCTGAGAAATTGAGTAGGTCATGGACATTATGTGAGGGATGAATGTTTCTGTCACAATGGAGATTATACGAATTACTTTCTAAAGGTAGTATATGGGTTAACTCATTCAACATTTTGATTAGCTGATGAACTTTTTCAGAGGAACTAAAGCTAAAATAATCTGTTGCCAGCAAAAAAAAACAAACAAAAACAAAAACAAAGATAAAAATGCATTATAAGAAATGTTAAAATAAGTTCTTCAAGCTGAAAAGACATGACAGCAGATGAAACATGAAACCTGGATGTACAGAAAGGAAAAAAGAATATCAAAAATGTCAAGTATGTGGGTAAATTATACATATTTTCTTATCTTAATTTCTTTGAAAGACAACTGATGATTTAAAAATGTTAACACTGCATTGTGGGGTTTATCACTTATGTAAAAGTAATAAGTGACAACAATAAGCAAAGAATCATTCCTATAATTAGAAAGAATTATATTGTTTCGGGGTAGTTATATTTCCTGTGAAGTGATACATTATTAACTATAAATAGACTATGATAAATTACGGATACATTTTGTAATCTTAGAGCAACCACAAAAAAAGGTATAGCTGAAAGACAACAGAGAAATTAAAAGAGAATATTAAAATTGCTTCAATTAACCTCTTCAATTAAGAAGGCAGAAAATTAGCAGTAGAGGAAGATCCACAACAGAAAGATAAGACAAATAGACAACAAATAACTAAATAATAGACATAAACCCAAATGTATCAATAATTCCATTAAACATAAATGCCAAATAAAGAAACAGAGGTAATCAAACTGCATGAAAAATACAAGGACCAATTATATGCTAATGACAAAAAAATGCATGTTAAATACAAAGATGCAGAGAATTTGTAAGTAAAAATGGTGAGAAAAAATGTACCATACAACAGTAACAATAAGAAAGCTTGTATGGTTATATTAATGTCAGGCAAAGTAGGTTTTAAAATAAGGAACACTATCAGAGATAAAGAAGAACATTTTACAAGTAAAACACTGGTCAATTCATTAGGAAGACTAACTATCCTAAATGTATATGCATCTAATCATAGAAGTTTTAAAAATATGTACAGCAAAAGCAACCACCTCTAAAGAAAGAAACACACAGGCACATTATATTTGGAGAATTCAAAATATCTTTCGGTAAGTTATATAATGAGGAAAAACTCAACAAGAATGTAGACAATTTGTACATGAATGACCTCTGATTAAATATTCTCATTAAGTGCATATGAAATACTTATTAAAGTAAACCATATCCTAGAGTATAAAATGAGTCACAATAAACTTTAAAAACTGAAATAATATGGAGTATGTTTTCTGATGACAACAAAAATAAACTAAAAATAATAATAATAGTATGTTCCCAAACTTTCAAATATTTGAATATTAAACAACACATTTCTAAATAACCCATGAGTCAAGAAAAAAAAATCACAAGGGAAATGATAAAACAAATTATGCATAACTTTCCATCAACAACATTAGATGAAATCTATAAATATCTTAAAACACAAAACTACCAACATTTATAAAAAATAGAAGAAATAGGAGATCTACATGTTTCTAGATCTATTAGAAATAATATTATTTAAATATCTTTGTTTAAAAATATCTCAGGCTGAATGATTTCAGTGTTAAATTCTATAAAACATTTAAGGAAGTAATGATAATATTCTTACACAATTTTTTTTTAAAAAGAGACAAAAAAGGTATACTTTCCTACTTGTTTTTAAAAGGCCAGCATAACCCCAATAACAAAACCTGATGAAGATATTATATGAAATGAAAATAAAAGAATAAGCCTCATAATCATAGTTGTGAAAATCCTTGAAGAAATATTAACAAATGAAATACAGAAATATATAAAAAAAAGAATATAGCATTATCAAAGGAGCTTTATCTCAAGAATGCAAGATTGAGCTACCATTCAAAAAACAGTGAATGTAATTTACAATATTAGCAGAATTACAGAGCATAGCTTTATAATGATACAGCAGATGTAGGAAAAACAATTGTCAAAATGAAACATTCATTTAATTCTGTTTTTTTAAAAAATCTTTGCTCTCTAGGAAAAAAAGGAACATTCTTCATCTGATAAAAAGACATACAAAAAAAAAAAAAAAGAAAAACAAAACAAAATGGCCAATAAATACTTAGTGTTGAAAAATTGAATACTTCTTCCCAAGATCAGGAACTAGGCAAAGATGTCTGCTCTTACCATGTCTATTTCATTTTGTACTAGAGGTCCTAGCTAGTGCAATAAAGTGAAAAAAAAAAAGTAAAGTCATAAAGGTGGGAAAGAAAGAAGTAAAACTATTTTTATTCACAGATAACATGATTGTTTATATAGAAAACATTAGGGATCTTTAAAAAATATCCTGTCAGGACTAATAAAATTATGTAGTGAATTTCTAAGCTTCAAGGCAAGTATACAACAAACAAATAAATTTCTATATATTAACAATGGCAAACAGATGAAAAATAATATTAGGAGACTTCATTTCTAAGAGCATTAAACATTAAAATATTTCGACATAATTACAACAAAAGATATGTAATATGCCTCTACCAGAAACTAAAAACATTGATGAGAAAAATAGCAGAAGACCTAAAAAATGAAGAGATATATCGTGTCTTAAATTAGAAGACTACATATTATTAAGATGTCCATTTTCTCCGAATGGGTCTATTGATATAAAGCAATTTAAATCAAAATCCCAACACATTTTTTGGTAGAAATTGACAAGGTGGCTTAAAAATGTATCTAGAAATTCACAGGACATTGAATAGTCAAAGCAATTTTAAAAGAGAGTAAGAGTTGAAAAATCCATGATACCTGATTTAAGGCTGCATAAAGGGTATTGTAAACAAGTATGGGATGGTATTGGCATTAGGAGAGATAAAAGTATGAACGGAACACAACAGAGTCCAGAAATAGATATACACATAAATGATCATTGACTTTTTACAAAGACTCTAAGACAATTCAGGGAAGAAAGGAAAATCATTTTAACAAATGGACTGGAATAATTGGATAAGCATATGGAAGAGAACCCTACCTCACACCACACCAAAAAGTAACTTGAGATAGATTAGACACCTAATGGATAAAGCTGTTAACTCTAAAGTGAAGAGACATGAATGAAGGAGAGGACTTGTAATAAAGACATGAGGATTTTAGCAAAAACCCTGGAATCAATTTTTTCCACTTTCTTGATGACAAAACTGGCCTAGAGGGGTAAACAATTTGTCCAACATCACACTGGTCATGTATTTTGTTTTACATTAGTATTCTCGTTTTATTTCTTCATACGTTTTAGGATTTTTCCAGAAAGCTAATGTTAACAGTGCCAGGGTAGCTTAACTTTATCCCAAATCCAAACGTGACAGTTTGACTGCATTCAAATCTAAGACTGCCACACATCAATCAAAGTGGAGAGTTAGGCTAATTAAAACTGCTGGTTTGACATATGGAAAAAAGTAGCTGAGAATGGGAATGATGATACCCCATATCTAATTCATGGCACATCATCTATCAATTAAAGAACTATTTAACCAATCATCTCCTACATATCAGGGGGGTCACAGAGATACGACAAATGGTAAAACATTCTTCCAATCCAGAATCTGTAGACATATTTGTAAAGTTACTTGGTGATATTAATAGCTTTATGCAAAATTGTTTATATATAAGATTTAATTTAATTTAATCCTTATAGATCTGGCTGTTAAGAATCATTTTTTTCATTTTACAGGCCAGAAAATTGAGGCACAAAAAGGTTCAGTTATTTTATCCATGCTTACAGGACTATTAGGTAGGGAGTCAGGATTCCGAATCAGGTCTTCTTGTTTTCAGTACTCAAATTATTCTCCTTTCTACTCTCATACTACTGCTAGTAGTACTACCATTACTACAAATAGATATTAATTATTGAATTCCACTTATACTCGGTACACTAAACTATACATATATTATAGATATATATGCAAATATATTTGTTTATCCCTTGGTGTCTGTGGGAGACTGGTTCTAGATCTCTTGCAAATACCAACATCCACTGGATGCTTGTATTAGTCTGTTTCACACTGCTGTAAAGATACTACCCGAGACTGGTCAACTTACCAAAAAAAAAAAAAAAAAGGAAATTTAATTTATTCACAGTTCCACATTGCTGGAGAGGCCTCAGGAGACTTAAAATCATGGTGGAAGGTAGGGGAAAGCAAGACACCTCTTACTTGGCTGCAGGAGAGTGAGAGAAAGCAAATGGAAGAACTCTCAAATACTTTTAAAACCATCAGCTCTCCTGGGAACTCACTCACTATCACAAGAACAGCATGGGGAACCATCCCTATGACCCAATCACCTCCCACCAGACCCCTCCTCTGACACATGGGGATTACAACTTGAGATGAGATTTGGGTAGGGATGCAGAGCCAAATCATTATCAATGCTTAAGTCCCTGATATAAAATAACATATTATTAGCATAAAACCTACACACATCCTCTCAGAAACTTTAAATCCTCACTGGATTACTTATAATATTTAATACAACATAAATGCTGTGTAAATAGTTGTCATGCTGTATTGTTTAGGGAATAATGACAAGAAAAATAGTGCACATGTTCAGTACGGATGCAATTTTTTAAAAAAAATTTTCTATCCACAGTTGTCTGCAGAGAGAAAACATTTAAAAATACACAAATGTGGAACCCTCAAATATGGAGTGCCAACTGAATACACATTTATATATTGATATATCTAACATATCTATTAATCTATATATAATATAGATTGTAATATATATTATAGAAATTATATATTATATATTAATATATAATATATTATGTCAGATATATATCATATAACTTATTATATACAACATATATATGTTATTGATGATGGTTTTCAGAGGCTGGATGGGAGGAGGGAATGGGGAATAGGAAGATTTATTTGAAGGGCATAAATTTCAGATAGACAGGCAAATACATGTTAGAGTTCTATTGCACAGCATAGAGAGTATCATTAATAATAATGTATTCTATATTTCAAATTGCTTAAAGAGATTTTAAATATCTCATCATCAAAAACAATAAGTGCATGAGGTAATAAATATATTAATTAGTTTGGCTTAATCATTCCACAATGTAAACTTATATCAAAAGGTCACACTGTACCCCATAAATATATGTATTTGTCAATTAAAAATTTAAAAAAATAGAAGGTGAGATATTTACCCATAGTCAAGTGGCTAGTAAATGATATATCCTTATATTTGAACCTAGATATAGTTAGAACCAAATTTAATGGTTCAGCCATTGCAATGACACTGTCTTCCTGATATTTGAATCTACCAGCCTTTATGGCTGAATACAGTGATTGATGAAACCTGAACAGTTGTGGAAAACCAGATCAAGGCACAATTTCCTGGATTTTAGAAGAAAACACTCCAGTACAGTCATCTGGCTTTCAAGATTAAACTTTCCCTGGGAAATAAGTACAACCATTCCCATCATGTGTACAATGCCAGGCACACAGGCATGATTTAAAATATTTGTCTAATGTGAGGTGATAATACATTTGTATATATGTGGTAGTCTAAGGAGTTGAGATTACCAAATGACTCTATTTAGTTTTATCTAGCTCTTTAGCTTTATCTAGCTATTTAGCATACTAAAGTAAATGAATGCAGCCTGCTTGGATATCAAACCAATGTCTTAATTTTGAAGCACCCAAATGTATGTTATTTTTCTTTCTTTTTAATACAGGTCAGTGGTTCCATTAATGCCACTGATAAAGAAGTCAAAGCCTTTTAAAATTAATGTTTTACATGCTCTCAGAAATCCAGTTCCTATTTTAATTTAAAACAGAAGTTCTTTTTTTTTTTTTATTTGTACTTTAAGTTCTGGGATACTTGTGCATAACGTGCAGATTTGTTACATAGGTATACATGTGTTGTGGTGGTTTGCTGCACCCATCAACTCATCATCTACATTAAGAATTTCTCCTAATTCTATCCCTCCCCTCACCCCCACCTCCCGACAGGCCCTGGCGTGCGATCTTTCCCTCCCTGTGTCCATGTATTCTTATTGTTCAACTCCCACTCATGAGTGAGAACTTGTGGTGTTTGGTTTTCTGTTCCCAAACAGAAGTTCTTTTCTGTCTCTCTCTCTCCTTACTTTCAAGGAGTTTCCTATTTGAAAGCAGTCAAGTGTATGTTATCATTATACTGAAGGTTTCTGAATAATTTTGAAAAAGATCAAAGTCCTTTGTTAATTGCTAAATATAAGATATTTAATCATTTCTTTGTGATTTATTGGGCGAAAATAGACTATGACAGCCTACTCTAAAATTAATGTAATGGTAATAAGTGAATGAAGTAGCAAAATATAATAAGATTTTCAAATGTTAAATCAACATAGATTGTGGAGAAGTTTGTTAATATCAGTAACTAACTTCTTTCTCTTTCTTGAGAATGTAAAATTTGTTCAGTTAAATGGTGCAAATACAGACCTCTTAGTTGGTTGAAGTATAACAGAACAGAAAGAGGATGCCATTTTGCTCTTCACAAAACCAAGAGCTATTTTGTTTAAAAACAAGAATTTATTTGACTAGTTCTTTCCCTCCTACTGTCAGTAGTCAGGTAACAGTCACTGGGAATGTTTTACACGTCCTCTGCTTTCTTGTATTTTTAGTTTTGATATTTGAATCTATGTAACTGAAAGTACACTCACCACAGTGTGCTAAATCCCAAGTGGATTTCCATGTTTCTTCAGCAAAAACTTTCTATGAAAGCTAAGACTAATGTCTTTAAAATGGATTTTTGAATCACTTCATCTTATATTTTGACAGGGTAGTAGTTGTATTATGATTTCAGTGGGCAATGGTTGGCTCTCAGTATTTCTCCCATTGTGTTGATCTTGAAACAGCGAGAACACAAAGAAAGAGTCATTTATAAATAAACCGGCTGTACATCCTGCAGCCTTGCCTCCCTGATTTGGAGACTCTCGGGTCTTTAGTCTTAACCTCCATGCTCCTATGGTGATACTAAAAACATTTGTCTCGGAGGGTGGTGTCAAGGATTCAATAAGATAAAGTGTATGAAGCACTTAGATTAATACCTGGAACTTATTAAATACCCAGTGAAGGTAAAGTATTACTACTAGTAATATTTTGAATAATGCCTTTTGTATTATACCATTATTACAATTTACTACATACTTTCATGTCTATTATTCCAGGCACTTCAAGTTGAAGAAAAAAGATTGTTCTCTCCTGGGGTTATTTAATTGGTTCAGACTCAAATGTAGAAAAATGAGTTAAATACTATAAAGTATTAATTAATGAGAATCTAAAAATCCTAGCATTTCAATTATATTAGAATTCTCTGCTCTCAACTTGTAGGAAAAAGAAAAAAATGAGAAAATATGCACATATCAAATACTTATTTTTTAAAAGTTAGTTTTAGAGAAATGTAGGAATAAGACATTTTTTCATTGCTGCTCTATTTCACATCACCATTCAAAATACTAGTTAATGTAAATCATCGATTGCAACAAGTGTTGGAAAATTAACCCATTAAATCACTTATTTACCCATCACTCTTAAATGCCTACTATGTGCCCCACACTTGAGGGTCCTAAGTAATCAATGATACATACAATTACACTCATTTTTTTCAACTTCTTTTGTTAAAAATATGTAGTAATGCAGTTTTAAGGGTTTCAACAGTAAAAGCTAATCCAACAGTATTTTAAAGATGAATTTATTTAATGAAAAATAAAATTAACAAGAATTAACCAATTTTATAAAAATTCCAGTTGAGGTTTTGTTATAGGTAGAATACAGAATAACTTTTTCATTAAGTGGATATACTTTAGATTTTTTCTAGAACAATCTTATTTAAATGAAGAACCTGTTTTTTTAGTACTGTTGACTTATTTAATGAGGCCATAGTTACCTGAAATAATAGCAGAGCACTTAACAAACATTGAGATAGGGAAACAGTAGTCTCCACAAATTTGTGACGGTAAAGTTTTTGCAGACTACTTTGCATTAATTTTTAAAATAGCCTTACTGATATTTATAAATTTAAATGCATCATACCTTTCAATGCAATCACTTTGAAAAAAACTAACTTAATTTCAATGATACGGGTATCACTCCAAATAATATTTTAAAATCTTTCAAAGAATTGGGCACTGCACATTTTAAAAGTATCTCACTGGCAGCAAATTTTTACTCTTTGAGCCCAAAGCACTCTGCAACTAGTACTTTAAACAAATAAATAACTAATATATATGCTGTCATCTTTGAGGAATGATTCAAAGTTCTTTACATAAATATATGGAGTAATATAAATATTTACCTCTTTTCTCCTGTATTCTAAGGTACTTTTACATTTAATCTTTAATTCTGTGTGATTTATTTTGATGCATGATGCATGACAAGGCTACAACCAGTTCTTCCTAAATTGTTATTTTCTCCTGCCAGAGAGTTTATTGAATGAGTCATCGTTTTCCTTATTGGTTAAAAATGTTACCTAAAATACTTTGGGAAGAAACTGCCCAGTTCAAGATGGTCACATTTCTCTGAAAACTGCCCCCACCCCCAGTCCCCAAGCCATAGAGGGGTCCACTGTGTCTTGATGGCCTGGGCATTCCCAGGGTACTTCTCCTGGGTATTTGGAACAGGGACTGAGAGTTAGGTGGTCCTTGTCCCTGGAAGTGAGAACATCTAAATGGAAACTGAGGATACTATGTACATGGAGAAGCAGCTCTGCAAAGCGAAAAGAAGAAAGCAGATGTGCCCAGAAAGACAGTTATAAGAAACATGCTAGGGAGCATAGAGAATGAAGACAGAGTGAGAACGACTCAGAAAATTATTGATACTTCCTGATTCCAGCCACTGCGAAGTCCCTGCTTTTGGATACAGGAAAATAGCCTTATGGTAAAAATTCACTGTCTTATTTATGTTAACTAGAATTAAGTTATCTTTGTTTGAATTTAAGAAGCACATTGACTAAGTGTATTTGGTTGAATTATGTTCTCCCCAAATTTATATTCACCCAGAACCTGTGAATATGATTATGATTATTTTGAAAATAGAGTCTTTGCAAAGCTAATCAAGTTAAAAAGAAGTCATACTGCATTGGGGCGGGCTCTAAGCCAATGACTAGTGTCCTTACAAGAAGAGGGAAATTTGGACACAGACACAGGGAGAATGCCATCTGCTATGGAGGCAGTAATTGGGGTGACACATTTACAAGCCAGTGCTCCCCAAGGACTGCTGATAGCTACCAGAAGCTAGGAAGAGGCAAATAAATATCCTTCCCAAGGGCTTTCAGAGAAAAAAATGGCCCAACTAATACCTGGATTTTTAATTTCTGGCCTCCAGAACTGTGAAACAACAAATTTTTGTTGTTTTAGCCACCCCGTTTATGTTAGTTTATTAGTGGAAACCAATATACTGATAAAGTATTTTTAGAACACATTAGACCCTAGTTTTTAGTTTTATTTAATTGATGTGTCTGCATATTTCTATAAGAATATTACATTGCACTGTTTTGCTTTTTAGTATATTAATACATGGTTTGGCAGTTCACTCATTATTTATCTTCAATATTTTCTTAACTATTATTATTCTACAATGACCTTGGGCTCTTTTGACAAAGTCCAGGAAACTTAAAAATGTTTTGTTTCATGAGTTTTGTTTAGCTTTTTACTGTTAATTTATCAGACTATTTCATTGTGATCAGAAAGAATGACGCTTACAATTCCTACTTTGGGGAATTTATTAAGATTTCTTTCTGACCTAGTATTTTGACAAGATTTTCATGCTTTTCCATGAATGTGAGAGGAGGGTTTATCTTCTCCTGACAAACAAAAACTAAGATCATTGCTGTTAACGCATGGTTTACTTAAATCCTACTTTTCACCCTTATTTCTTATTCCCCTAGTTTATCAAAAACAATGAGGTGGGTACATATTTCCCAATATGACTAAAATTTTGCTAAATAGTATAACATTTTGGTTTATGTATTTAGATGTCATATTATTTAGTGGATTGTATTTACGGCATTTAATTTTGAGTGTACTTTTCATCACTACAAGATATTTAGCTTTCTCTTATTAAACTGTCCTTGACTTGAATTCTGTTTTATTTTCTATTAATATCATCAGCCTCTTTTCTTTAGAATTTGTATAACTTTCCTCAATATTTTATGTAAATTTTTTTATTGTTTTTAATTACCAAATAAATGCAACCTTGTTCAAAAATTCAAACAAATGCAAGTATATAGGGAAAAAATCTGAACATTCCCGCTGTATCAATCACCCACTGCAATCTCTATTCCAATGCTAATCAATTCTACTTAAATAATTAATATCAATAATTTTGTGGGTTTCTTTTCATATAACCTTCTATTTATTTATCATTATATATTTATTTACTACTTTATCCAGATACTTGTAAATAAAAATAAAGTTAATAAATGATTTATAGATAAAATATAAACTTACTAGTATGTATTATAAATAATAAACACATAAATATGTGCTCTTACATACATTTAGTCATACTGCTTCCACTTACATATGTATGAAGTAGCTAAAGGCAGATCAGATAAAAAGGACTGTCCACCAAAAGCTATCCTGACAGCGCTATAAAATATAGAAATCATCCTTAGAATACAGAGGAGACACTCAGACATTTAGACTAGAGGACCTATGTTTCCAGAGGAGGGAAGCTCTAGGAGGTGAACTCACCTCTGTGGCTTTTATTCTTTGGTCATTTGTTAGTTCTGGGCATCAGGCGGGAGCTGAAACTGTGAACTTTTCACCTACAAGGAGCAACTACTGGAAAACAGAGGATAGAAAATGGACTTGCTGGGAATCCCAAGCATATTACCAGTTTGTATGTGTAGACTTATGGTGAGTAGGGGAGAGTTTTCAAGTACATGACTGTTGTTTTGTTTTTTCAGGATACTTGCTAAACGTAGGATGAGCAATTCCAGGATTTCATTTCAACCTTGACTCAGCACCGTCCCTGACTGGGTTAAAGTGACTTGACATCCCTCTATTGATCTAACAGGAGATTGAACATTTCCTGGAGGAAGATTTCTCCTGAAATTACTAAACATTTTTAATATAGATTATGCAACATTCAAAATAATCCAAAGAGATGCCAGAAAGCAAGGACACATGATTAAAACCAAGAAAAAACATGAACAATGGAAAAAGATCTATAGTAATCCAGCTATTAGAGTTAGCTAAAAAAAGTTTAAATTATCATGATTAATAGATTCAAGGAAACAGAGAGAATGATAAAGAAAAACATATAAAAAGACGGTAAGTTTTACCAGAGAATTAGAAATTCAAATGAAGATTTCAAATGAATATTCCAGAAATATAAAAATGAATCTTACTAAATAATTTTTCTGAAATTATTTTTCCATTCATTGATTTCTTACAGATATACTTTACTGGTAATAAATATAATTTGGTACTTCTTTCCAACTAGCTTTTTTCAAAAAGATCACTCCACAAAAATGTACACAGGTATCACTCGCTCCTTTTAATAGCTGCATATCATACGGATATACTATACATGATTTAACCAATCCCTGACTGAGGAACATTTGAGCCGTTTCTCATTTTTTTTGTTATTGTAAATAGTGATGCAATAAGTAGCCATGTGGTGCAAAAAAGTATACTATTTTCACCAGTATACTTTTAGGGTAGAGTCCACAGTGTGAAACTCTTAAGTCAAAGGATAAATAACGTCTCATTATTTTGTGGTCACATTTTTTTTGTACACCTAGGAAAAACTATTATCTATATTATCTACTACTAAACTAAGTTAACACCTATTATTAAGATCAGTGACTTTCCTACTGATTCTTATTTGATACCACTCAACCAGAAATCTGGTGAGAACTAAACAGTGGCAAGATTTTGCTGTTTTTCCAGGTACTTTCCAAACCCCATATGAAGCTCCCAGTCATACTTTTATTCTATAAATATTTATTGAATCTTATGTGGCATAGGATAGATTCATTTTCAACTAGCTGTTTAGATGTTTGATATGATTCTCTCAACCTGATTCTCCATGATATAGCTCAGGAAACAGAGATAATTTTAAAATACATCTTCAGAAAATGCACATTTATAAGAGTTACATTAAACAAAGTTAAATGGCAAGGTCTGGGCAAACTCTGATATTTTAGCAAAAAGAAGTTCCATATCTTAAAAGAATACTATTCCTTGAGACAGTGAAATATAATCACTTTTCATGGACATATTTCAGGAAATAATATCTTTAGTTGGAGATGGTTCAGAAATTAGGAAAGTTCATTACGAGTTGTTTCCAGTTAATTCAGAAAAGACAGGCAGAAAGATTTAGGAGGAAAACGCAGGCTTTGGAACTTCAAAGACAAAGTTAGAACTTTGCATTTATCATTTTCTATATGATTTGCCCTTGGATAATCCTCTAAGCCTCTCAGTTTTCTTACCTGTACAACAAGAGTGATATTATCTTCACTCCAGGGCTGTAGAGCAATGGCTGAAGCATGGCTCTTGAGGCTCCAGTATTTCTCACCAATGGCAACATTTGCGACATCAAGAGCCATGCTTTTTGCCTCCCTGCCAAGTCAACAATCACACATCCAGTAACCACTGCATTCTGAGAACTTCAGCAAGTGCACTGCCCCTGAGATACTTACATTTCATATTTTATGAATAAGACTTTTTCAATACTTAGTCTCTTGCTGTATCAAGTAATTGGTAGAGCTTTGACAGCATTTCTTTCCTCTGCAGATGAACCAGTGTCTATTTGTATTAATGGAGATATTCTTCATAAGCACCTCATCCTGTAACAGTAGGTCTTACAATAATTATGCCTGCATGCCCACCTATATGAAGAGGCTGTGACTTGGATGCATGACATATCTTCAAATTAATGTAAGGCATCATTATGAGTTATTGAAGGTCCGGTTATATAACATCTCTTTTAACCTCCTATGTGAATAAAATATTCCTGGCATATTAAATAAGTCACTTGTCGAGAAGGCAAAGAGAGCTCTTACATTGAATTGATGAAGTGATATAATCATATTCTTCCTATTATTTTATGGTCATGGGCTTATAAAAAGAGACCTTTTTTTTTTTTTTTTCCAACTGACCAAAAGACATTGTTTTACAAGGACAGGAAACCTTAAATGCTGGTGAAACTTTTTTCATTTATTCTTATCCAGGAGACCTTGTTCTCTCATTCAGTAATTTAGAAAGCACAATCAGTTTCTTTTGGAAATAGGTAGAAAAACAGATTGATGCTCATTCACCAAGATTCTCAGTCTCAAGGTGAACTGAATAGCGCTCATCCCCATGGAAAGTTTGCTTGACAATTTAAAGGACAGAGCCTGTCTGGGTTCTAAGGCCAAGGTTTTCTTCAAACTTTACTGACTTCAGTTCAGATTTCAATTCCATCTGTAGCAGAAAGTAGTTACATGCAGTGTTCTCTTCTCATGGGGCACACAACTAAGCTATATTACTCAGGCTTCTTGTGGTTAAGTATGGCATGTGATCAAGTTCTAGGTCATAGAGTGTGAGTAGAAGTAATAGATACCACTTCCAAGTTAGGACCAAAAACCTCCTGTGAGAGCCTCTGTTTCTTCTCTTTCTCTGTCCAATGCTGAAATTCCAGAAGATGACTTTCAGGCTGCTAAGGGATGTTGAAGGACCAAGATGGAAGAAACCTGTATCTTTAAATTACCACATTGAATTGTTACATGAGTTATAAATCATCTTATCTTGTGTGAAGCCATTGAGCTTTGGGGAATATACCAGCAAGTGACCTATGCTGCATAGTACAGTAGCTTCACTCTTCTCAATCCAGACTTCAAATGGAAGTAATTTGTGTCCTATGATTTGACTGCAGCCATCACTATTCACTTTTATTCTCCCTACTCTCTTCAGTGATAATATCTAAGAATGTTAATAGACATTACACTTGGTAACACTGGCTCAAGCAAGGATTATTTTGTTCATTTACTGTGGGACATGTCAGGGCCTTTGTATTCTTGAGTGTCTAAGAGGGGATTACAATCAGCTGTATTTTTTCAAGCAGATTTTGTAATTATGCCACTTCCATCTTCTTTTCATTGACATCTTATGGAATACCACTTTAAGATATTCAATTTTACTGGAAATATTCAATTTTACTAGACTATTATCATCTAGACAATTAGATTCATGTCACAGATCTTTCTACATGAGTTTTCCTTCCCCTGCACTACTGCATCTATATTAGTAGTAGCATTCATATCGTCTGCCATATGTGAAGAGGCACCTATAGGCAATTGGTTCCCAAAGTGTATGGTGGTATCCTTAAAAATCAACCAAGACCAGTATCTTCCATGTGTGCTTGTAGGATGGTGAAGGGAGGCTCCTCCACCTGTCACAGCTGAGATAGTTCTCTCTATAATTAGCAGTGGTTTCTGAAATTCCTGCGGTACTATTTACAGGCTCTCATATTTTTAACCTGAGTATCAGGCAGTGCGGTTTTGTAGAGCAGCAACAATTAACTGGCTAAGATTTTAGTTGGGATAAGTTGTAATTAATGCATTGTCACATCAGCAATCAGACTTTGGGGCAACAGGACACAGCATAGTGAAGTTTTGATTAGAGGTAAGAAAAAGAAGGGAATGAAGAATTAATTCTACAGTTACTTTGGGGTGAGGTCCAGGCAGCTAGGGAAGCAGAAGACTATGAATCCAGATATATCTAAGCCCTGTTTCATCCCTTTGTAATTAGGTCTTGTGTAATTTACTTTACTTCCTTAAGCTTCAGTTTTCTATCTGAAAAAGAAAGATAATAATAATATCTACCCTACAGGATATGGAGAATTAAATGAGAAAGAACATAATTTGCATCATCTATTATTATTATTGTTAGAATTATTAACTTCATCTTGATGGCACATCAAAAATAAAGCCGTTATTTACCAATGAATTGCATACTTTTGTTGAAGAAAGGAATCTTGAAGGGACATTGTTGGGAAAAGTAAGTGAGTTCTTTGTCATTAACATTTTCTCTTTCATGCTACTCAAAAATTGTGGCTGAAACATCTCTATTTATAAATGATTTATAAACATCATTCAAAAGGAAGAACGGGATTCTTTCCATAGCCTAGAAAATTGATGGATTTTGTGATTGACATACTTGTATTCAACTTTCAACTTAGAGATATTCAATTTGATCATCTGTTTTTGGAGTTTAGGGAAGATACATTTTACTTTCATTGGGCTTTCTAGGTTTTGTTAGTAGTCAATATCTAATTCAATGAAATGTTACACCTTCAATGATCTGTGAAACAAGACACTTCCAAACCAAAATTTAGAATTGTCCTTTAAACATTCCTCCCTTCGTTTGTTGGCACAGCTGTTGTGTTCTATCCGGGAGGACCTGGAGAGCACATTCTTTCTGTGAGAGAGATTTGTCTTTTTAGCTCTGCTTTAAAGTTATTAAGAGAAGAATCAAGCTGACATTCAATGCTGATATATAAATACACTGAGGAAGAAAAAAGTCCTCTTGGGATAAAGGCATGGATGAAAATGTCTCTCCAGATAGCTTGGTGAAAAGTAGAATTATTTTTATTGATGTATCAAATAGAAGATCATTTTGAAAAAATTCTCTTTCTTATTTCCCTTCAACCTGTTTTGTAGTCATTTAATCATTATCAATGGATACTTATTAAGCACCTAGAACAAGTAAGTCCTACTGTTTAGCTCCAAGGTTTTTGTTTTGCTGTTTGAAGTATTTAAAGTATTTTAAACACAGAACTACCTTCCAGTTAGAGCATTAAAACAGAGAGACACACATATAGGTCACACTTAAAACCAAAGGAGTGACATATAACAAAAATAATAGTCGACATTTATTGAATGCCTACTATGTGCTAGGCACTTTTTTCTGTGATTTACAATTATTAGCTCATTTAAATCTCACACTTTTTATCCCTATGGTATAGATAAGAAAATCAGGGTTTATGAGTTTAGTAACTTTGCTAACAATTTATTGCTAGTAAATATTGGAGACATGATTTGAACCAGTCTATCCTGAGTCCTTTTAAACAACATACCACACCTATAATAAAATGATGTGAGATACCTAGAAGATATCAAATACCTTAAAGACTGTTACTGATATCAAGAAGAACAAGGATACTTTACCGTAACTATGGAAGCCACTGCAGTTTTAGCTTTACAAAAATTCGACCAGAAACAAAGTGCTCCCATATAATAATTCTTCCCCTTCTCCGCACTTCTCTACCATCACAGCTTCCCCTATAATTGACATCTTGCATTAGCATGGTGTATTTGTTATACCCAATGAGCAAATATTGATACATGATTATTTAACTAAATCTCATAGTTGTATTAGGACTCTCTCTGTGTTGAACGGGTCTATGGGTTTAATCTCATGTATTCACCATTGAGTATCATACAGAACACTTTCACTACCCTAAAAATCCCTTATACTCCTCCTATTCATCCCTCCCTCCCTCCCTCCTTTCTTCCCTCTCTTCTTCCCTCTCCTTGGCCCACTGAAAACCACTAATCTTTTTGCTATCTCTATAATTTTGCCTTTTTCTGAATGTCACATAGTTGGAATCACAGAATATGTAGATTTTCAGACTGGCTTCTTTCCCTTAGCAATATGCATTTATGTTTTTCCATGTATTTTGGGGACTTGATATCTCATTTCATTTTATCACTGAATAATATTTTATTGTCTGACTATACCGTAGTTAAACTGCTTACCTACAGAATAGTGTCTTAGTTGCTTCCATGTTTTGGTAATTATGAAGCTGTAAGAAACATTTGAGTGCAGATTTTTATGTGGACATGTTTTCAACTATTTAGGTAACCAAGGAATGTGATTGCCAGATTATATGCTAAGATTATGTTTAACTTTGTAAGAAACTGCCAAATTATCTTCCAAAGTGGCTGTACCATTTGCATTCAGCAAAAAAATGAGAGTTTCTATAACTTCATACCCTTGTCAACATTTGGTGTTGGCAGGGTTTTGGACTGTAGTTATTCTAATAGGTGTATGGTGGTGTCTCATTGTTTTAATTTACCTAAAGATATATGATGCTGAGCATCTTTTCACATGCTTATTTTCCATCTGCACATCTTTTTTGGTGAGGTGTCTTTTCAGATCTTTTGCCTATTTTTAAAGGATTGTTTTATTTTTTATATTGTTGAGTTTTAAAAATTGCTTATTTTGGAAAAAATTTGTTTTTTTTTTTTTTTTTTTTTCTCGCATTTGCAAAAATTTTCTGCCAGTCTGTCACTTGTCTGTTCATTCTCTTAACAATGTATTTGAAGGGCAGAAGTTTTTAATTTCCATAAATTTCAAATAATGAATTATTTTTCAATGGACTGTGACTTTGTTGTTCTATCTAAAAAGTCATCACCATGGCCAAGTCAGCTTGATTTACTTGATTTTATCTTCTAGAAGTCACAAGATTTGCATTTCACATTTAGGTCTATGTTCCATTTTCAATTACTTTTTAAGAGAGGTATAAGGTCTAAATTAACTTTTATTTTTGCATTCGGAAGTCCAGCCATTTCACACCATTGTTGAAAAAACTATCCTTTCTTTTTTAAAAAATTTGTTTATTATACTTTAAGTTCTGGGGTACATGTGCAGAACATGCAGGTCATGCTGCATCCATCGTCCCATCATCTACATTAGATATTTTTCCTAATGGTATCTTTCCCCAATTCCCCCAACTCCCTGCTATTCCTCCCGTAGCCCCCCACCCCAAAGCCCCAGTGTGTGATGTTCCCCTCCCTGTGTCTGTGTGTTCTCATTGTTCAACACCACTTATGGGTGAGAACATGCAGTGTTTGGTTTTCTGTTCTTGTGTCAGTTTGCTGAGAATGATGGTTTCCAGCTTCATCCATGTCTCTGCAAAGGACACAAACTAATCCTTTTTTATGGCTGCATAGTATTCTGTAGTGTATATGTGCCACATTATTTTTTATCCAGTCTATCATTGATGGGTTGGTTCCAAGTCTTTGCTATTGTGAATAGTGCCACAATAAACATACGTACTCATGTGCCTTTATAATAGAATGATTTAATATCCCTTGGGTATATACTCAGTAATGGGATTTCTGGGTCAAATGGTATTTCTATTTCTAGATCCTTGAGGAATCACCACACTGTCTTCCACAATGGTTGAATTAATTTACACTTTTACCAACAGCATAAAAGCGTTCCTATTTATCCACATCCTCTCTAGCATCTGTTGTCTCCTGATGTTTTAATGATTGCCATTCTAACTGGCGTGAGGTGGTATCTCAATGTAGTTTTGATTTGCATTTCTCTCATGACCAGTGACGATGATCTATTTCTCATATGTTTCTTGGCTGCATAAATGTCTTCTTTTGAAAAGTGTCTGTTCATAACCTTTGCCCACTTTTCGATGGGACTGTTTGTTTTTTTCCTGTAAATTTGTTTAAGTTCTCCATAGATTCTAGATATTAGCCCTTTGTCAGATTAGTAGATTGCAACAATGTTTTCGCATTCTGTTGGTTGCTGGTTCACTCTATTGATAGTTTCTTGTGCTGTGAAGAGGCTCTTAAATTTAATTAGATCCCATTTGTCTATTTTGGCATTTGGTGCCATTGCTTTTGGGTGTTTTAGTCATGAACTCTTTGCCCATGTCTATGTCCTGAATGGTATTGCCTAGGTTTTCTTCTAGAGTTTGTATGGTGTTGGGCCTCATGTTTAAATCTTTACTCCATCTAGAGTTAATTTTTGTATTAACTCAATTTAGAGTTAATTTAAGGTACAAAGAAGGAATCCAGTTTCAGCTTTCTGCATATGGTTAACCAGTTTTCCCAACACCATTTATTAAATAGGGAATCCTTTCCCCATTGCTTGTTTTTGTCTGATCTGTCAAAGATAAGATGGTTGTGGGTGGGTGTGTGGGATTCTTTCTATTCTTTCTGAGGCCTCTGTTCTGTTCCGTTGGTCTATATCTCTGTTTTCGTACTGGTACCTTGCTGTTTTGAGTACAACAGGCTTGTAATATAGTTTGAAATCAGGTAATGCGATGCCGCTAGCTTTTTTTTTTTTTTTCCTTTTTTTCTTTCTTTTTTTTTTTTTTTTTTTGCTTAGGATTGTCTTGCCTATGCAGGCTCTTTTTTGGTTCCACATGAAGTTTAAGGTGATTTTTTTCCAATTCTGTGAAGAAAGTCATTGGTAACTTGATGGTGATAGCATTGAATCTATAAATTTCTTTGGGCAATATGGCCATTTTCACAATATTGATTCTTCCTAACCATGAGCATGGAATGTTTTTCCATCTGTTTGTGTCCTCTCATTTCCTTGAGCAGTGGTTTGTAGTTTTCCTTGAAGAGGTCCTTCATATCCCTTGTTTGTTGTATTCCTAGGTATTTTATTCTCTTTGCAGCAATTGTGAATGGGAGTTCACTCATTATTTGACTCTCTATTTGTCTATTACTGGTGTATAGGAATGCTTGTGATTTTTGCACACTGATTTTGTATTCTAAGACTTTTGTGAAGTTGCTTATCAGCTTAAGGAGATTTTGGGCTGAGGCAATGGGGTTTTCAAAAATACAATCATGTCATCTGCAAACAGGGGCAATTTGACATCCTCTCTTCCTATTCGGATGCCCTTTATTTCTTTTTCTTGTCTGATGGCCCTAGCCATAACTTACAATACTATGTTGAATAGAAGTGGTGAGAGAGGACATCCTTGTCTTGTGCCAGTTTTCAAAGGGAATGCTTCCAGTTTTTGCCCATTCAGTATGATATTGGCTGTGGGTTTGTCATAAATAGTTCTTAATATTTTGAGATGTGATCCATCCATACCTAGTTTTTTGAGAGTTTTTAGCATAAAGGGCTATAGAATTTGGTCGAAGGCGTTCTCTGCATCTATCGAGATAATCTTGTGGTTTTTGTCTTTGGTTCTGTTTATGTGGTTTACGTGATGGATTACCTTTATACCTTTACAGATGTTGAACCGTCCTTGCATCCCTAGGATGAAGCCAACTTGATTGTAATAGATAAGCTTTTGATGTGCTGTTGGATTTGGTTTGCCATTATTTTATTGAAGATTTTTGCCTCAATGTTCATCATGGACATTGGCCTGAAGTTTTCTTTTTTAAGTTGTGTCACTGACAGGTTTTATTATCAGGGTGATGTTGATCTCATAAAATGAGTTAGGAATCCCTCTTTTTGTATTGTTTGAAATAATTTCAGAAGGAATGGTACCAGCTCCTCTTTGTACCTCTGGTAGAATTTGGCTGTGAGCCTATCTGGTTCTGGGCTTTTCTTGGTTGGCAGGCTATTAATTGCTGCCTCAACTTCAGAACTTGTTACTAGTCTATTCAGGAATTCAACTTCTTCCTGATTTAGTCTTGGGAGGATGTTAAGTGTCCAGAATTTATCTATTTCTTCTAGATTTACTGGTTTATTTGAACAGAGATGTTTGTAGTAATCTCTGATGGTAGTCTGTATTTCTGTGGAATCGGTGGTGATATCCCCTTTATCATTTTTTATTGCATCTATTTGAATCTTCTCTCTTTTCTCTTTTGTTAGCCTAGCTAGTGGTCTATCTATTTTGTTGATCTTTTCAAAAAACCAACTCCTGGATTTGTTGATTTTTTTTGAAGGGTTTTTTTTTGTGTGTCTCTACCTTTTCCAGTTCTACTTTGATCTCAGTTATTTCTTGTCTTCTGCTAGCTTTTGAGTTTGTTTGATCTTGCTCCTCTAGTTCTTTTAATCATGATGTTAGGGTGTCAATTTTATGTCTTTCCTCACTTCTCTGGCAGGCATTTAGTCCTATAAATTTCCCTCTAGACACTGCTTTAAATGTGTCACAGAGATTCTGGTATGTTGTGTCTTTATTCTCACTGGTTTTGAAGAAAATCTTTATTTTTGCCTTCATTTCATTATTTATCCAGTATTCATTCAGGAGCAGGTTGTTCAGTTTCCATGTAGTTGTGTGGTTTTGAGTGAATTTCGTAATCCTGAGTTCTAATTTGATTGCACTGTGGTCTGAGAGACTGTTACAATTTTCATTCTTTCACATTTGCTGAGGAGTGTTTTACTTCCAATTATGTGGTCAATTTTAGAATAAGTGCAATGTGGTGCTGAAAAGAATATATATTCTGTGGTTTTGGGGTGGAGATTTCTGCAGATGTCTATTAGTCCATTTGATCCAGATCTGAATTCGAGTCCTCGATATCCTTGTTAATTTTCTATCTTGTTGATCTGTCTAGTATTGACAGTGGGATGTTAAGTTCTCCCACTATTATTGTGTGGGAGTCTAAGTCTCTTTTTGGTCATTAAGAACTTGCTTTATGTATCTTTTGATCTTTGTTGGTTTAAAGTCTGTTTTATCAGAGACTAGGGTTGCAACCCCTGCTTTTTTATGCTCTCCATTTGCTTGGTAAATCTTCCTCCATCCCTTTATTTTAAGCCTATGTGTGTCTTTGCTCATGAGATAGGTCTCCTGAATACAGCACACCAGTGGGTCTCGACTGTATCCAATTTGCCAGTTTGTGTCTTTTGATTGGGGCATTTAGCCTGTTTACATTTAAAGTTAATATTGTTACGTGTGAATTTGATCTGATCCTGTCATTATGATGCTAGCTGGTTATTTTGTCTGTTAGTTGATGCAGTTTTCTCATAGTATTGATAGTCTTTACAGCTTGGTATATTTTTGCAGTGGCTGGTACCGGTTGTTCCTTTCTATGTTTAGTGCTTCCTTCAGGAGCTCTTGTAGGGCAGGGCTGGTGGTGACAAAATCTCTCAGCAATTGCTTCTCTGTAAAGGATTTTATTTATTATCCGCTTATGAAGCTTAGTTTGGCTGGATATGAAAGTCTGGGTTGAAAATTCTTTCAGGATGTTGAATATTGGCCCCCACTCTCTTCTGGCTCGTAGGGTTTCTACTGAGAGATCCACTGTGAGTCTAATGGGCTTCCTTTTATGGGTAACCCAACCTTACTCTCTGACTGCTCTTAGCATTTTTTCATTCATTTCAACCCTGGTGAATCTGACAATTATGTGCCTTGGCATTGCTCTTCTTAAGGAATACCTCTGTGGTGTTGTTCTCTGTGTTTCCTGTATTTGAATGTTGGCCTGCCTTGCTAGGTTGGGGAAGTTCTCCCAGATAATATCTTGAAGAGTGTTTTCTAGCTTGGTTTCATTCTCCCTGTCACTTTCAGGTACACTGATCAAATGTAGATTTGGTCTTTTCACATAACCCCATATTTCTTGGAGGCTTTGTTTGTTTCTTTTCATTTTTTTTTCTCTAATCTTGCCTTCTCACTTTACTTCACTGAGTTGATCTTCAATCTCTGATATCCTTTCTACTGCTTGATTGATTCAGCTATTGAAACTTGCATATGCTTTGTTAAGTTCTCGTGCTGTGTTTTTTAGCTCCATCATGTAATTTATGTTCTTCATGCTGGTTATTCTCATTTGCCTCCTGCTAGTTATTCTCATTTGCATTTTATCTAAACTTTTTTCAAGCTTCTTAGTTTCCTTGCATTGGGTTAGAACATGTTTCTTTAGCTTGGAGAAGTTTGTTATTATCCACCTACTGAAGCCTGCTTCTCTCAATTCATCACACTTATTCTCCATCCAGTTTTGTTTCCTTACTGGTGAAAGGTTGTGATCCCTTGGAGGAGAAAAGGTGTTCTGGCTTTTGGCAATTTCAGTCTTCCTGCGCTGGTTCCTTCCCATCTTCATGGATTTATCCACCTTTAGTCTTTGAAGTTGGTGACTTTTGGATGGGGTTTCTGAGTGGATGTCCTTTCTGTTGATGTTAAAGCTAGTTCTTTCTGTTTATTAGTGTTCTTTCTAATAGTCAGGCCTCTCTACTGCAGGCCTGCTGGAGTTTGCTGGAGGTCCACTCCAGACCCTGCTTGCCTGGGAATCACCCACTGGGGCTGCAGACAGTAAAGATTGAGATTGCTGCGTATTCCTTCCTCTGGTAGCCTTGTCCCAAAAGAGTACCTGCCAGATATCAGCCAGAGCTCTCCTGTATGACGTGTCTCCCAATTAGGGTACATGTGGGTCAGGGAGCCACTTAAGGAGGCAACCTGTCCCTTAACGGAGCTCAAGCACTGTGCTGGGGGATATGTTCCTCCCTTCAGTGCTGCTGGACAGGGACGTTTATGTCTGCTGAAGTGGAACCCGCAGCCTCCCCTTTCCCAGGTGCTCTGTCCCAGGAAGGTGAGGGCTTTTTAAGTCCCTGAAGGGCTGGGCCCTTTTTACTTTCTTTCTTTCTTTTTTTTTCGAGATTCCCTGCCTAGCAAGAAGGGAATCTACTTGACAGTCTGCCTGCAGAGGCCTTGCTGAGCTGCCATGCTGAGCTCTGCCCAGCTGCTGTGTAAACTTCCCAGTGGCTTTGTTTACATAGGCAATGCTGAAACCACCTACCAGAGCCTCAGCAATGGCGGGCAACCCTCCCCCGACCAAGCTTGACCATCCCAGGTAGAGTTCAGACTGTTGTGCTGGCTGCAAGGATTTCAAGCCAATGGATTTTAGCTTGCTGGTCTTCGTGGGGGTGGGACCCTCCAAGCCAGCTCACTTGACTCCCTGGCTTCAGCCCCCTTTTTCAGGTGGGATGAGCAGTTCTGTCTTGCTGGCATTCCAGGTGCCTCTCGAGTATAACAGCCACCTAGTTTTTCGCTAGAAACCCAGGCGCTGGCTTCGTAGGCACTGGAGGGAATCTCCTGGTCGTGGGTTGTGTAGACCACGGGTAAAGTGCAGTATCTGAGCTGGAGTGCCCAAGTGTCCAGAAAAGCCCCTAATGGCTTCCCTTGGCTGGGAGAGAGAGTTCTCTGGCCCCTTGTGCCTCCCGAGTGAGGCAATGCCCCACCCTGCTTTGGCTTGCTCACCCTTGTTTTTTCCACTGTCTAACCAGTCCCAATGAGATGAACCTGGCAACTCTGTTGCAAATGCAGAGATCACTCCTCTTCTGGTGTGCTCTCGCTGGGAACTGCAGACCAGGGCTGTTGAATTGCCTTTGCTCCTTTGTCAAAAATCAGTTGTCTATGTTTGTGTGGGTCTATTTCTGGTCTTCTACTCAGTGTCATTGTTCTGTCTGTTCACTATTATACTGTCTAAATTACTATGGCTTTGTAGTAAATCTTAAAGTTGGGTAACGTCAGGCTTTCAACTTTGTTCTTCCTTCTTCAATATTGCATTGGCTCTTCTGAGTCTTTTGCCTTTTCATATAAACCAACTAATCAATTTGTGGCTAGTCACAAAATAACTTGTTTAGATCTTGATCGCAAGTATTGTGAATCTATACATCAAATTAGGAAAGTGGATACCTTAACAATATTGAGTCTTCCTACCCATAAACATGAAATCTCTTTCTCTCTCTTTCTCTCTCTGTCTCTCTGTCTTTGTATTATTCATCAGAGTTTTGTAGTTTTTATATTTATATACACACACAGTTTTTATATTTATACAGACATACACACAGGAAGAGAGAGAGAAAAAGAGAGACAGAGATTACTTAGACTGTATAGATCCTAAAATAAATATAAAATGATGTGCTATAAAAATTAGCAAACATAATCCCTTATTTTAAAAATGGAGAAACAGAAGTCCAGAAAGAAAATGAGATTTGCCCACCAACTAATTAGTGATGGAGACAGGTCTAACATCCAAGTTTTCTGACCTATAGAAGAGTTAAAGACTAATAGATGTGTTTTGCTTTTTAGTTTGCTTTTATCATAACATCATGTTTATCCTTGTACTAGTTACCTATTGCTATCTAACAAATGACCCCAAAATGTAACAGTCTACAACAACAAAATGTATTATCTCTCACAGTTAATAGGCCAAGAATCAAAAATTGGCTGACATGGCTTAGCTGGGAGCCTCTGGCTGAAGATCTTATATTAGGTTAGAGCAAGACGTAGTCTCATCCAAAGAATCAAATGGAGGGAGACTTTAAAGCTCATCCACCTGTTTGTTGGTGGGCTAAGTTTCTGACCACACTGTTCTCTCCAAAGGGCTACTGGCTTTCCCCAGGGTAAATGATGAGAAAGAGGGGGGAGGAGAGAGAGAGAGAGAAAGAGAGAGGGAAAAGGAGAAAGAAAGAGAAAGAGAGAGAAAACGAGCCCAAGATAAAAGTGTTAGCCTTTTATTACCTTGAAAATGACATCTTGTCACTCCTACCACATTCTATTCATCAAAAGTGGGTCACTCAATGAAACTCATGCTCAAGGGAGGTGATTAGGCAAGAATGTGACTACCAGGAGGCAGGAACCATCAGATGTCATGTTCAAGGCTTCTACCATAACCCTTCTTTCTGGCTTCAGTCTTTTGGGGACAAAGTATTCAAGAGATGGAAACAATTGATGGTGCAATCACACTCAGAAGCATTCTTTCCTTACTCAGAGAACTACTGAACTATTGATCATGGAGGAGGTGACCACTGATACTTCTGCATAATAACGTACTTTGATCTTTCATGAAGTTAACACCAACCTCTAATTTAAGATCACAGCAACACTGTTAAGTCCATTCTTCTCTGCACATATAGGCTTTACCATATGTAGTTCTCTCACCAGAGGACTTTTTTAAGCAAAAAAGAGCCTATCTCCTATCAGAAAAGACTTTAAAATGTCAAAAACATTTAATCTGAAATGGTTTTCTGATACGCTCTTTTACGTGGTGTTAGAACACACACATGCAGAGAATATATGATTATAAAACTCAATAACACTAAATTGGGAGCATCATAAAAAGCAAAGAGGGATATATGTGTCTTTTTGTCTCTTTAAAGAAAAAATCAGCTTGTCTTCAAAACAGCCCTCTGAGCTATGTAGTACTATTATTTTGTACATGAGAAAGGGAGATCTGAGAATTTGCTCAATTTCGTGCATCTTTACTTGACCTGGAACCTTGATTATGTGGTAGCAGGATTAGATTCAGGTAATCTATATGCCTCTGAACCAAATAAGAGAAAGAAGGAAAAATCTTAAAAGAGGGGGAGAAATCCTCATGTGCCTTCATCTCAAAATTGGACACTCCTTCTTTGGCCACTTACTTTGAAAAGATTCCTTTTTAAAAAGACTGCTGGAGGTAGAGGGAAAAAATGTGATTTAACCTAGGGCTTAGAATAAGTCCTGTGAATCTCTAAAACTTTGTTGGAGATGTCATACACTGGAAAGAACTATACTTAAAAGCTTCAGGCTTTTCTCTGATTTTCCTTTTATATGATTTGTGCACATAAAGTCATTATGCAGATGTTCTCTGCACTGAAAGACCACTTTGATAAAGCTTGAAGTTTTTCAAAGATAAAGCAAATTTGAAAATAGAGAGATTCAAGAAAATGTGAACCCAAAACCTGAACAGTCCTCCATAATATTGTAAAAAGCTATTTTTATTTTAGTTAGCATTTCATCCTATTGTATTATGTTTCCCTTAGGAAAAATGTATTTTCCAAGTTAACATTTAGATTGACTCATCTCCAAAAAAGATTTACCATACTTGGATAATGGGCATGAATTCTTTTCCCGTAATTGGGGCAGAGGTCAAAAAGACCCAGGAGATTGAAGGTGTAGTGGCAATGTTTTCATTTGATCTTGAAAGAAATTTGCTTGAAATTTCTAAAGCTCAACATTTAACTGTTTTGTAGAAGTATCACATATGGTGTTTTCCAGAATGAATACACCAGACTTTTCAAAATATATTGATGTTGTCTATTGTGATAATGTCAAGGAATGAAGGGAAGCAGATAATAAGGCCAAATTTCTGTGAGACCAAGCGGGAGTTGCTTTGAAAAGAATGGACTTCCCTGATGTCAATCACCCCTGGAAGAAGTTTGCCTTCCTTGAAAGAGTAAAAGGGTCCAGATATATTCACCCATTGTTAACAATTAAAAAACAGGACAAAATATATGAAACAATTGTTTTCCAACATTGTACAACAGACAGTTCAGGGCTGTGATTTCTGAAAAAAGGTAAAGAAAGTGAGCATCACAGTTCCCCTGGCTTTATGCCTAGAGGCATTTTAAAACTATTGCACAGGGAGAAGGAATCCAAATATAGTCTAGAAGTCTTGTTGATTTGGAGATACAGGAATTGGAAATCAGAAATGGTGAGGTGGCTATAATTTTAAAGGCAAATTACTGAGAAAGGGACATATGCAGAAACACACGTATGTCTGTCCTTGAGTCTTTGACTAAATGCCAATCTCCACATGCAAGAGTGACACAAAGTTGGACAAAAAAAATACTTCTGAGAAAAGAAAAGTTACTAGCATGGGAGGGCAGGGGATGCAAACCAAACGATTCCCCAATTTTTTTTTGAGATGGGGTCTCATTCTGTCACCCAAGCTGGAGTGCAGTGGCATGATCACGGCTCACTGCAGCCTCACCTACCCCCTGGCTCTGGTGATCCTCCCACCTCAGCCTTTCAAGTAGCTTGGACTATAGGCATGCATCACCATGCCCAGTTAATTTTTTGTATTTTTTATAGAGATAAGCCTTTGCCATGTTGCCTAGGCTGGTCTCCAACTACTGGGCTCAAGCAATCTGCCTATTTTGGCCTCCCAAAGTGCTAGGATTATAGGCATGAGCTGCCATGCCCAGCCATTTCCCAGAATTTATATAGGATTTGGAATCATGTAAATACCAAAGCCTCATGAAGCAACCTGAAAGATTGCATAGTTCATCGAAGACTCCTAAAGAAAAAGTTAGTCTAGACTCAATGAAATGGTTAAACTCAAGACTCAAAAGGATCAAATTGATATGCAAATTGTTTAAGTACCTGTGGTAATACAGTAAACATTATTTAAAGAAACATAACAAAATTAAGAATGCTACAAAATAAAATCACAACATCCAGGATCCAATTTAAAAAATCAGTAAGTATAGTAAGAAGCAGAGAAGTTTAATAAATAGGATAAAAATGAGTCAAGAGACATCTGGTTTTTAGTCTGAAAGGTAAAGATCTTGAAAGTTGTCACTCCAATCCTCACAAAAAGAGAAAGATTGAGAAAGATTGAACAAACTGAAAATCAGCAACTCTTCTTAAATCCATCAGACGATGCTACAGGACAAACCACTGGTCCCCAAATTAGAAGATCACAGCTTACTGCAGCAGAAGTAAATGGAAACCTTAGTGGCAACCAGTATTGGGGAAGGAAAACTTAAACTGTAATTGATATATTGCTAGAGGCTCAGTATGAGTGAGTGTGAGAGTTAAAAACTCTAGAAAGATAGAGTAGTCTTGGGGAGAGGGACATACACCAATGTGAATTTTACTTCCGAGAGCCCTACAAGTTCTCCAAATGAATATTAGAAAAAAGTATCCTTGTGTTTCAGCAGGAGGAAGGAAAAAGTAAACATTTTGGAATATGCTCCAAGAATTTTTGTTTTTCTTAACAAGCTCTGCCTTCATGAGAAAGTATTTTACCACCATCTAGCTAACTGGGGTTTTACTAGGGCCTAACTGACCCAAGAGAAAGGAAACACCCAGTCCCTACTGGCCTTCCCATTTCACCAAAAAGTGAAACAAAACAAAACATTATTAAAAAGCATTTGTGAATGTCACAGCTTGGGGATACAAGCAAACTAAAAGAATGAGACCAAATTACAGGATGATAGAATACTTTACCTCTCACCACATGTTATAAACACATTAATAGGACTTTTGTATAATAAATGTTTAATGTAACTGTCTCAGACCTTATTTAAGAAGAAATCTCAAAACAATAGGGAGACAAAAATAGTCCACCAGAGACAATTTTTGCACCTGACATCTACAGCTATAGCAAACAATAAACACAGTCTCAGCCCTAGCCATATAAACATAAAGGCTTACATCAAATGCCTACTTAATTCAGTTTGTTTTAGCCAATACATCATATCTGGCTTTTAGTGTATACAAGATATACTAAAAGACAAAAAAAAAAAAAAAAACCATTTGAAGAGAATGAGCTAGCATTGGAACAAGATTGAGATGTGGTAGAGGTGTTCACATTATCAAACCAGTAATTTAAAATACCTATGATTAGGGTCAGGCATGGTGGCTCATGCCTGTCTGCCTGTAATCCCAGCACTTTGGGAGGCTGAGGCAGGTGAATCACTTTAGGTCAGGAGATCAAGACCAGCCTGGCCAACATAGTGAAACCCTGCCTCTACTGGAAATACAAAAAATTAACTGGGTGTTGTGGCTGGTGGCTGTAATCCAAGCTACTCGGGAGGCTGAGGCAGGAGAATCTCTTGAACTCAGGGGCTGAGGTTGCAATGAGCCAAGGTCATGCCATTGCACTCCAGCTGGGACAACAAGAGCAAAACTCCATCTAATATATATATATATACACACATGCTTGTAACCTGGGGCAATTTGTCAGCCCTGCTCGCTGGCTGTCTGGAAACAAATTTGGCGCTGCTGGGGAGTCAGAGTCAGACTGACCCTTTCGGTGTGGGTTACATAAGAGCTGCGTGGGGCCTATGATGACCGATTTTCCCTCACTTCCCTGGTGACCTGTGTGATTCAGCAGAGGCAGCTACAATTCCCCTGGGAACCACTCCACTGGCCTGGGGACCACAGCCCATTCCCCACAGTAATTGCAGCAAGTCCCACTTGAGGAGAGTCTGAGCTCAGACATGCCTAACCCAGCCCCAACCTAATGGTGTTTCTCTATTTGCCCTCTATTGCCACTAGCTGAAGGCAAAGGACATAATCCATTGGGAGCTCTATGGCCTTGCCTACCACCTGAGAAACCTGAATACTTATCCAAAGGCCACCTAGGGCAAACTTGTATCCTCCCTATACAACTGCAGCTGATGTACTCTTGAAAGTGTCACCTCCTGGCTGGAGGAAAGCCAACATAAAACCAGTGTACTTAACAAAAATGCAACCAAGGACCTTCACAGAGTTCACTTTACTCCCCTACTACACCCCAGAGCAGGTTCTGGTATCAACGGCTGAGAGATCTGAAGATGGATCACATCACAGAACTCTTTGCAGACACTCCCCAGTACCAGCCCAGAGCCCAGTAGCTATAATGGGTGGCTAGATCCAGAAGAGGAAAAAAAATCACTGGAGTTCGGCTCTCAGGAAGCCCACCCCTAGGGGAAAAAAGAAAGCACCACATCAAGGGAGTACCCCATGGGACAAAATAGGGGAGGGACGGTGGGGGGTGGAGAGTTGGGGAGAGATAGCAAGGGGAGAGATGCCAGATGTAGGTGATGGGGAAGAAGACAGCAAATCACACTGCCATGTGTGTACCTATGCAACAATCTTGCATGTTCTTCACATGTACCCCAAAACCTAAAATGCAATAAAATAAAAAAATAAAAATAAATTACAAAAGAATCTGAACAGCAGCTCTTGAGTCTCAGATCTTCCCTCTGACATAGTCTACCCAAATGAGAGCATATGAAATACACAATCCTGGTAATATGACCAAACAAAAGGTTCTTTAACAACCCCACAAGATCACACTAGTTCGCCAGCATTGAATCCAAACCAAGACAAAATCTCTGAATTGCCTGAAAAAGTTTTCAGAAGGTTGCCTATTAAGCTAATCAAGGAAGCACCCAAGAAATGTAAACTCCAACTTAAAGAAATTTAAAAAAAACACAAAACAGAGGATATAAATAGAGAAATCTCCAGTGAAATAGATAAATAAAAACAATCACAACTTCTGGAAATGAAGAACACATTTACAGAATTGGAAAATGCACTCAAAAGTCTCAGAAATAGAACTGAACAAGTAGAAAAAAGAACATCAGAGCTCAGAAACAAGGCTTTCAAATTAACCCAACCTGATGAAGACAAAGAGAAAGAATTTTAAAAAATAAAGCCTCCAAACAGTTTGGGATTATGTTAAGTGATCAAACCTAAGAATAATCAGTATTCTTGAGAAAGAAGAGAAATCTAAAACTTGCTAGGATCTGGACATCTAAATACAAGAAGCTTAAAGAACACTTGGGAAATTCATCACAAAAGGATCATTACCTAGGCACATAGTCATCAAATTATCTAAAGTCAAGATGAAGGAAAGAATTATGAGAGATGTGAGGTAAAAACATGAGGTAGCATATAAAGGAAAATCTACCAGATTAACAGCAGATTTCTCAGCAGAAACTCAACAAGCTAGAAGGTATTGGGGTCTTATCTTTAGGCTCTTTAAACAAAGCATTTATTAGCCCAAAATTTTGTATCCATGAAGCTAAGCTTCATAAATCAAGGAAAGTTACAGTTTTTTTTTAGACAAATAAAAGCTGAGAGTATTTATCTTTACTAAGCCAGCACAGTAAGAACTGCTAAAAGGAGCTCTAAAGCCTGAACCAAATCCTGAAAATACACCAAAACAGAGTATTCCTAAATCTCACAAGACTTATAAAACAACAACACAATAATAAAATAAAAATTAAAAACAAGGTATTTAGGTAACCAATAGACCAATAAATAGAATAGTATCTCACATCTCAATACTAACGTTGAATGTAAATGGCCTAAGTGCTTCACTTAAAAGATACAAAATGGCAGAATAGATAAGAATTACCCAGCCAAGTTCCTGTTGTGTCCAGGAAACTCACCTAACAAATTAGGACTCACATAAACTTAAGTTAAAGGGGTGGAAAAAGATACTCCATGCAAATGGACACCAAAAGAAAACGGGAGTAGCTATTCTTATGTCAGACAAAAAACTTTAAAGTAACAGCAGTTAAAAAGGACAAAGAGGGACATTATGTAATGATAAAACGATTAGTCCAACAGAAAAATATAATCCTAAATATATATGCACTTGATACTGGAGCACCAAAATTTATAAAACAGTTACTGCTAGACCTAAGAAATGAGGTAGACAGCAACACAATAATAGTGGGGGACTTCAATACTCCACTGACAGCACCAGACAGGACATCAAGACAGAAAGTCAATTAAAAAAAATAGACATAAACTATACCCTGGAACAAATGAATTTAACAGAGATATACAAAACTTTCTACTCAACGACTGCAGAATATACATTCTATTAATTAGAACAAGATAGATCATATGATAGCCCACAAAACAAGCCTCAACAAGTTTTAAGAAAACTGAAATTACAGCAAGTACTCAATTAGACCACAGTAGAATAAAATTGGAATTAACTCCAAAAGGAACACTCAAAACCATGTAAATACATGGAAATTAAATAATCTGCTTCTGAATGATCATTGGATCAACAAACAAATCAAGAAGAAAAAAATTTATTTCCACTAAATGATAATACCGACATAACCTATAGAAACCTCTGAGATACAGTAAAAGTGGTGCTAAGAGCATCAAATACCTACATCAAAAAGTCTGAAAGAGCACAAATAGAGAATTGAAGCATCAAATTCTTTTTAGACTAAAGTTAGCATTAACAACCAGCTGGTGTTAATTTCTGCTTACACTTAGAACACTCAGAAACTGTATAATTTGTGTGATCCTTGTTAGTTTAGCAGCATTTTGTCCTAGCTGAAACATGATAATGAGATTTAAAAAGATTTTTTAAAAGAAACTCAGTGGTTAAAAGTCAGCTTACTTAAAATGCTAACATAACAAGATGCATGTGTATGTATGCATGTGTGCATGTTTGTATTTAAAAGGCCTTCATGTTTTTGTTTTTGTTTGTTTTTTTGTTTGTTTTTGTTTTTAGTTTGTTTCTGAGTTGGCTGAATTCTGTTTTCACCTGATTTTTTGACTAAAATAGTTATTGCAACAGAAGCTACTCTTGAGTTTTGAAGAAAGAATGTAGTTTAGACACTCAAAAATGTCTTCATTTAAAAAAATTTTTTTAAGTGCACTGTAAAAGAAAGCATCTCCCTCTAGCACAACCAAATCTTTTCTCTTTGTACCTAGGATGTAAATTTTGCTATTTGTTTTTCATCTGAGTTGTTTCCTTTAATGCAAATTTACTGCTATTTAGCTGAAAACTGCTTAGGATGTAAAACAGGTTATCAAGAATCTGAAACTCTAAGATAGAAAAAAAAGTGGGAGTTCTCTCTGAAGCTATAAAATGTACTTCTATTGGCATGCCTAATATGTCTATGTATTTTATGCTGTGTACACAATGTTTCATTACTAAGATATAAAGAGCTCTAATTGTCTTTTTTTTTTTTTAAAAAAAAAGCATTTAAATCAGATACCAAAAAAGTAAAGACTAGTCAAATGCCTTTTCAAGTTTATATAACTTAAGTAAAATTTTTAATAAATAAGCTAGTTTTAAAATTATTAATAAATTAATATTATAAATGTCTTAAGAATTGCCAGCATATGTTTTTGTTTGTATTTATTAATAAAGCAATTTCATACTTGTCCCTGCCAAATATTATAAGGTGTCAAAATTTTGCACAGGGGTTACAAAACTATAAACCCAGCCTAAAACAGAATGATCTTTGCTTGTGTAATTTTTAATAAATAAGACATTAATACTGGTTTAATGAAAATAGTTCCATCTAAAATTTAGTAAGATTACCATAACTTCTAATCTTGTGGCTTTAGGCAGTCTAGTCCACAGGAAATGAGGAAGTTTGTTTTGGGAAAGAACTGTTATCATCTTTGTTTCAAAGCTAATCTATAATCTATGCTCTTCCCAAAGTTAGTTCAGCCTATGCCCAAGAATAAAGAACAGCTTAAAGGTTAACAGCAAAATGAAGTCAGCTAAGTCAAATCTTTTTTCATCATCTCAGTTATAATTTTGCATTGGTTGTTTCATAACTTTAAATCATGAATATCACAGTTTTCATAAATAGTCTAAGTAAACAATTAAAATAATTTGGTAAATGTAATGAGATAAATGCTTGTAGATAAACTGGTCATAATGAAGAATACAAAGTTAAATAATAGATGTTTTATTATTTGGATATTTTCCAATAAATATACATTGTAGGAAAACATTCTTGCTAAAAGGTGTGTGTCCTTTTTAAAGAAAAAGGTGAATAAGTTTTGTCAAAGTCAAAGATTATTTTAAGATTATATATAAAACAAGATAAAAGGAACCAGAAAATAAAAAGACATGTAAAGAAAGTTATAAAAATAAAGAGGTATTTTTTGTGGTAAAAGAACTTAAAGAGAAATAATTTTATATAAGAAAGAATCTTGTATAGTAAATTTAGTCCTAAAATAAAACGATTGTTTAAGAAAGAGGGATGATCAGGACAAACAAGAAAGTCTCAGCATGTCATGAATGATTGGTGTACATCACAATAAGAGTATTTATATTAAAAAAAAACTTGATCAAGTTGTCATATTATTATTAAGTTTTGGCTTGCTTAAAAAAACTGATGTTAAAAAATTTTTAATTAAGGTTATTACATCTGTGTATCTCCATGTATGTTCTTTTAAAGTCCTTATGACTTTGAGTTACAAAGTTTTGACTCCTGTGTCTAAAAAGGACACCAAGTGCTGCAAAGATGTAAACACTGACAGCAATTAAAGCCTCATCTTCAGGTCCCATAGAAGATGCCAATCAAAATAAACTGCATTCTTGAGACACAGGGCAAGAAGTTAAAGCTATTCAACTCGTCAAGGCCCAGGGACTATTGTGGAAGAGGTGGATGTATAAGATTTTAAGGACCAATTTTGAGATAAAATAAGTTCAATTTCTCTACAAATTAATCACTAATGTCAAGGGCACATTGATACAAGGCTGGCATATGGACCCTGTATCAGAGTAATGAGATTTTCTTGAAGCATTAACTAACTCCTTAATAAAAGTTATAAAAGGCTTCTGGAAGTTGTTTCTTATGGTCAAAATTAAAATTTTATATATTAGTTATAAAATTTTGAAAAACAAATTTAGTTGACTGTTTCTATCAGGACTTACTGTTTGGAAAATAAGTCTCCTTTCTCAAAAAATAAAGGTTCTCCCCTCTTTTTTTTTTTTTTTTTTTTTTTGAAAATTTTGAGTTATCACTTTGGTTAAATGAATGACTTATTTTACAGTGACCTCTAATCCTATATGTGATGTAATTAATCCTTTAAGATATTTGGTTCCCTAAAGTCCAATAAATAACATAATTTGGCTTATTTGGCATAAAGATTATACTGGAAGCACTGTCAAATATGAAATGGTGCTGGGTTTTCTTTAGGCTGTATTTTATAAATGGTATTGGTATGTGTTCCAAAATTATGGAAAACTCCTATAATTCTGATATAATTTAGGGTACATTATCAGTAATATTAGTTATGTTAAAATTATTGTGTGCTATAGAGATAACAAATTTCCTTGTCAATTGTGTCTTAGACTATAACTGCCCTAAAACTTTTTGTCATCCACAGACAATTGTCTTGTTTTGGTTCTCTTTAGAAGGTGGTTTTCATAATCAGCTATAAAACTCTAACAGGCGCTCTTGAATGCAGGTTTCTGATAACTTTGAGATTGTGACATCAAAAGAGAGAAAAACTTTTCAGGACTCATGGGAAGTTAAAATGTTCATGTGTATCAAGCAGAACAGGAATTAACTGCCTTTACTGAACTAATCTTTTTGACTTTTTGCTTAAAATGTTTGCTGATTCTTTGTTTTGTTTTTCAGAGTCTTAACATTTTTCTTTCAAGCTATTGACAGCTTTTAATATATTCCTATGAACGAAATTTAGAGCATATTTCTCTCTAGCTGATTTCTCCAGAATTTGAAAACTATTTGTGAATATTTTTAACTTACGGCAATACTTTTATTTGCATAATTGCAATAAGAATCTGTTTTCATTTGTAACAGAACACAATTGGAGAAACTGGTTATTTTACTTAGGCTTTGCCTGGAATGATGTGCTTTCCTTTAAAGAATCAAACTTGACTTATGGAGCCAATAAAGCCCTTGAAAAAACTGGCCTCATTTTTTGGGAACAGTCCATGTACAGGGTTTCTAACCTGTGGTAAATAAAGAATGTCACTTTCTGACAGGCCCAGAAGCCCCAGGTTTATCTTGAGGAGGCAAAATTCACCCAACTCATGGGTATTTGATGACACAAATCCATGGCTGGGCTTGCCTTTAAAAACTATTATCTGAGATTTTAAAAGTTCCACCAAAGCCAATTTAAGAGCCTATATAAAATAGTAATTATTTTTGCTGTACTGCATACAAATATTTAGGCCTAGTATAATAAAACAAGCCAGTCCTACCATGACTTTTTTTAATAAAAATGGGAAACTGAAGAAAGAAAAATTGTTTTAAAACTATAGTACACCTGTTGTTAGAGTCTAGTCTCACCTAATATTTTTTTAATTGTTGTTATTTTCTACAGTTTGAACCAAATTCTAATTTTTCTTGGCTACATGTCTTCAAAATAATGTTTTCAATTTTTTTCCTTCTTTTCTTTTTAAATTTTTCCTAATTTGGAGTCACTGAAAACTAAGTTATGCTTTCTTAAAGCCCTCCACACTGAAGCCAGACAATTTAAGTTTCTGAAGAAAATAACAACACCATATTTACATACTTGAGCCACGTTCATACCTGCCTACTAATGTAGGGACTACAGAGTACTGTGGCCTGTATCAGTTTTTCCAGGATTGTTCTTTTGTTTGTTGTTGTTTCTTTCCCCCTTTCTTCCCCCTATTTTCTCTTCACAGGACATGAGACCTCACAACATGCTAAAAATGAGCTTTTAGGACCTACCCATCTAAAAATAAATGGTTCTAACCATGAGAGATCAGATGAAACCTGAGACCGGAGACTCATTTTCATGTTAAATGCTTTCTCCAAAAGATTTTTAAAAAGAAAAAGAGGAAAATATGAAAGGAAAATATTTTGGGTCTTCACAATCACTAGGCTAAAAGGAAAACTCAAGTGGGACGCTGCTTAAGGCAAACCTGCCTCCCATTCTGTTTAAAGTTATCTGTCTCTTCACTGAGATAAATGCATATCTGATTGCCTCTTTTGGAAAGGTTAATCAGAACTCAAAATAATGCAACCCTTTCTCTCTCACCTATCTGAGACCTGGAAGCTCCCTCCCCACTCTGACTGTTTCTGCCTTTGCTTCAAGCTGTCCCACCTTTCCAACCAATGTACTTCTCATATCTATTGATTGATGTCTCATGTTTCCATAGAATGTATAAAACCAAGCTGTGCCCCAACAACCTTGGGTACATGTTGTCAGGACTTCCTGAGGCTGTGTCACAGATGTATCCTCAACCTTGGCAAAATAAACTTTCTAAATTAACTAAGATCTGTCTCAGATTTTCTGGGTTTGCAACTTTAAGATTAAAACCATCAGCAAAATTGGCATAGAAGGGACATAACTTAAAGTAATAAAAAGCATCTGTGACAAACCCACAGCCAACATTTTACTGAATGGGGAAAAGTTGAAAGCATTCCCCCTGAGAACTGGAACAAGACAAGGATGATCACTCTCACCAGTTATATTCAACATAGTACTGGAAATCCTAGCCACAGCAATCAGACAAGAGAAAGAAATAAAGGGCATCCAAATTAGTAATGAGGAAGTCAAACTGTTGCTGTTTGCCAATGACATGATTGTATACCTAGAAAGCTTTAAAGACACACCCAAAAAGCTCCTAGAACTGGTAAATGAATTCAACAAAGCTTCAGGACACAAAATTAACGTATGCAAATAAGTAGTGCTGTTATACACCAACAGAAACCAGGCTGAGAATCAAATCAGGAACTCAACCCCTTTTATAATAGCAAAAAACAAACAAACAAACAAAAACCAAAACCTTAGGAATATACATAACCAAGTAGGTGAAAGACCTCTATAAGGAAAATTACAAAACACTGCTGAAAGAAATTATAGGTGACAGAAACAAATAGAGACATATACTATGCTCACGGATAAGTAGAATCAGTACTGTGAAGATGACCATACAGCCAACAGCAATCTACAAATTCAATGCAATTCCCATCAAAATACCACCCTCACAGAACTAGAAAAAAACAAACCTATAATTCATATGAAATTCATATGAAACCAAAAAAAGCCTACATAGCCAAATCAAGACTAAGCAAAGAACAAATCTGGAGGCATCATAATACCTAATTTCAAACTATACTATAAGACCACAGTCACCAAAACATCATGGCACTGGTATAAAAATAGGCATATAGATCACTAGAACAGAATCAAGAACCCATAAATAAAGCCAAATACTTAGAGTCAATTGATCTTCAACAAAGCAAACAAAAATGTAAATGATGAAAGGGCACCCTGTTCAACATATGGTGCTAAGATAATTGGCAAGCCACATGTAGAAGAATGAAACTGGATCCTCATCTCTTACCTTATACAAAAACTCAACTCAAGATGGATCAAAGACTTTACATCTCTAAGACCTGAATCCATAAAAATTCTGGAAGATAACATTGGAAAACCCTTCTAGACATTGGCTTAGGCAAAGACTTCATGAACAAGAACCCAAAGCAAATGCAACAAAAACAAATATAAACAGATGGGACTTAATTAAACTAGAAAGCTTCTTAACAGCAAAAGGAACAATCAGCAGAGTAAATAGACAATCCACAGAGTAGGAGAAAATCTTCTCAATCTATACATCTGACAAAGGACTAATATCCAGAATCTAAAAGAACTCAAAAAAGTAAGCAGGAAAAAAAATCCTATCAAAAAGTGGACTAAGGACATGAATAGACAATTCTCAAAAGCAGATATACAAATGGCCAGTGAACATGATATAAATGCCCAACATCACTAATGATCAGGGAAATGCAAATCAAAACCACAATGCAATACCACCTTACTCCTGCAAGAATTAAAGAACTAAAAGTAGATATACCATTTGAACCAGCAACTTGTCTCCTGGGTATCTACCCAGAGGAAAGGAAGTCATTATAGAAAAAAGATACTTGCACAAGCACATTTATAGCAGCACAATTTGCAATTGCAAAAACATGGAACCAGCACAAATGCCAATAAATCAATGAGTGCATAAAGAAATTGTGATATATATATTTTACACCACGGAATACTACTCATCCATAGAAAGGAATAAAATAATGACATTTGCAGCAAGCTGCAAATATGAATTGGAGACTATTGTTCTAAGTGAAGTAACTCAGGAATAGAAAACCAAACATTGTATATTCTCACTCATAAGTGAAAGCTAAGCTATGAGGGTATAAAGGCATAAGAATGATACTATGGACTCTGGGGACTCAGGGAAAAGGATTGGGAGGGGGTGAAGAATAAAATACTAAATATTGGGTACAGTGTACACTGCTTGGGTGATGGGCACACCAAAATCTCAGAAATCACCACTAAAGAACTTATTCATGTAACCAAACACCACCTGTTTCCCAAAAACCTATTGAAATAAAAAAAAAATGCAGACTGAAATATTTATGGATAAGATTGCAAAATGTCGATAGTCATGGACTTTGGATGACAGATATGTGAGGAAGGGTCTTTATACTAATTTTCTCTAGTTTTGTATAGCTTAAAATTTCCGTAATACAAACTTTTGTTTTATTGGGAAGCAATGAATGGGGGTGGTGATTAGTGATGTAGTTTTGATATTTGTCCTTGCAAATATCTCATGTTGAAATGTAATCCCCAATGCTGGAAGTGGGTCCTGATGGGAGGTGTTTGGATTGTGGGAGCAGATCCCTCATGGGTTGATGCTGTCTTTGCAATAGTGAGTTCTTGCAAGAACTGGTTGTTTATAAGTGTGTGGCACCTCTCATCCCACTCACTCTCTCTTGCTCCTGCTCTGGCCATGTGATGTGTCTGCTCCCATTTGGCCTTCTTACATGAGTAAAAGATCCCTGAGGACTCCCCAGAAGCAGATACTGGCATTATGCTTTCTGTACAGCCTGCAGAACTGTGAGCCAATTAAGCCCCTTTTCTTGTATTACCCATTCTCTGGTATTTCTTCATAGCAATGCAAGAATGGCCTAACACATGGGTTATGCAAGGGATATTGCAAGACCAAATAGGGAGATGACTAAAAAGGTAACATTGAATCACATGCTTTAAGAATGTAGGGGATGGAGCTTTGTGGATCTCTGGAGAAAGAGAATCAGGCAGAAGTAGGAACTAATGCAAAGTCCTGAGGGAGTATGGAAAGGGAAGACTTGTCTCAAAAGAAGCCTGAGCAAAGCTATAAATAAGAGATGAAAATATGATGAAAGCTAGCTTCTCCTCAGCTTAATCAATATTAATCATTTACATTATTTTGTCTTATATAACAGAACACTTTTGTATATAACATGATGCTACCCTCTGAGAAAATCCCATAAAATACCTTAGATCCAGTCTCCAGTGTTCAAGTAGAGCAGGAAGAAAAGGTGGCTATTGGGATTTCTCTCTCTCCCTCTCTCTCTCTCTCTCTCTCTTTCTCGGTGTGTGTGTGTGAGAGAGAGAGGGGGGAAAAAAACTTTTGTTCAGCATGCTAGATACTGCAGAAGAAAAGATCAATGAATGTGAATAGATAGCAACAGAAATTATCCAAAATAAAGCAAAAAAAAAGAAAGAATGAAAACAGTAAATAGAGCTTCAAAACCCCTATGAGTCAACGATAAGTGGTCTAATTGTACAGTCCCAGAAGTAGAGAAAAGAGGAAACAGAAAAATAATGGTCCAAATATAATTTATTTGATAAAACCTATAAATCCATGAATTCAAGAAGCTAAATAAATAATATCTAGGACATACATGCACCCTAAAGCACATAATCAAATTGCTGAATATCAGTAATAAAGAGATAGGTTGAAAGCAGCAAAAGAACAGAGAAACATTATATGAAATGAGCAGTGGTAAGAATTATCACTGAGTTTTTGTGAGAAACAATGTAAGCCCTAGGTCAATGGGATGACACCCTTAAAGTACCAAAAGGAAATACACAACCGCTCTAGAATTCTGTATCCAGAAAAAATATTCTTCATAATTAAAGTATAATGAAAATTTTTCCAGAAAAAAAAAGCTTAGAGAATTTATTGCCAGAAAATTTGTACTATAAGAAACATTAAAGAATGTTCTTCAGGCTGAAAGAAAATACCAGATGAAATGCAGATCTATACAAAGGAATAAAGAACGTTGAAAGTGACAAATGTGTGAGTATATATAAATTTTTTTTTTCTCTTTTAAAATTTATAAGGATATTTGCCATGTATAGTAAACAACAACAATGTACTGTGGTATTTCTAATGCATACAGAAGTGAAATGTTTGACAACGATGCAGAGGATACAACGGGGAATTAAGAGTATAGTCATTTAAGGTTTTTACATTACTTATATTAGTAGTATGATATGTGAAGATAGATTGTGACAAGCTAAAGATGCAAGTTAGACAATAGAGCAAGCCTAAAAAATTAAAATGTAGGGCTAATAAGCCCCAAGAGAAGATAAAACCGTCAAACATAATCTGAAAGGGGGCACAGAAAGGGGGAGAAGATACGAAGAACACAAGAAGTAAATGTAAAGAAAATCCAAGATGGCAATTTCAAACCAAACATTGATAATTAATCCAATTTAATATTTTAAATATTTCACTCGAAAGAGATTGTCAGACTGGCTAAAAGTTGGACTTCAAGTATACGCTGTTTATAAGAAACTAACTTTATACAGAAAGAGATAGGATAAAAGTGAAAGAATAGAAAAAAATATATAAATCCTATGAGAAAGAGGGAAGTAGCTATATTAGTATCAGACAAGGAAGACTTTAAAACAATAAAAATTACCATGGAAAAAGAGGGTGGTTTTAGAACAATAAATAGAAAACAGTCTGAAATGTGCATAAATCTAATAACATATACAAAACACATGGAACAAAAATTGATAAAACCAAAAAGCCAAATAGACAAATACACAGTAATAGCAATGGATTTCAAAACTCCATTTTAATTATTAGAACAAGTAGACAGAAAAATCAACAGAAATTTAGATGATGCTACTTTACCCACTTGAAATACACAACATAGATGAGACACTTTATCCAACAACAGCACAACTCACATTCTGTGAACGTGCACATGGAGCATTCACCAAGATCGTCTCTCTTCTGAACTGTGAAACAAACCTTAACTAATTTTTAAAAATTGAAATCTGATTATAATGAAATTATACTAGAAATCAATAACAAAAAGATACCTGGGAAATCTCCCAATACCTGAAAGTTAAATTACATATTGCTAACTAACTTACAGATGAAGGGGAAAAAATCACAAGGAAAATTATTAAATATTCATAACTGAATGAGAATACAACATATCAAAATTTTTACAATACAGCTAATAGGTTAGCTACAGAGAAATTTATAGCTTTAAACACATTAGAAAAATGAATACATTCTAAAATCAATGACCTAAGCTGCTACTTTAAAAAGGTAGAAAAAAATAACAAAGCAAACCCAGTAAGTAGAAAGAAGAAAATAGTAAAAAGAAAAGAAGAAATCAGCGAGTTCCCAGTGGAAGACTTTTGTGGATTCTGAAAACAGCCGCACTTATATTGCTTGGAAATTTTTTTTCTGTTGCCATTTGTTTCTGGTCTCTCCTGTTTTCAACACATATTAAGAGCTATGGTTTGGCCTCTGCAGTCATGGGGAGCTAAATGATTTCAAGATGGCAGGAGGAGATATTCAAAGGAACACATCAGTGAAGTATAGCCAAACAGCATAAGTGGCAAGCCACAATTTAGGTAGGTGTGAGAATCATAAACATTTCCTGGAGATTTCTAGAAATATGTGGACAAGAAAACCTGGGAAAACATTGGACTCTCTGTACTCAGGTCGGTTCAGGACTCTGAGATTTAAGAATTAATGAAACATTGACTGGTAGCTTAGTAAAGTGTATGGAATATTTTGGATCAATAATTTTTGTAAAGCTATTTTCTCTGTGGTTAGGAATGGGCATCATAAGAAGTTTACACTGTGAGGAAACACTTAGGATTAATTTAGTATTGATTTAGGAGGAGAGCTGACTGGCTAGACATCAGAGTTTAGGGGAAAGCTGCAAGGAAGGCGTGGGGTGTCTCAGCCAGATACTGCCATCCAGAACCTGTTTTGTAGGCCATGGTCACTTTTAAATAGTGGGATGTTCCATTGGAACCATGGGCCTTCTGACTTCTAGTATAAGATCTTTCTCATATATGATTTATTTTAGTATGGATTAACAGTGTGCAGTAAATTTATTGGGAAGTCAGTTCTATTAAACAAATATTTATTAAATACTTTAAGCCTCGGAATGAATAAGAGAGGAAGACTCCTGGCTTGCATAGGGTATACCTTCTAGTGGGAGGAAAGATTGAAAACAGGTACCTGAAGAAGTAAATACATAAGATGTCAGTGTTGTCAAGAAGAAAAAGGCGATATGATCAAGTGACTGGTAGAGAAATGGGAGCAAAGTTAGGTAAGGTGATTAGGGAAGAAGTGGTGTTGGAGGGGAGAATGAATGAGGAGAAGGCAACCAGCCATGTGAAGATGAGAACCTTCCAGGCAGAGAACAGGCAAGCCTCAGGCTGGAATATTTTGTTTGAAGTGGGATGTTGTCTAGGAGCTATTGCCATGAATGGCAAAGGAGATCTGCCTGGAACTCAGGAGACTTATGTTTGGTCCTCCTTCTATGATTCTCTAACTATGGACTGCAACTTTTCTCACCTGTTAAATGGTGCATATCAGTTCCTCTTCTATTTCCAAAACTTACAGGACAGCCAGAAACATTGGACAGAATCACTTATGGGAAAGAAAGATGGAAACCTGAAAAGCATCCTCCAGCTAGAGAAAAGTTAAGATTAAGAAAGCCCATTGAGAGGTGGAGAGCTGCCCTATGCCCACAGAGGCCAAGGGAGCACCAGTAAAGCTTTCTTCATCCTGGATCATTTGCTTATAAGTGCTTGCAAAGCAATAAAAAGGAATGGTTTGTTCTCTTCTCCAGGATTAGGGTTAGCTTAGGATAGCAGGTTAATACCCCCTGAAAGAAAAATGTTGGAGCAGAGTGTAATGTGTTCCAATGCTTCAGTATTCCTCAGAGCAGTAGAGTGTAACAGACATTCTCATATGGCAATATAGTTTAACCCCAAACCATGCTGTGCCTAGGTTTTACCCAGCCCCAGAACTGTGTTCTACTTAAAATGGGGCAAATACTTTAGGAATATGTTCACAATTGTTTCCTTCAGGCAAAAGCCAATAAATGCATTGGGTGGGGGGGGGGGTTAAAAAGCTTTTCTCTTGTTTATGAGAAAAAAAAATAATTGAATTTGAGTTTAAGACCTCAGTTTGGGGATTTCAAAGATTGGTTCCAGTCCCACTGAATTTGCAGTGACAGAGAGAGAGCACACACATATGCGTGCACACATACACACACTATGGCATTTTGAGGATGCCAGCCTATTATTCACCCAGAATGATTCCAGCTAAATGAAGAGAACAGGAAGGAAACCGTTTCCAGAAGACACAGGTACACCAAAAGGAATCCACCACTTTGGGGAAATTGAAGAAATGTTAGTGAAATTACACAGACGGTCTACAACACTCTTCATGAATAACACATGAACAAACTAAAAATAAGACAGCCCTCCGTAATGCTGTGTATTTATGAGGCAATGGAACACGTAAATAGATCGCTTATTGAGGACATCTTAGGCTGTTTGAATGGCTATCTCATTAAGGGAAGATTTGGTATCCGTAGATATAGAGATGGGGGCGGACCTCCCATTGAATTATATAATTTATGTGTGACACTTAATGTAGCATATTTAAATCTTTTAGAAGGACTGTAGCAATTCTATCTCATCATCATCTCTGAAATGACTGAGGGCCAGTACACCCAGTTAGACAGGTGACAGGCAGCATTAGAGGAGTGAGACAAGCTGAGCTGTAAAACTTCCCTTTGCCTCCTGTCTTTCAAGGTCTCATGCCTATTGAGGTAGAGGTTGCAGATCTGTAGCCCGGCCTCTGGTGAGAATTTCAGTTGCTGTTGACCCCTCTACACTCCTGGTTTAAAGAGCCAGATTAGTAACCAACATTTTAAAATTAGGATATCACTGGAATTTCCAACTTCTCTTGATTGAAATAGAAAGACCCAACAACATCAGGCTTGTGTTTTTGCATGGCTATAATTAGCTGGAGTTGAGTAGCAACTCCCATGTGAAACTGGACATGTAGTTTTTGTTTCCGCAGGTTCTCAACTAGTTTACTTCATTTATGCGCTTTTCATTTGCATTTGTAACCTTTGATTCAGAGACATCTGTGCATGCCTGTCCGTTTACCACAACTCATGTTGCTTTATGGGGAAGTGTGGGGAGGTAAGGTAATCCCAAAGTGCTGAGACTACACCACCATGTTTGTTCAGAAAAATATTAATTCAATTTTACAAATATTAATTTAATATCTACGAATCACTGTGCAAGGCATATGGGAGGGAGCACACGTGGGAATCGGGGCATAAGAAACAAAATACACGGTTCTTACTCCCAAAAATTCTAGAAGCTGCCGTTAATATTTATTTAACAAGTAGTGAATTTAAAATGAAAACGTAGTAAAAGATATAAACAATTTGCAATCACTTGCTACATTAGAGAAAAAAGAAAATTACATACTATCAGATTTCATCATGAAAGCTGTTTTCTGTGGATAAACAAAGATAATAAGAAAATGGTGAATACTGTCAGTTTTCTGAAGGAAACTTTTGAGCAATGTAAACAGGTTGATAGTACTTGTTCCCTTGGAATCACTCTTAGGTATTTTTAAAATAGTTTGAACCATTATATTCGTTTTCAGTATTTCCTTTTAGGGGCCTGAAAAGGGTGGAGTGGAGGCAGAAGGCAGGAGTAAGTGGGGAAATAGGAGAAAATGGTAAAAAGAGAGAATGATGAGAAAGGTTTAAAAAGGATAGCATATTTGTTAAAAGTAGATGTTTGAGTTGAAACTAATTGACATTAAAGAGAAATGAGGGAGAGAAAAAAAGAGAGAGAGAGAGAGCGCAGCTGCTTATGTACCATGCTCCAAACATTCTTCATTTGAATATAGTTGAAAATGCCATAGACATTACTCTCATCAAGGTCAACAATATCTTCAGTTGGTGCATCCAAAGAACAATTCTCGTTCTTATCTGATTTCACAGAGCCATTTGAAGTGGATGATCCCCCGCATTCTTCTAGAATTACTTTGGCTTTCAGGACACCACACGCTGATGGGTTTCCCAACTTACTGGCTACTCCTTGTCCATTTCTTCTGCTCATGTCCCCAGTCTCAGTGCTAGGGGACCCCAAAGGCTCATTGCTTGGGCTCCTTTGCTTCTCCACAGATCCTTGGTGATCTCATTGCCTCATGGTTATAAATACCACCTGTATGATAACAAACCTCAGCCTTGAACTTCAGACTTGTGGATCCACAGCATACTCAACATACACAGAAATAAATTTCTCATCTCTTTTCTCAAAGCAGCTTCTCCCTCAGTTTTTTCAATCTCAAGTAATGAAAACTCCATTTACTCTGGTGTAGGCCCCAAACTTTAGAATCATCCTTCACTTATTCGTTTCTCTCATCTCACATGTAATCTGAAAATTATTTATGACTTTAAAAATCCAAATTCATACTGCTTCTCACTTGCATCACTTCGCATGTCTGTATAAGCCAGCATTATCTTTTCCCTGGATTATGGCAATAACTTTCAGACTTTCATTCTTCTCTCAACAATAGTCAATCTTCAACAGAAAGGAAACAGATCAGTTATTTTCATCTATGAGATCATGTACATTCTCTGCTTAAAACACTCCAGCAACTCCTCATCTCACTTGGAGAAAAATTTGGAGTCCTTAGAATGACCTCCACACCTGTTAAAACCTGGTAGCCCGTTACCATGTTGAGTTCATTTCCAACAATTCTCTCTGCTCATTATATTACTACCCTATTGACCTTTTCTCTATTTACCAAACATTCCAGACCAGCAGCTGCCTCAGGGCCTTTGCATTTACTGTTCCCTCTGCCTAGATTACTTATACCAAAGATATGTATATCCATTCTTTGCTCAAAAGTTAGTTTCTCAACAAGACCTTTCTGAACCACCCTATTTAAAACTGGACTTTGTCCACCTGCAAGGCACCTCCAATCTCTTGTTTGTTTTTTTTTTAATCTTTCTCCATAGCACTTATTACTATCTTCCTCTTTTAATATATAATATCTTCTTTTTGCTGGTTTTTTCACACCTCACTAAAATGTAGGCTTCCTGAAAGAAAGCATTTTGTCTGTTTTACTCATTGCTGTATCTCCAGTACTCAGAACAATACTTTAGAAATAGAGGCTCAATAAAAATTTGTTAAATTAATGAATGAATAAAAGGAAGAAGTAGCATGACTAGCTCTTGAATCACATAGCTGCCTCATTTGAATTCCAGGTAGCATCAAGGTTTCAAGATGATCAGTCTCCTAGACCATTGCTGTGGTTTGAATGTGTCTCCCAAAATTCATGTGTTGGGATCTTAATTCTGAATGCCACAGTGTTAGGAGTTAGGGCCTTTTTGGAGGGGGAGGTTTACAACATGAGGGCCCCACCATAATGAATGAGTTAATGCCATTATAAAAAGGTTTTATGAGGGAGTACAGTCGCCTTGCCCTTCCATCTTCTACCACATAAGCACATAGCAAGAAGACCCAATGCCGGCACCTTGATCTTGCACTTTCTAGCCCCCAGAACTGTGAGAAATAAATTTCTGTTCTTTATAAATTACCCAGTCTCAGATATTCTGTTATAGCAGCATGAATTGAATCAGGCAACTATCAATTAGGATGCAGGAAGAAAGTGCGGGGCAGATGTCAATGTATCATCATACTAGAACCCATTTGCCTTTTTTGTTCTTTTTCACCTGGTGATGTACCATGCTCCATTCCCTCTCCACCCACCCCCCTGCCATAGGCTCATATGCATAAACTAACAGAAAGGTAGTTGGTACAACAGTTGAAGTGGTATGGGAGTCCTGTCACTGGCCCATATTGCTTTCTTGTGCCTTCTAGACTTGCTTGTGCCTGATACCAGTGGTACCACTTCCATCTTATGAGGATTTCTGTTGAGCCCTCTGAACCTTATGCCTTGATGGGTCTGGCAAGCCACCCCCTGATGGGATTCATGTCACATGGCCAGTTGCTGTGTCATATCTATATTTTATCTCCAATAGGGTTCAGTAGGATGCAAGGGGGCTGTTTTAAGATGGCCTAGAGTTCTCTGCAGTAGATCGAATGGCCTTGCTACAAATATGGACCTAGGTTTCTCCCAATAGGATTTGCCATAAACTCTACATAACATACATTCTTAGCACAGATACCTCTAATACCATAAGGCCTGCTAAGTCTAATGCCCCAAGTGTCAGGGCTGCTTGTACCATATCTTATAATTTTGCAGATCTCTTTCCTGCTCTGGGACCCATTCAAAGCTGGAGTGTTTTAAGCAGAGAAAGTACATGATCTCCCAGATGAAAATAACTGATCTGTTTTCTTCTGGGGACATGACCTTTCCATCAGTCAATATATTCTAGGTTTGGGAATGATTCCGGGCAGGATATTGGGTGAAAGATTATAAACTTTTATTGGGGTGTCTATCGTCAGCCTCTTGATCATCTGTCTTTGATTTCTATTCACTGTACAATTTGAACGATACCCTCATGGGAAGCCCATCTATCTTGGGAATATTCTATTCTATTCACCAACTTCATTGTAGTTTGCAGGTCAGCCTCTTTGACTACCACTTTAACCTTACTCGTTATTATGAGAATTGTATCCTCCTTGCTTTTGTAATTTAAGTGGAACCACCTGGCTTCTAAGAGCTCGGGATCCTCTCATCCTCATTGTTATCAGGGAGCCCAGTTCTTTAAAAGAATCTTTTACTGCCCTGGTCTACGAAGGACAGCTGTCACTGAGCTTAAAGCGGCTTTCAGTAGCACGTTCTGATAAGAACTTTGGTAAATGGATTTTCCTCAGGCCCTTCCATGGGGCATTATTGACTTGTGCCTTTGTTGGGTTTATGTGGTATATCCAGCCTAGCAGGCCTTTTGATCACCCCCTCCACCATCTGTCACATTTCTACTTCATTAGGTACTGGCTACCGCTTTGTCCAAGCTACCAAGAGCCATCCTAGCAGTGAATTAGTACTGTCTCCTGGGGTTCTTGATGGGGTGTAAATCCTGTATCGCAGGACAGTGCTCACATATTTGATAAACTCATCCTATTCCAGCTTCTTATTTTGTTCTCTTTAATGTAGCATCTTTGGAATGCTATCTTGTCTAAACTTCCCAGGCTCCTGCTGGCACATGCTGGTGAATTACTGCAGCTTCCTTGATATAGAGTCCTCAACTTCTCTTAGCAGACCCAGACCTTTCCCAGCTGTATTGTGTTGTTAACTTTTTGCATGATCTGGTGGCCAGGAGGGAAAGCAGGTAGATCATGATGTATGCCATTTTGCATAGCAGAAGCTTGAGCATCTTCTTCAAACAAAAATGGAATGATAAATCCAGCATTTAAGAGAGAGAAGTGGGCCTTTTATGAATGGCTAAAGGGCTCAGGGGAAACTGAAGGAACCTAAAGATTCAATATTTTTCAATGCATCAGTCAATATGCTCCCATCCAAGTCCTAATGTCCTACTCCTTCCCGATCAGGACACTGCCCTGACTATAGCAGATGTACTGGCATTGAAAATTCAGTCTTCTGTGCAGTTTTGCCTCTGTGAGGTCCTCAACTTTTTTTGTCCTCTAGCTGTAAGAGATGGGCATCTCTTTTTATATGGACACTCATCAATATAGGGGCACTTATATTGACACTCATCAATTTGAGGGCACCAAGTAGGCCCTCAAATTTTCACACATCATCTTATATCGGTGATATTTCAACCTTAGGCTTTCATTTTCATCTCAAATCTCCATGAGGGGGAGTTTTAACAATTTATCATCATTGCATAACCAGTGATAGGGTTCTTACTTTGAAGCTGGGTGATCCTTCTCTTAAATCGCATTTAATAGATGTTTTACTAGAACCACTTAGCTGAGACTGTCTCAGGTTGGCTTCCTCAGGAGACAAACTCCAAGATGTTGAGATCTGCATGCAAGAAGTTAATTGAAGAATGTGTTAAGTAACAATATCTCTGATGAGTAAGAGTTGCAGAATAGGGAGGAAGGGAGAAGTCAAATTGTAATGCAGCTGCAAGAGAGGCCTCGGTTGACCCTATGGTGCAATATGGAGCTGTTCTTCTCTTTACAGTTGTCCTAATTGAGTCAAGACCCTTCCTACCTCAGCACCATCAGTTATTGGATGAAGATGCCCTCTGAGAGTGGGATGTATAATCTTCAATTAGGTCGCTTCTTTTAGCCTAGAACAATTCCTGGAGAGAAACTCAGTTTTGAACTATCAACAGTCTACACTTCTTGCAGCCCCAGGAATGAGTGCCTCAGTCTTGAAGGAATATTTAGGCAGTAAACCACAGAGTCTGCCTCAATTCCCAATAGAGACTTTTTCAATTAATGAGTGAATAGTCCTTTTGGGGTTATAGTTGATTCCTTTTCATTCTTTATAGCAATTAGCATATCACCTTTAATATCATAATTACTTGATCCATATGCATTGAATGAATAAAGGAAATAATGAATTTTAGGACTATTATCCATTATTATCCATCAGTGGCCATATTCATCCTTTTAGTTAATACACTGGAGGTTTTAACTATAATCCTCCTTCATTGCAATTTTCCAAAATGCGCTACCATTTACAATGAAGGATGACGTATGTAGGTTTACCATTTGTGTAAAGTAATGACTGAAAAAAGTCATTTTGAAATGTGGTTGTGTGAGTGGACATTGGTTGAACCCAATTTAATTGCTCTTCTGCTCTTTAGTCATGATGTCAGGCCATGAGTGCCTGGTTGATGGCAATTCATTGGCTTGTACTGTCTCAGATAGAGGCTGAGTCTTGTGTGCTGTGGTAATGCCTAACAGCTTTATTCTGAATACTTAAGAGTATACCAGAAATGCTTTAAAATTATTTCTTGGAAACAGATTGTTGGTAACTTCTTTATTTCCCCTCTAAATACATAGTTTGTCACCACATGATTTAATTCTTCATTAAACAATGTCAACATTCCACTTGGTAGAAATAATTGAACCCTCCCCTTAGGTGCAATTATCCTGATGAAGGTAATTAGTCAACACAGCTACTTAAGAAGGAGCCCTGAATTTGGAAGGGATTCAACTTATATGTACCATGTGCTAGAAATTTAGCTTGGCACTAGATTCAACTTGGCAATATGTACAGCCTCACTGAGGGCTCCTTGGTTATTTTGTTGGTTTTCTTTTATTTCTATAGAGGTGATGTCTCAGGAACATCTATCACAAAGAACACAGCACGAATTAATCCCAAAGCATACATGCTATGTAGACAAAAATTATGTGTACATATTATTTTTTTAAATAATGAAATCACACATAAGAAATTAGAATTCTAATTTTGCTTTATTCTCTCCTGCCTGTTTGCCATCTTATTAAATCTTCAGATAATGTTGTACATCCACATAAATCTCTCCTATGCCATCAACATTTGAAGTTTGGATTTCGCTAAACAAATATACAGTGAAGCAACTCTTTGTTGGTTTGAGATCTGAAGCAGTTTGTGAGGATGAACACTTCCTTTCAAATATTAAACTTTTCAAATGATCCCCAGACCATTCTCTTTCTGGGTAAAGAGGTAAATAAATTAATTCAAAGGCCTTTAAATCTCCATTGCTAAATTTTCTGGGGTGACGGAAATGCTCTATATCTTGATAGGAATTGGGTCAAACAGGTGTTTGCAATTGTCAAGATTCAGCTAATGATCACTTTTATATCAAAGAAAAAGACTCAAGACACATATTGAACGTTAATGATATGTATTCTGAAGTATTTATGGAGAAGTACTGATATCTGCAATTTAATTTGAAATATGTCAAAAAATAAGATGGGTTGATAGATGAATAGAAGGATGGATAGATGGAGAATTAAGTGATAAAGCAAGTAGAGTGAAATATTTATGGCAGAATCTAGGTCACAGATATAGGGGCGTTCCATGTAAAATCTTTTAAACTTTTCATAATAAAACATTGAAAACAATTGCCACTGGCACTCCTCCTGTGGTGCCATTGAGGCAAACCTTCATCAAAATGGGAAGCAAGTAAATTTATCCAATGTTTATTTGGTACCTCTCCTGGCAATGCTTGGCGCTGAGAATGATATTTCGCTTAGAGTCCATACTCAGTCTTGCTCTACTCTACCCTTCACTGCACTAGTAGAGCAGCTTCATCCTTTCCCTGATTCTGATTTCAGCAGGAAGAATGTAAGCAAGTGTATCCCAATGCTCTTGGATTCATTGGTTGATAGATTGACTCAACCATATAGCCTTCCATTAATTCATCCTCCACCCATTTATCCAGCTTCCCTCCCTCCATCCATCCATCCATTCATTCATCCACCTATCTGTATCTACTCTATTTATTTCTTTGGTGCAAGAAATTTTAAAGGTTATCAAAACAGAATTCTGCATTTAAAAAAAAAACCTTATGGTGTCACAGGGATGTTAACATTAAGTCACTATTACTGAAAGTTCTACTCTGACCTTGTTTATTCATTCTGTCAGACAAAATTATTTCAGAGCCAGGGATGTGATATAAGATATGTGAAAATATTCTTGTCTGCATCTGGAATACTTCAAAAGCGGTGCTTTTGACTTTCGTGGCTATTTCCAAAGCCACAAAATATTCTAGTCGTGAATTAAAAAAACCAAGTCTTTCCTGTGGGAAACTTTAGAGAAAATCTAACAAAACCTTTCCTAATTGGAGCAAACCATTATATACTAGTTAAAAGCATTTTGGTATCATATAAAACCAAACTAAACCCTCTGAAAATGATGAGACCAAATCAAATGTTAAGTTTAGAATAGTCCCGACTGAATGCATCTCACCCAGGTCCTGCCAAGGGAGTTACTGCTCCCTCCAGGGCTGTCTCCTTTTTTTATTGGTTTTAATTAAGTTTTACAGAATAAATTAGTTCACCATATTTGGATAACATTTGCACATGCAGATGAAAAGTTCTTCTTTTTTTCCAAATAAGTATTTTGCTGCTGAAATAGCAATCTATATGATTCAACTACTATTGAAACTCTAGTCAATAAAATGGTCCAATGTAATGGGAGGGAGAGAAGATGAATAAGAGAGTCAAAGAGAAAAAAGCAGAGTGGAGGAAATGGAAAGGAATGGAATATAGAAGAGTCAAGAGGAGAACAGAGAAAAACCAGGGAAAGCAGGTGAAGCCATAGGGCTGTAAATCAGTTGGCATCCTTAGTAACAGCCAAATGTAGAAAACTTACTGGTAGATATCGAACAAGTCTCTGATTCTGTTTGCCACTCTGAAGTCAATAAACTACTAGTTGAAAGTCTTCCTATCTTATTGTTTACCATTAGAAACAAGAGCGCAAGGCACTCCGTAATCTTAAGAACCAACAATCCAGATTCCTAACTCTTGGCCCTTCTGTAGCCTCTAGAACAGAAAAAAGATTTCTTGGCCTGGTGCGGTAACTCACGCCTATAATCTCAGCACTTTGGGAAGCTGAGGTGGGCAGATCACAAGGTCAGGAGTTCAAGGCCAGCCTGGCCAATGTGGTGAAAACCTGTCTCTACTAAAAATACAAAAATTAACTAGGCATGGTGATGGGCACCTGTAGTCCCAGCTACTCGGGAGGCTGAGGCAGGAGAATTGCTTGAACCTGGGAGGCGGAGGTTGCTGTGAGCTGAGATTGCACCCCTGCACTCCAGCCTGGGCAACAGAGCGAGACTCTGTCTCAAAACAAAGAGAAGAAAAGAAAAAAAGAAAGAACAAAGATTTCTTTCACCTGTTCCAGCTTTGGTATTAAAATTCTTGGATGTTTTTCTTTACCTGCCTCTGCCTCAACTCAGGCATATAATTAAAAAAAAAAAAAAAAAACTTTGTTGCACCAAAGATAAAACTAGACACTTACAACAGTAGGACCTTCCACACGATGGTGCTCATCTTTCTGTTTCTTATTTTTTGTCTTCAAGTCTTCAAAACTGGAGTGACTATGACTGTAGTTTTAAAATGATTTGGTTGATTATACATACACATTTCTGATGGCATCACAGGATTTTGATGTTGGGAGCTGATTAAGTTACATAGCGCATTTTGGGTGTTGAAGATGAAGAGGGTATCGCAATTTTATTCCCGGCTGTAAACTCAGAGATAGAGATAAATGCACGGGAAATTTTTTAGTGAATCTTCATGTGATTGACCCCTGTGTAATAAAAAAGAAGGAAGCAAGATTGATCATAGGGAGAAGTCAGGCTGTGGTGAGGTCTCAATGAATGTCTTAGCCAACTCACAGAGCTCTGGAGCTGAGAGGACACTCCACATCTGTTCCTTGTTGGGACCAGGGCTGGGCGTTGATACTCCTTGCATTGACCGGTCATTGGATACTGGCTCTTCTATCAAGGCAGCATACTGTTTGGTGAAACAACTCTCTTTAGCAGGGACACTTTCTGAAGAGGGCTGACAACTGAGGTTACCAGAAGCACTCACAACAACTGCAGGTATAAATCCTGCTTACCTAGAGGGAGATTTTCTGGCACACTACAGCATTCACTACAGGGGGTATTTTTTAATGTTTATATCCCCTAGTGTGTGGCATCCATAATTCCACCTGGTTCTTGAGCCACCTCATAGACATACAGTTAGCTAAGGCTATTCCATTTCAGTATTTTTTCGGTTTCAGTTTGGTTCTCTGAGCAACTATAGCTGCAGCTTCAATCTTCCTAGTAGCTTATCCTTCAACTTTGGTTTGAAATTGAGAAAGGTCAATGTGTCTCCTTGGAGAAATTCCACCTGCTCTGATTTCTAGACCAGGAAGGAGCAAACTATGACCCATCAATGAGCAATGTGAAGGTTCTGGATTGGTTTCCACTAATTTTTCTGATCTGTCTGCTAGTGCAGTAATGGATGAGGGTTACTTTTTAGTTTCCTGCTCATAAAGAATGTTAATATGAGTTTCAATTCAATCCACTAGTGGATCTATAAATTTTCCTTAGAGAGCCTAAGAAAGGCTCACTAAATAATATTCTTTTCCACCCATCAATCTGTGTTAGGAAGATGTATGAGTGGTATCTAAGGCACTGTCAGTGTGTTATTTTCCATGTTCCTCTCACATGTCAAATATAAAAATACAGCCTGTCAGTGTACGTGTGATATGGAGCATTGTTCACAGAGAGTGTGAAAAATCCTGCGGAGCTCCCTGATTCATCATTTCAACAACCTAATCATTTCATAGTCCCATCTAAACAAAACAGTTAAGGGCATTCCAACTTAGAGGGTACTGAATCAGAGTCAATTCAGAAAGGAAGGAAAAATCCTAAAGAAAAAAACATGTTCTACAGAAAATAAGAGAAGCTTTGTTTCCGTCCCCAATTTCATAGTTACTGATCTTTTTCCGAAGGTTGTTTATCAGTTAATTATTCTCCACCGCACCCTGCACCCTGACATTTTGCCGAAGTGGCCGGGAGGCCTCATTAAATCAGAATTTCCACTTTCAGCTCACCTGTCACAGCTAAAGGCTCCCTCAAATGCATTGACATCGATTAAAATTTAATGATTGAATAGTAGAAATATTGGCTCAGCACATTTTTCCTTTGTTTTCCCTCGAATTAAAAAAAAGAACTTTTAGAATGGATTCTACTTGATACACACCCAGCTCTAAATTTTTACAATGAGAAATTTATGTTTCCCTAGAAAAGGAAAATGACAGTATGAGCTCGAGGAAAAAGGCTTGAGTGCAATGGGAAGAGCTAACATTTAATGAACACCTGGTCTGTGCTAGGTACTGTATGAAGTAGTTTCCACGGTTCATCTCTAATACAGCACCACTACAAGGTAGATATCATTATTTTTATTTTACAAATGAGGAAACAGGCTCAGAGAAGTTAGTGAACTTGCCTGAGGTCCTATATTCAAAGGCGCAGTCAGTGTTTAGATCGTGAGTTGTTTGGTTACATCGTTGATACTCTTTACAAACAATTGTTGCCTCCCTGGGAGATAAGAAACATGAGGTCCATTAAGTCAATGCCCTAAGAATTTGGCTCCAGCAATCACTTTGTGTCTCTCTATGCTTCAGTTTTCCTATCTGCTAAATGGGCTAAAGCTAGATCTTGAGTTCTGGTTTGGGCTCTTTTAGGAAAATTTCATTCCAGGGTAAGTAGTAAAGTATATAAAAATGCTAGGAAAAATTACAATATAAATAGGATACATTTTCAGGGAGCTCTATTGTCATAACAACAGCAGTGCAGAAGCAGTGTGCAAAAGGGGAAGAGTGGGCTTTGGATTCCAACAGACCTAGATGAAGCTCTGCTCTGTTACCCGTTAGTGCAGTCAACTGGGGCATATTTTGTAACCTTTCCAAGGCTGTCTTTCCTCACCAATGAAATAGGGATAATAATTATTTCTTCTCATTATTTCTGTGAAACATAGAAAAGAGAAAGTATTTAAGGGGCCTAAAATCATGTTTGGCATATAGAAGGCACCTGTGAAATCACAGATTCGTATTACTGTTAACATTGTTAATATTAATATTAAAAAGGACATCTCCATTATATCAACTTTCTTTTTTATTTCCAACTTTAAGTTCAGAGATACACGTGCATGCTGTGCAGGTTACATAAGGTAAATGTGTGTCTTGAGGGTTAGTTGTACAGATTATTTTATCACCCAGGTATTAACTAAGTATTCATTATTTTTCCTGCTACTCTCTGTCCTCCCACCCACCCCCACCCTCCAATACGCCCCAGTGTGGTTGTTTCCCCCATGTCTCCACATGTTCGCATCATTCAGCTCCCACTTATAAGTGAGAACATACAATATTTGCTTTTCTGTTCTTGTTTTAGTTTGCTAATGATAATGACCTTCAGCTCCATCCATGTCCCTACAAAGGACATGATCTTATTTCTTTTTATGGATACATAGTATTCCGTGGTGTATATGTACCATATTTTCTTTATCCAGTCTATCACTGATGGGCATTTAGGTTGATTCCATGTCCTTGCTATTGTGAATAGTGCTTAAATGAACATATGCATGCATATATGTTTATAATAGAATGAATTCAATTTATATTCCTTTGGATTTATAGCCAGTAATGAGATTGCTGTGTTGAATGGTATTTCTGCCACTAGGTCTTTGAGGAATCACTATACTGTCTTCGAAAATGGTCGAACTAATTTACCCTCCTGCCAACGGTGTAAAAGCATTCCTTTTCTTCAGCAACCTTGCCAGTATCTGCAGTTTTTTTGACTTTTTAACAACTGCCATTCTGACTGGTGTGAGATGGTATCTCACTATGATTGTGATCCACATTTCTCTAATAATAAATGACGTTGAGTTATTTTTTAATGTTTGCTGGCTGCATGTATGTCTTCTTTTGAGAAGTGCCTGTTCTTTTCCTTTGCTCACTTTTTAATTTTTTTTTCTTGTAAATGTCTTTGAGTTCTTTATAGATGCTGGATATCAGACCTTTTCCAGTTAGATAGTTAGTAAAAAATTTCCCCCATTCTGTAGGTTGTCTATTACTTTGTTAATGGTTTCTTCTGCTGTGCAGAAACTCTTTAATTTAATTAGATCCCATTTGTTCATTTTTGCTTTTGTTGCAATTGCTTTGGGCAACTCCATCATAAAATCTTTGCATGCCCATGTCCTGAATGTATTACCTAGGTTTTCTTCCAGGGTTTTTATAGTTTTGGGTCTTACAGTTAAGTCTTTAATCCATCTCAAGTTGATTTTTGTATATAGTGTAAGGAAGAGGTCCAGTTTCTATTGTCTGCATATGGCTAGCCAGTTCTCCCAGCACCATTTATTAAAGAGGATCTCCTTTCCCCATTGCTTTTGTCAGTTTTGTCAACGATCAGATTGTTGTAGGTGTGCAGTCTTATTTCTGAGTTCTCTATTCTGTTCCATTGGTCTATATGTCTCTTCTTGCACCAGGACAATGCTGTTTTGGTTACTGTAGCCCTGTAGCATAGTTTGAAGTTGGGGAGCGTGATGCCTGCAGCTTTGTTTTTTTTTTTTTTTTCCCTTAGAATTGCCTTAGATATTCGGGCTCTATTTTTGCTTCCATGTGAATTATTTTAAAAGTTTTTTCTAATTCTGTGAAGAATGTCACTGGTAGTTTAATGGGAATAACATTGAATCTACAAATTACTTTGGGCAGTATGGCCATTTGCATAATATTGATTCTTCTTATTCATAAATATGGAAATTTTTTTATTTGATTTTGTAATCTTTGTTTTTTTTTTTTTGAGCAGTGCTTTGTAGTTCTCTTTAAAGAAGCTCTTCATTTCCTTTGTTAGCTGTATTCCTAGGTATTTTATTCTTTTTGGGGCAGTTATGAATGAGAGTTCATTTGCGATTTGGCTTTCAGTTTGCCTGTTGTTGATATATAAGAATGCTAGCAATTTTTGTACATTGATTTTGCATCCTAAGACTTTGCTAAAATTGTTTATCAGCTAAGAAGCTTTTTTTGGGCTAAGATGATGGGGTTTTCTAGGTATAGGATCATGTCATCTCCAAAAACAGGTAGTTTGTTTGACTTTCTCTCTTCCTATTTGAATATCCTTTATTTCTTTCTCTTGCTTAATTGCCCTAGACAGAACTTCTAATACTATGTAGAATAGGAGTGGTGAGAAAAGGTAACTTTGTCTTGTGCAGGTTCTCTAGTTCTTTTAGTTGTGATATTAGTTGTTAATCTGAGATCTTTCTAGCTTTTTATGTTGGTATTCAATGCTGTGGATTTCCATCTTCATACTGCTCTAGCTGCAACTCAGGAATTCTGGTACGTTGTTGCTCTGTTCTCCTTAGTTTCCAAGAACGTCTTGATTTCTGCCCTGATTTTATTATTTACACAAATGTCATTAAGGAGCGGGTTATTCAATTTCCACATAGTTGTATGATTTTGAGCGAATTTTAAATCTTGAGTTCTAATTTGATTGTGCTGTGATCTGAGACTGTTATAATTTCAGTTCTTTTTTTTTTTTTTTTGCTAAGAGGTGTTTTACTTCTGATTATGTGATCAATTTTAGAGTAAATGCCATGTGGTAAAGAGAATGTATACTCTATTGTTTTTGGGTGGAGAGTTCTGTAGATATCTATCAGGTCCAGCTGATCCAGAGCTGAGTTCTGGTACTATATATCTTTGTTATATATATATATATATATATATATATATATATATCTTTCTGTCTCAATGAGCTAATATTGTCAGTGGGGTGTTAAAGTCTCCCACTATTATTGTGTGGGAGTCTAAGTCTCTTTGAAGGTTTCTAAGAACTTGCTTTATGAATCTGGGTGCTTCTGTGTTGAATACATATATATTTAGGATAGTTTGCTCTTTTTGTTGAATTGAACCCTTTACCATTATGTAATGCCCTTCTTTGTCTTTTTTGATGTTTGTGGGTTTAAAGTCTGTTTTGTCAGAAACTAGCATTGCAATCCTTGCTTTTTTTCTGTTTTTGATTTACCTAGTAAATTGTCTCCATCTTTTTATTTTGAGCCTATGTGTGTCTTTGCATGTGAGATGGGTATCTTGAGACAGCAAACTGATGGGTCTTGGTTCTTCATTCAGTTTGCCATTCTGTGCATTTTAATTAGGGCATTTAGCCCCTTTACATTTATGGTTAGTATTGTTATGCGTAGACTTGATTCTGTCATCATGATGCTGGCTGATTATTTTACAGACTTGTTTATGTGATTGCTTTGTAGTCTTACTAGTCTGTGTACTTCAGTTTGTTTTTGTAGTGGCTGGTAATGGTTTTTCCTTTCCACATTTAGTGGTTCCTTCAGGAGCTCTTGTAAGGCAGTTCTAGTGGTAATGAATTCCGTCAGCATTTGCTTGTCTGAAAAGGATCTTATTTCTCCTTCACTTATGAAGCTTAGTTTGGCTGAATATAAAATTCTGAGTTGGAAATTATTTTCTTTATGAATGTTGAATATGGCACCCAATCTCTCCTGGCTAGTAAGGTTTCTGTTCAAAGGTCCACTATTAATCTGATGGGCTTCCCTTTGTAGGTGACCTGGGCTTCCTCTCTGGCTGCCCTTAACATTTCTTCTTTCATTTCAGCCTTGGAAAATCTGATGATTATGTGTCCTGGGGATGATCTTGTATAGTATCTTACTGGGGTTCTATGAATTTCCTGAATTTGAATGTTGGCCTATCTTTTTAGGTTGGGGAATTTCTCCTGGATGATGTCCTGCAGTATGTTTTCTAAATTGGTCTATTCTCCCAGTCTCTTCCAGGTACACCAATCAATCATAGATTTTCTCTCTTTACATAATCCTGTTTTTTCCAGAGGTTTTGTTCATTCCTTTCTCTTTAATTTCTTTTTGTCTCTTTCTCTATTCTTCTCTGCCTGTCTTATTTCAGAAAGATAGTCTTCGACATCTGAGATTCTTTCCTCTGCTTGGTCTACTCTGTTATTAATACTTGTGATTGCATTGTGAAGTTCCTGTAGTATATGTTTTAGCTCTATCATGTTGGATATATTCCTCTCTAAATTGGCTATTTTGACTGTCAACTCCTGCATTGTTTTATCATGATTCTTAAATTCTTTGCATTGGCTTACAACCTGTTCCTTTAGCTCAGCAAAATTCACTTTTATCCACATTCTGAAGCCTACTTCTGACATTTCAGTCATCTCAGCCTCAGCCCAGATCTGAGCCTTTGCTGGAGAGGTGTTGGAGTTATTTGGAGGCGAAAGGAAACTTTGTCTTTTTGAATTTTCAGCATTTTTGTACTGATTCTTGCTCATCTTTGTGGGCTTGTCTACCTTTGATCTTTGAGGTTCTGACTGTGATGGTTAATATCAAGTGTCAATTTGATTGTATTGAAGGATGTACAGTATTGTTCCTGGGTCTGTCTGTGAGGGTGTTGCCACAGGAGATTAACATTTGAGTTAATGAACTGGGAGACACAGACACACCCTCATTCTGGGCAGGCACCATCTAATCAGCAGCCAGCACAGCCAACAAAACACCGGGCAGAGGAACGTGGAAGGACTAGACTGGCTGAGTCTCCTGGCCTCCATCTTTCTCCCATGCTGGATGCTTCTGGCCTTCAAACATCAAACTCCAAGTTCTTCAGCTTTTGGATTCTTGGACCTATACCAGTGGCTTGCCAGGGGCTCTCAGGCCCTCTGCCACAAACTGAAGGCTGAACTGTTGACTTCCCTACTTTTGAGGTTTTGGGACTCAGACTGGCTTCCTTGCACCTCAGCTTGCAGATGGCCTACTGTGGCACTTCACCTTGTAATCATGTGAGTCAATACTCTTTAATCAAGCCCCTTTCATATATACATCTATCCTATTAGTCCCATCCCTGTAGAAAATCATGACTAGTGCACTGAACTTTGGATGATGTTTTTCTGTTTTTTTATTGTGGTTTTTGTTGTTTTCTGTTTGTTGGCTTTTCTTTTAATAGTCTGGCCACTCCTCTGAAGGACTATTGCAGTTTTCTGGGGTTCTGCTCCACATCCTAGTTGCCTCATTTTTTTCTCCATACCTGGAGGTATTAACAGTGAAGTCTGCAAAACAGCAAAGATGGCAGCCTGCCCCTTCCTCCATCATAGGAGGTTACTCACCTGTTGCTGGCCCAAATGTGCCTGTAGGAGGTGGCTGGAGACCACAGTTAGGAGGTCTCACCCAGTCAGGAGGGACAGGATCAGGGACCTGCTTCAAGAAGCAGTCTGGTTCTGGTTGCTTTTTGGTAGAGCACTTGTGCTGTGTTGGGGATTCCTTTGACCCCCAATTGGTTTGAGCTCTCAAAGGCCCACAGGCTGGACTGGCTGAGATGCTCGAACAGTCAAGGTGATGGCCTGCCCCACCTCCTGGGCACTTCGTCCCAGGGAGAAAGGTGAACTCTGTCAGATGTAGAACATGGATGGGGGTGGCCAGAGGCCCTGACTAGGAGGATCCGCTCGGTGAGGAGGAGTGGATTGAGGTCCCACTCGAAGAAGCAGTCTGGCCACACCTTGACAAAACACCTGTGCTGTGCTGGGGAACCCTTCTGCTACTGTCAACTTGGACTCTCCAAAGCCTACAGGCTGGAATGGCTGAGTTGTCCCAACAACCAAGGTGGTGGCCCACCCCAGCCCCAAGCACTTCATTCCAGGGAGAGATCAGAGCTCTATCCAGAGAATATGGGTGGGGATGGTTGGAGACCCTACCTGGGAGGTCCCACGCAGTGAGGAGGAATGGATTGGGGTTCCTCCCTAAAGAAGCAGTCTGGCCACATTCTGGCAAAGTGGCTGTGCTATGCTGGGGGGACCTTTCCTCATCTAGACTTTTTTGGACTCTCCAAAGCCTGCAGGCTGGAATGGCTGAATCATCCAAAACAACCAAGGTGGCAACATGTCCCTCCTCCTGGGCACTCTGTCCCAGGGAGCAATCAGAGCTGTGTCTGTAGAATATGGGCAAGGGTGGCTGGGGCACTTGGCTGGGGATTCCCACTCAATGAGGAGGAATGGATGGGGCTCCCACTTAAAGCAGCATACATTAATTTCCATAAATGTACAAGTTCAATTTTATCATTTGTTGCTAAAGATAGACAGCTGTCAAGAAAACACCTATAACTACGTATAGAAGAAGACACAAACAGGTCATTTCAGTGGTTTGATGTTCTAAGTGTAGTGACAGATTCAGGAATAGAAGGTTTCAGTGAGCACAAATTGGCTGCTTAGCTTTGCTCTGAGGGTCAGAAAAGTCCCCAAGAAAAACTAGATGTATTGCCTTTTAAGACATGAAGAGGGGTTTCCAGAAGTTGTGGATTGCTAGCTCTTACAAAGTCTGTTCTTTCCTCTGTGGGGCTAGAGATACAGATTTTCACATACTTGCCCAGTATAAAACAACATCACCCAGCCTCTCTTGTAGCTTGATGTGGCCAATGCAACTGATTTATCATCGATATGTAATGTGTAAACAATCCGCAGCCATTGATTAAATGAAATGGCTTATGCATTCACCTATGAATAGACATTTGAGTTGTTACACACATGACAAAACTACACAAATTGCATACTTTAAATAGATGCAGTTTATTGTATGTAAAGTATAATTTGGTAAAGTATAAACAAAATAATAGAAAAAGAAAAGAGCTCACTCTTCAAGTGTTCTCTTCCTTCCTTCCTCCGAGCTGAGCTACTAATGTAACAGTAACTCAGATTTAAACATTAAGTCAATAACATCCTAGGAGAAGACAGAGATGCAAAATAGCAGGAAACTGGATCGTGATAAAATCATGGCATAGAACTACCATGGCAGCTTGAAATTCTTATCTTTGGACTGACAGATGAGTGTGAAATCAACATCTATCTTACTGAAGCCATTGTGTTTGTGGTCTCTTTGTCACAGAATAGTTTGTATTTTAACTGTACCACATCAGGCAACAACACCTGTGTAATAACTTAGTATTTTTGAAAGGATGTCCCCAGTACTATCTGCATTAGAATTTCCGGGACTATACATTAAGAATGCAGCATTAGGGCCAGGCACAGTGGCTCAAGCCTGTAATCCCAGAACTTTGGGATGCCAAGGCGGATGGATTACTTGAGGTCAGGAGTTTCAGGCCAGGCTGGCCAACATGGTGAAATCTCATCTCTACTGAAGAAACAAACAAACAAAAGCAACATTAAAACAACTCTTTGTGGAAGAGAAGTGCAGGAAATCTACATTTTGAATATGCTCTTGAGTGATGCCTGTGCAAACTGAAGACACAACTATCCTCGTTTATTAACTTTCTGCTTTTTCAGAATCTGTGGAAAAGTCAATAAACAGGCATCATCTTTTGATGCAATTAAAATAAAGTTATATATGAGAGGACATAAAAGTAAAGTCAGGAGCATTGATTCTGTAGTTAGAAATCTGCATAAGAATTGCAATTATACCCTTTCATACTTTATTTTATGAGAGGACATAAAAGTAAAGTCAGTAGCATTGATTCCGTAGTTAGAAATCTACGTAAGAATTGCAATTATACCCTTTTAGCTTTGCTACTCAAACTTTGATCCGTGGAGAGCAGCCCCAACATCATACTGGAGCTTTTAGAAATGCAGCAGCTCAGGCTCCAGTCCAGATGTACTGAACCAGAGTTTGCATTTTAAGACAATCCATGCATGATTCAAAGGCATATTGATCTTTGAGAAGCCTTGTATTTTCATTGGGGTGAAGAAATAAGTCTCTGAAACAGGACTGACATTTATGTCAGTGGTGACCATAGTTAGGAATTCAATGGACAACCTTTAAAATAGTAGCAACAGTTCTAGAAGTCAATGATTTTTGTGACAGTGATCGTGATCGTGCCAGATTTATATATATTTAGATGTGATGGTCCCTACCCTTGCCATTAGTTAGGCCCATAGAGGATATTCTGAAATTCAAAATACCTGGTACTCATCTCTGGTACTACCTCTATTTTATCATACATAAATTTAATCCCTTGTCTGGCGAAACACCCAGCAGGTGACTTTCATGCTCTTTAGTAATAAGAATACTCTTGTACCTGTCTTTTCAATTAGATAGCTCTTAGTGCACCTTCTCATGGATATTAAGAATTGTCTTGCATATTGCCTGTAATTGTAACATGACACATAATCAAATGGGCATATCATAGAGTGTCAGTAGATATTCCAAGTACAGTACATTAAAATTTTCAACCCAGGCAGAGTTATGAACCCTGTCCTTGAAATAAATGTTTCTGTGAGGCCATTTTGTCAGATTACTGGGTGGCAGGTCCTAATTGCTTTGATTCTATTCAGGAATTTGGTTTTCAAAATGAGACTGAAAATTCCTTAAAGGCAAATGTCCTCCCTCCCATTAACAGACTGATCAGGCAGGGACCAGCCTGGCTTGTCACTGGGGGTAAGGTTTGAGTGACTGGGGAAGGGTCATTGCAGTTCTCTCTTCCTTTTTTCTCATGGTTGGTGCTATTGGAGGATAAATTTAGAAAACTTATTTGACATTGAGGTGAAAAGCATCAACTTAATATGAAACAGTTTATCGTCAGGAATAATAATAATTTTCATAACTATTAACCATAATAACAACCTATCATTTACGAACATTTTCTTTTTTCTCTCTCTCTTTTTTTGAGACAGAGTATAGCTCTGTTGCCCAGGTTGGAGTGCAGTGGTACGGTCTCAGCTCACTGCAACCTCCATGTTCCGGATTCAAGTGATATTCGTGCCTCAGCCAACCAAGTAGCTGTGATTACAGGCATCCGCCACCACGTCTGGCTAGTTTTTGTATTTTTAGTAGAGACAGGGTTTCATCATGTTGTCAAGGATGGTCTCGATCTCCTGACTTCAGGTGATCTGCCCACTTTGGTCTCTCAAAATGCTGGGATTAAAGGCATGAGCCACTGTGCCTGGCCATTGAGCATTTTCTAAGAACTTTCAGCATATCACCCCATTGAATTCTTCAAAAAAATCATGATAAATTAAGAAACAAAGGCTCAGAAAAGCTAGGTCATTTGTTCAAGACAGCTTAGTCAATGAGTTGACCAGCCAGTGTTTGGCTTTAGAATTGTCTCATTCTAAATCCTCTTCTTTTACCTGCTAAGTTCTGGCCTCTCCAAACAAGCCATCCAAAACCAGGCACACTAAGCTGATTACCAATTTTGATGCACAAAGCCAATGAAAATTCAGTGAGTTAAGTAAGATGTCAGAATAAATCAATACAAGATGCAAGGTGGTGTGGGTAAGATCTGAAGGCGTAGGTTAATGTTCATGTGCAGTAAACATTCATAGGAGTTTGAGTTCCTGAGGGCCATTTCCACCTCTTACCAGTACCTTAGTTTCTGTGGGGGTTGCTTTTTCCCCTTGGCATACTATATGGTTGGACCATAATCAGGAGCCTTGATGTCCCTGAGAAAAAAATAGGCATGTGATCTAAAGCCACTCACTCCCTAGTATTTGACTCTTGAACAAAATAATAAACATATATTGCATGATCAAAGTTTCGTCACCCTGGAGATGACATGACTGTTCCTGCTGTGGGTTCATTCCTGTAGTTCCTGCAGTCCTTGAGTCCCAGTTTCCAGTTTGTCATTTCTCCTGTCACTTTAAAACTCGGCTTCCAACTTACCAGTCAACTCTCTGAGCTTCCGGCATCCTTTCAATATATTTCCTCTTACTTAAATTAGCCCAAGTCAATTTCTGTTGATTGCACCAAAGAACCCTGATTGACACACTACAGTTGTATTTTATCGACTCCTGTGCCTTTAAGAGTAAGTAGGTCAAGGGTATTTAAGGAAACCTACTGGAGACATAGAAGTGAGATTATATTTGCTCTTCTGTATCTTCCACAAATACTGAAAAACAATTACTAGAGTCTTATTGCTTTATCAGCAATAATAAAAATAAATTAACTTCTAGGGATTAGGCAAGGATTTTTGAAAGGAGAGTGTGGTGTGAAGCCAGCGAGCTTGAGGTTGAACAGCAAAACTTCTTTACCTAGTATTCAATGACACACTCTTTAATTTAGTACATATATACTTCAGATTTCCTACTGAACTAAGTTTCAATTTTAAAAACATCAAAATACATACTTAAAAGGCATTTCAGTGATCTGCAGCACCTAGCCATCAAAAGAATCAAAATTGAATTTCTAACTATTGGTTCACACTCTGTGTTTTGTCTTCCAGTTGGATATCTGGACAAAAAGGTCAGTCCTTAGAATAATGAGTATAATCGGAGAGTCAGAATAGCATGCAGTGAGGCATAGGAGAAATTTCCTTCTCAGCCAGCAGGATCATTGTAGATAAAAGCCTACAAGGTTCTGGGTTAAGACTAGGAACTATACCTGTCAATGAGTATTTCAGCTATGCTATCAAAAGAAAAGTCAATTTGTATCCAAGCCCAGAAAAAAGGGGACTGAAGGCAATTCACATACTTTATCTATTGGAGACAGAAATCCATACAAGTCTTTCCTTGTTGAAGGAAAAGTAAATAGAAAAATAAAATTAAATATGAGAGAATATTAAACATAGTACACCACAAAGAAAGAGTGCATTAAACTAAGTACATATAAGAGGAACAAGCCTTGGAAAATGATTTGTTCTGGTAAACAAAAGAAAATTTTAGAAAAATGAGTCATTAGCAGTAGAATGCAATACAACCAGACCTTGTGACAAGCAGAGACTTATAACAAAACACTAGATAAGATGGGATGGAAGACTCCTGAGTGAACAAAAAGGACTTCAAGAACACCAAAAATGAAATAGCAGTATAGAAATGAATAGAGGCAAAGAACAGACTAGACAATGTAGAAAAGGGCATTGAACAAACTCTAGAACTCCAACAAAATGCAGAGGGAGTGGATAAAAAGATAAAAATGACGAAGAAAGAGATGGCAGCTATATGAGGCAGAGGATGAGAAGAAATCTAATGACTTTACATGTTCAAGAGGAGAAAACCAGAGCAAGTGGAGATAAAGCGATAATCAAAGACATATGGTAAGTAAAAAGCAAATTGTCTGAGTCATACAAAAACTTAAGTATCCAGAACAGAAGGATTCACTGTATGCTAGAAAAAAATCAAAGAAAAGGGAACCTCATTTGAACATGACTGGCCAAAATGTTTGAATTAGAAGAATAAAAATAAATCCTACATTCTCCCAGGCAGAAAGAAAAATGTTGCCTACAAAGGCTGACCCTAACCTTTCTGTAATAGACAATGCCAGAACTGCAGAAAAGTCTTCATTTTTGGGGGAAGAAAAGTTTGTAACCCAAGAATTTTAAAGCCATTCAGATTGTGTTTCCCACATGACAGCAATAGGAAGACCTTCCCCATTGTTAAAAGGCTCAGAAACAACTCACTGATGGAATGCTTTATTTAGAAATATTATGTAAAATATACCATGAACATCCAAGATATGAAAATAATGAAGAAAAAGAGAAATTCTTGGCACTGTGCTGAGTAAGTCACAATTTGCATGTTAAACTCAATAATAAAATGAATTTTGTAATTCAAAGCCTAAAGGGGTTATGGAGACGGGGTTAGCCTTGCAGTTTCCCTGCATTCATTTACCTTTGCCGTTTTTTCAGCACCAGATGTAACTCACGAGCTGTATCATTTACCCCACTGTCCTCCCTTTCAGATGAAAACCCTTGCAGTATTCACATTACTCTTCTCTATAAATGCTTGTTAACAATGGATGACCCATGTACAATGTTGGGTCAGAGAGCCTGGAAAACGATGAAACAAAGAATTGCTTTTGTTCTACATAAAAGCAAAGTTGCAAAGAACTATATTCTGGCTGTTTTCAATGTCAATGAGCTTGACTAATGGTGTTCTGTATTTCTCAAACACATGCTGAATAACTTCAATCATTGGGATTAATGTGGGACATATTATAAACAACCCAGTGAAAAATTTTGTCACCATGGCCCTCTTCACAGCTGCTTCTTACTTTAACTATATAAAACAATTATGGCTACTAAAATTCCATGAGAAAAATGCAGCTAAATATTATTAATATTAACTAGTGGGTGGTGAGTTTAAGGTGATTTCAGTTTTCCTCACAATTTGTTGTAGTTTCTCACAATTGAGCATATATTACTCTTATACTTAGGAAAAAATTAAATAAGAAACCACAATACTCAAAGGATCCAAACAGGCAACTCACAAGCAGAAAACTGACTGGCTAGTCAACACATAAAAAAATACTCTGCCCCATTAATAATAAAAGAAATTTAGGGGAGCATCGTGGGGCTTACCATGGTGCTGGCATGCTACATGGTCTTCAACTACACCTTTTTCTACAAGGAGCTCAAGCATGAACGGCGACGCAAGTACCGCTGAAGAAGACAAGCTCTGCACTCCCCTCCGCGACCTTCTTGGCTTGAGCCCCTCCATAAGGAACACAGTCTCGATTATTGCCGAATCCTTTCATATCATAATGGAATTAACCTTCAAATAAAAGATGACTGGTAAAAAAAAAAAGAAATTTAGTAGAAAACCACAGTAATGTATCTTTACATCCCCATCAGCATTGGCAATCATTTAAAAGTTTGACTACACCTGTAATGTTGAAGGTGGGGAGTCACAGGAACTCTCATACCCTACTGATGAGAAGATGCATTAGCACCACCACTTTAGAGATGAATATTGCAATATCTAAGAGGGTTGACAATGTACATGTCTATAAGCTTGCAATTATAATTTTAGATAATTGCAGCATTGCTTATGTATTAGTCTGTTTTCACACTGCTATAAACAAATACCTAAGGCTGGGTAATTTATAAAGGGAAGAGGTTTGATCGACTCACAGTTCCTCATGGCTGGAGAGGCCTCAGGAAATATACAAACATGGCAGAGGGAGAAGCAGGCACATCTTCCATGGCAGGTGAGAGTGGGAAGTGCACACAAAGCAGGAACTGTCGAACGCTTATAAAACCATCAAATCTGGTGAGAAGTCACTCACTGTTATGAGAACAGCATGGGGGAAATCACCCCCATGGTCCAATCACCTCCCACAAGGTTCCTCCCTCAACATCTGAGGATTACAATTTGAGATGAGATTTGGATAGGGACACAAAGTCTAATCATATCACCTTAGGATGACAAAAAATTAGATACAACATCCATAAGCGAAATAATGAATACAAAGTTTATAGTATACTCTATAATGTGGTTACCATAACCAAACATGGGCTACATATAACAATATGGGAAAACCCCAAAAACATAATACTGAGAGAAGAAATGCAAGGTACAAAGGACTATTTACAGCACAATTCTAATTGTATAAGTTTAAATCATTAAAAACCAACACCTCTGTCCCTATTTTATTTATGGATATAAACATATGTAGTAAAACTATAAAAGCATGCAAGGAAATGATCAATTCAAGATGGTGGCTATCTCAGGGGAAAGAAGAGACCTGACTTTGGAGAATGTTATCACAAAGAGTGTTGGCAGTTCTGTAATGATGTTTTTTTTTCCCTTGGAAAAACATAAACATCAAGGCATGTATGTGAATATTTTAATATCTGGAAAAACTTATAGTAACTATAATTATATTTCCATGATATATGTCATAATAAAAAAATAATAAGGCATTTTATGTATAACATATTTTATAAATATAAAAATAAAGTCTGCGTTTATAATTTTAATGTGCTATTGATCACAAGAAGATAAAATATTTATGATATAAAGCTGGCAAGAAGATAAAAAAATCAAATACTCGTTTTATCTAAATGATGTATGCAATTTCTTTGCTTTCTTTTATTTTTCCATATTTTCAAAATATTCATTATGAGATTACATTATTTTTATAATTGAAAACTTTAAAAAACTTTACAAAAGTGTGATTTAAAACATAGGCTTGAGCCATATCAGTTAGGATCTTGAATGCCTGTCGTGTTAGGTTTTTAGCTTTATGATATAAACTGTAATTTCCCAAACTACATACAATGGAAAACTAATGACTCTTGAGAGGTTTACTTACATGGGAAAAAGAGTTCCAGGGTCAATAAGTTTAAAAGTAATGGATCCCATGTTCTCTGTTTGAAGAACAATAGATATTTATACATTAAAGGCTTCAAGAAGCTCTACAGTTGAAAAACCCCACACATAACACAACAAAAACTTACTTACATTTGCTCAACTCTGTATTTCCCAAATACATATGATTACAGATCCTTTTACCAAGGAGTATTTATTATCATGTAAGGGATATTACCTTCAGGAGACATGGTTTGTGAAACTTCATAGTTAGCAAAATCTCCAAAACATAATACAGGAAGTGACATGATGAAAGGAGAGATTTTGGAGATTGAAAGTGGCAGCGTTGGGTAGGAGACCTTGGAGGTGTTGGAGGAAGGATTCAAAGAGGCCAAATGGGCAATAATTTCAGTAGCTTGTTAGTAACTGATAAAGCCTTCAGCACATGACTGATGGGCTTAGTGAGCCATCACCAAAATTATGCTTCTGGCACACAATGAACATTTATTTCTCATGTGTTATAGACCTGCTGGGATTTAGCTGGTTTGGCTCCTGAATAAAGGTTGAAGCAAAGTCTGCTTCACATGTCTCCTTGTCCTTAAACAAGAGGTTACTCAAGACCTGTTTTTCCTATGGAAACACACAAACCTGTTTCAAGTCTTGTATCAGTTAACATCCTATTGGTCAAAGCAAATAGCATGGATGGCCAAACCCAAGTCAAGAGCTGCTGCACTTTCCTTATCATGAAGCCAAAGCAAGACAGGGCTAAGCTTAACATCAAAGGGGTGGGAATGTATATCCCTTCCAGGAAACTGGAAATAGGGGAGGAGGTGAATAGTTGCTGAACAACAATCTAATCTACAACCCTGTCTCTGTCTATAAAATGAAAAAAGCAGAATCACTTGCTAGATCGTGGAACCATGCACATATTGAGCCCATCAGTGTAGATTCCATTTCTAAAAGGCACCAAGAACACCATGAAATGATGGGGTTCAGCATGGCACAAATCTAAAGACAGTAGTATGAAACCTGGACCCTACTGTAGCTTCTCTTTTCTCCAGGTGTCATAATAAGTGAGTGAGCATGTAAAGTGCTTGGGAATTCCTGAGAAGAAAATTGCTAAGAAATTAAACAGGATTGTAAGAGCTTAGCCCAAATCATTGTGCATGGCACAGATAACCAGGTGGGTAAGAAGCTCATCATTCACATTTTACACAGCTTTCTGTTAATTGATATTCAGTATTCAGAGACATGACACAGTCTAGAGTTCAGAGAATAATTTCAATCCCCGAGGGAAAAATAGGAATGATCTTGAATATTTTGAAATAATGTGATTAAAACATAGGATCAAACAACCTGTCACACTTTTAGATCCTTAACATTTTTATTCCCAAATGGTCTGGTGCCTGCTGCATTCTACATCTAATACTAATAAAGATTGTATTCTATGGATTGTTTCCAATTGACATCTCTATATATTAACTATGTCAAAGTGATATATAGGCAACCCTTCCTACTTGGAATAACAATATTTTACTTTTTCTTCTAAAAATAACAATAAAATATTTTTCAGATTTCTATTTACTGGCTGGAAAACTTTGAAAACCACAATGCTTGTGACCAGTCGTGCTGCAGGAGAATTGTAAAATGAAGCAATGACTAGAAGAAAACAGAGAAGAGCCTGATCCATGGCAATTGTGAAAATGGCAACATTTGTTCATGGTCTTTGGTTCTCAGGAGTACTCTAACCCTTCTCATTGTCAGGCTCAGTGTCCTCATGGTCTTTATTCTGGCTCTGGGGGCAGAAAATCTGAAATTCATTTCCATCATCGTATAAGTGGCTGATAAGGACTCCTGCTTGAAACATGAAAGAGAAAATCTATAATGAGTACAGAATACCAGGAATGGTAGGAAGGGATGCATTTTGGAGGGTGAGGACTGTCTCAATGTTCATCACATCCTTTCAGGACAGCACCAAACATGTTCTACCTATAGAAACACATGCCTATGTGAAGTTAGTATTAGTATGCCACACTGAGCCTGTAAAGAGCATTTAATATGTGCTACTAAAGAAAAAAAAAGAAAAGAAAAGAAAAGAAAGGGGGCTTGAGACAAGATATTCTAGATTTATGCTACATCTCTTCCATGGAGTATGATCCTATTATTTTTAATATTATAACTAAACATAAAAACAAAATTTGCAGGGTGATAGAGAGGTGAAGCTTTGGGAGATGAAGTATCAAACAATTATCATTAACACTTTGTATTTAATCTGATTCCTGTTGACTCTCACCTGAGGAGTTAGCCATGGACAGAGATTCTCCTAGGCACCAGTAACCATGTTACCTAAGTTAAATTATTCATTGCTATCTATCTAACATTTAGTCCTAGATTAATGACAATTATTGGTAATAATGATGATGATGATGATGATAAATATCATTTGCACAAAACAATCTTTAGAGCTGTGATGGTTAATTTCATGTTCCAACTTGAAACATGAAGGAAGATACAGACTAAGGAAGACACAGATAGCTGGTAACACACTATTTCCGGGGCTTTCTGTGAGGGTGCTTCTGGAAGATACTACCATTTGAATGAGTAGAGCTAGTAAAGAAGATTGGCCTCCACAACTTGAGTAGACATAGTCCAATCTGTTGATGGCCCAAATAGAGCAAAATGTGGAGGAAGAGTGAATTTGCTCTCTTTGCTTGATTTGAGGCATTCATTTTTCCTGACCTTGGACATTGATATTTGTGGTTCTCTAACCTTCAGATTCAGAGCAGGACATACACCATCAGCCCCCCAGGTCCTCAAACTTTCGGGCTTGGACTAGGACTTCATTGGCTCCTCTGGCTCTCAGTCCTTTAGTTTGGATTGAAACTATAGCCTCAGTTTTTCTCCAGCCTTTTTACTCTCATGTGCAGACAGCAGATTGTGAGATTTCTCAGCCTCCATAATTACTTAAGGCAATCCCTCATAATAAATCTCTTTCTGTATCTTTGTATATATCCTACAGGTTCTGCCTCTCTGTGGAACTCTAATACAAGAAAAAATTACCCTAGTTTTGTTTTAATGTCTTTTAGTTTCTATCACTAATGAGAAAGATGAATTGTAGATAGTTTTCATATTGTTAGGTCTCAATTCTATGCACTTATTTGTTCAACAAATTACTGAGCATCCACTCAGTGTAAGCCTTTGTTATATGAACAGAATACGTTAATTGCCAGATGCACAGAGCAAGTCACTACACTGAGACACTGGGTTGCAGCAGAGAAAGAGATTTCATTGTAAGATCACTAAATGAAAAGATGGGAGGAAACCTCAAATCCATCTTTCTAAGGAATCTAGGGCTAGGGTTTTTAAGGGTTTTGGAGTGTGCTGAAGAGTGAGCACTGACTGGTTGAAGAGTGCAAAGTGAAGTCATGGAACAGGGAGCTGAATCAGCTGTATTCTTATGCTGATCCCATTCATCTGTGGGAGTCTGTGGGAGTTGCTGGAATTTGGGTCTGAAGAACATCTAAAGCCATCATTAAACAGAAGCCATATGATTCTAATGTCAGAGTCCCACCTATAAGAAAACTGGGGATACAAATGGTCAGAATCATTCCATGCAAGGAAATTATAAGTTCAAGATGGTGGCTATCTCGGGGGAGGGAAGGAAGAGGCTTGACATTGGATAAAGGCAACAAAGGGGGATGGCAGTTCTGCAATAATTTTTACACACTGAGTTTTAGCCACAAGGAAGTGGGCCAAAGTGCAGCTGGATTAATGCTTAATTATAACTATGTTTCTGTCCAGAATCTGGCATGCAATTCTTGTCGATCCTGTGGAAATAGTTTCAGTAAGGTGCTGTGGAAAATGCCATACCAAAAGGAAAAATACACAATTTTCTCACCACAAAAATATAACATACTAGGATACATATACATCCTACTTATATATGTAAAATATATAATTTAATTATATTTCTAATTTACATATGTATGTATCAATATAAATGCTATAAGACAAGCGTATGAAAATGCTAAGATATTCACGAGGGAGAGGCATTATTGGTTGGAGTGTGCAGGAGAGAAAGAAGAGGAGAAGGGAGAAGCTTTCTTGTAAAGGAGCTTTGGGGTGTGGCCGGAGGGATGGTAAGGCACTACAAAACAAGGAAGTTGTCTAACAAAGAAAAGAGAAAAAAGACACATTTTTGTTCAATGGTGGCATTGCCCACTTGGCTGCATTGCAGGTTATATGCATCAGGAATAGAGGGAGTAAAAGTCGGGGAGATAAATTGGAAACAGATCATTGAAAATTCTGATTCTCCAGATAATGAGATTAAACTTTATTTGCAAGGTACTAGCAAGTCACAGAATTTCTTTGCGTAGATGTTGGGCATGATGTGAGCTGCACTTTGGGAGAATTACTCTGGCATCATAGTAGGATGATGAGAACATCCTTCAGGCTTCAGGACACACTACTGCAATAGCTGGGGTCAAAGAAAACCATGGGTCTGAGCAAGGGGGTTGACAATAAGGGACAGAAGTGAATAAATGTTTTTAGATGAAGAAATTGATGAGGAGACTGGGAGACAGCTGAGAGAATATCAGTTGTGGCTTAGGTTTGGAATACCTCCCCCAAATTCCCATAGACCAGGGTTTCTCAACCTCACCACTATTGATGTTTGAATTGGACAAATTGTAGTTCTGAGAGATTGTCTTGTACATATTTAACAGCATCTATGGTCTTTGTCCACTAGATGCTAATATTACCTCTCCTCCAGTGTGAAAACCAAAACTGCCACTTGACATTGATTACTTCCTCTGGAGAACAAAGTTAACCCCAGTGGAGAATCACTGCCCTATATAAAACCAATAAAGTCACTATGATATAAAATTCAAAAGGTCCATGGACAATATCTATTCACATCTACTATTTATCTATCTATTTATCTATCTATCTATCTCTATATATCATTAAGTGTTAAGATATTCCCCAAAACACCAAAATATGAGGGATTAGAAAAAAGCCCTGAAAGCCATCAGACATATGTAGTATAACCACCTTTGTAGAAGGAAGTAAAAGAAAGGCAAATGTGGGTTGTGAGGATTCTGATACCAGAGTACCCCATATTTCTTATAAATATACACTGGAAAATGACTGAACTGGATTCAGATCTTGCAGGATCTGAATTGTGGGCGAGAGCAAGGAGACCATGTTCCATAGGATCTAATGGTGCTAGAGCAATCTGGGCCTTCTAAGCCATGCCAACCTTCCCTTCCAGGAGAAACTGTTAGTACGGGCTTCACATTGAGCAGAACAGGGACAAAGGAAGCAGAAAAAAAAAAAGAAAAGTCCAGATGAAAAGGGGTTAGGGAACAGAAGAGAGAGATTCGACAAAATGCAAGCTTACATATTTTTAAATTACTTTAAGGTAAGAAACAGAAGAGGGAGTCCTAGAGTCATGAATCTAGAAAAGTTATTTTGCCCTTTTCTCCGTCTTAAAAGTACACAAAAACTCATTTACTTATGCATGAGCAAAGGAAAAAGTATGCAGTCTAAGAAGAATGAGAAAAGCAGAATGAATTCCCTGTGACCTGGGAGGCACAAAGAATGACATGCCTGCAAAAACAGGTGAAGACTGAAACCCGGTATTTCAAAATGAGCTAAAATAAACCAAGCTAATGGTAGAAGCCATGAAAAGAAATCACAAATGAAATAACTCAGAAATGAGGTGATTAGGGAAGATTAAAAATAAGAGCTTACATAAATTGAGAAAAAGAAAAACTAGAAATAAAATCATTTCACTAAAGAAGTTGAGCCAGGAGGAACACAAAGGCAAATAAACAGAAAGAATAATGCAATGAGAGAAATAGAACATGGAAAGGAAGGAAAAGAAATTTAAATCAAAATGATATAAATAAAGTGTTAAGAAAAAAAAAAGCACCTGAAAGAAAAGGATGGTTTAGAAATTTCAACATACTTCTAATATAAGGGTTCCTAACCTAGGGTCCATGGAGCGCAAGGTTTATGGGTAAAATTTAGGTGGTGAAATGAACTTGGTTAAGAAATATATTATGTATATATTTTTACTGACCTCTAGCTGAAATTTAACCTTTTTCTTTAATTATCAACCTACGCACCAAACCACAATAGTATTGACAGTATCTGTGACTTTATCACCAAAAATAATTACAAAAGTTAAAATGCCAAATCACAGTTTGGAAAAATGGCTCCAAATACCATTTATTCTCATAACTTTTTTCAATTTATAGCTGTTAACTATATTTAGATATTATTAAGATCTATATCTCATTAATAGTAAATAAAGAAGTTAACATATTACTGCAATACAATTTTAAATTAATTTGACAACCATATTTCAGTATAATTAGTTTTCTTTGAAATGCTATATGTTCTACTTTATACATCTAAAAATAATATTCTGTGAAACACTGCATTGTTTTCATCAGACTGCTGCTTCCAAGATATAACAAATTTTGTAATTTCTGTTACATAAAAGGAATCTCTGAGAGAAATTATAATCTGAAAACTTTCCTAAAATAAAAAAATTAGAAATTATGTATTAAGAGGAACTGAAATTTGACCCATAATGGCCAACACCATCCTTTAAAGAAAAATCTATAAGTTATCCCACCAAAAAAATAAGTAGAAGGAAAATTAGATTTAATCAGAAATTTTAAATAGCCATATTTTTAGGACCAAACAAATTATAGTAATATACTTAAGATACTCAAAGAATAAAAATGCGAGCCAAGAATCTTATGGTCAGCCAAATGACCTTTAAGTATGGAAAGCTTATGGTCAACGGATGTCAACATGTGAAAACACAGAGAACATTGTTCTCATGTGCTCTTCTTATGAAGAAAAACCACAAGGAAATGAGAATGGATTTAAGAACAAGCATTCAAAACTTTTATGGCATTTTAACATTGCCATGACATCCAAGTACATGAATCATTTCTCAAGTAATTTGTTTTCTTCATAATTTACAAAACTATTGGTCCATAAAAGATTGTTATAAAATTTTTAAAAATACCAGTATTAAAATATGAGCTTCAGACAACCAAATTTACCAAAAGCATGGGTAAAGAACATTAAATATCAATTTACCTGTATAATCAAGACCAAAATTACACTATAAATGAGGCAGTCTAGTATGTAATGTCTACATGTTCTGACAATGCAGATAACATGTCTATGTTTTAAATGAGGGAATGGAGAATAAGGAGATTATGTGAAAGCTGACTTCTAGTTTTGCCCACTGAAAAGGCCTAGAAACAGTGATCAAATTATGAATAATAAGCATATGTGGCATGCAGGCTGTAGTCTTTAAGTGCTGTTTCCCATTTTTTGGATGTGGATGGCTGCAAGCACAGGCAGAAATGTGTACAATGAGCCTACAATGCACCAGAGAACAAGGAAGCTATTAAAAGTTTCCTTGACTAAGTTTGTGTCAAAAAGAGTCAGCAGGTAAGTTGAAGAGGCTCACAGTGGCCAAAGATGGGATAATTATTCCAGAGAATATATTCTAATGATTTTGAACACATCAGGTAAGATTAATTCCTTGAGTTCACAGATACATAAGCATACAAAACAAACAAAACACAGTTATTGGTCAATTTTGAAGCCTGCTAGGAAACAAATTTATTATTCTGTAAACCAATAGACAAAGATAATTAAGCTATGCTGTCCTTTTTATATGACCTGTATCTTTTAGCAGGGGTCCCCAGTGCCCCAGCCACGCAGCGTTACCAGTCTGTGACTGGTTAGGAACCAGTCACAACAGGAGGTAAGTGGCAGGCGAGCAAGCAAAGTTTCATCTGTATCTTATCTACAGCCGCTCTCCGTATCTTTCATTACCACCTGAGCTCTGCCTCCTGTCAGATCAGCTGCAGCATTAGATTCTCATAGGAGTTACAAACCTTATCGAGAACTATGCATGCAAGGAGTCCAGGTTCTACACTCCTTATGAGAATCTAATGCCTGATGATTTGTCAATGTCTCCAGTCACCCCTCAGATAAGACCATCTCGTTGCAAGAAAACAAGCTCAGGTCTCCCATTGATCCTACACTATGGGGAGGTCTATAATTATTTCCTTATATATTGCAATATAATAATAATAGAAATAAAGTGCACAATAATTGCCATGCACTTGAATCATCTCAAGACCATCCTCACCTGCCCAGTCCACAGAAAAAATGTCTTTCAAGAAACCAGTCCCTGGTGACAAAAAGTTGGAAAATGCTATCTTAGAGTAACCAAGTAGTTAATAAAGTAAAACTTTTCTTTATTGAAATATTCCAGATCACAAATATACTAAGAAATAAATGAGATAATTAAAATATCACCATTTTATAACCTCTAGTATATTGGTGAATCTGGTCAATGATCATCAATGGCTGTTAACATCACAAAAAGTGAGACAATCAGACACTCTGATGGAAGAATGTAAGAATATCTATGAGGTATTACTGCCAAATAATCTGGTAAAATATCTCCATATAACCACCATTTTAAAAGAAATACAGGTTACAGAGGAGGATATTCAATGATACCAAGGAGATGCATTCAGTAAGATACAGATTAAGGTAAACGCCGTCCAACAAATTGCCCAGTTTCTTCAACAATAACTAAAAGGACCAAAAAAGATGAAAGAGATGAAGAGAACCTTTGAATTTACAAAGATATAAGGTATGTATCAGTGAATTACAGTGTGAGCCTTATTTGGATCTCCTCCCAGAAAACATTTTTAAGATAACCAGAGAATGTGAAAACTGCTGGCTAGATATGATATTAAGAGATCATCATGTGTTTTGGGTAGTTTATATAATGGTATTTTTTGAAGAATCTTAGTCTTATAGAGATATTGTATTAGTCGAGATTTCTCTGAAGAAACAGAGTTAAGACGACATGTAGAGAGACAGGAAGAGATTTATTATAAGGTATTGACTCACACAGTTATTGATGCTGAGAAGTCCCATAATCTTCCTTCTGCAAGAGGGAGACTCAGGAAATCTAGGGCCATAGTTCAAAGGATTGAGGGCCAGAGAGCTGATGATGTAGATTCAGTCCAAGTCTAAAGGTCTGAGAGCCAAGAGCACTGAGGGTAGAGAAGATCTATATCCCAGCTCAAAAAAGTCAGACAGAGAGCTAATTCACCCTTCCTCTATTTTTTTGGCTCTATTCAATCCCTCAGTAGATTGAGTAATGCCCAGCCATGTGGGGAGGAAAATTGGCTTTACTTAGTCCACAGATTCCATGGCTAATCTCTTCTGAATACACTCTAACAGACACATCCAGAAATAATGTTCAACCCGCTTTCCAGGCATCCCAAGGCCAGTCAAGTTGACCCATAAAATTAACCATTGCACTTACTGAAGTATTTGCAAATAAATGATGTGATGTCTGAGATTTTCTTCAAAATATTTCAGGGTGTTGGTGGCAAAAATATGGAAGAAAAGAAAAAAGACTTGGGGTAATCATTGTGAAGCTGAGCTCTGGATACATGGACGTTCATTCTGCTGTTTTCTCTTATTTTGTGTATCTTTGAAATGTTTCCTGAAAGGAAGCTGAAAAAATGATATGATGGTACTGGCAAGCTCAGCTAAATTACTAGCTGGTATTTGATACTACAAACTTTATAATTATTTTATTCTGAGAAAATATTAAAGAGATACAGTGTAGGTATGAGACGAAGAGAAAAGGATCAATAAATATTCAAAGTTTTCCAGACTGGATTATTAGCGGGAAAGTGATCAAGAATAAAAATGAAAATTAAAGACAAATAAAAATTTAGAAAAGTATCTATCTTGTGGGAGTAAGATGATTTGAACTTTGGGCACATTAAATTTGAGAGAGCCATAGCCACCAGACAATGAGAAAAACACATTGTTGGAAAGGTCGGCCCTGGAAAGGTAGCTTGGAGACTTAACTATTCAGACAGCAGAAGCCTCTGGTGCATATGACTCCACTGAGACAGAGGTTGTAATATGCTATAGTTTGAACGTGTCCCCCTAAAAGCATATGTTAGAAATTTAATTCCCAATGCAATCATGTTGAAAGATGAAGCCTAATGGGAGGCATTTAGGTCATGAGGGCTCCACCCTCATAAATGGATTAGTGCCAATTATAAGAGGGCTTGAGGCTGCAAGTCCCATCTTTTTCTCTCTCTCATGCATGCTGTCTTGCCCTTCTGCCCTCTACTATGGGATGACACAGCAAGAAGGTCCTCATCAGATGCAGGGTCTTTGACCTGGGACTTACTGGCCTCTAGAACTACAAGAAATAAATCTCTGTTTTCAAAAAATAAATTATCCAGTCTCAGGTTTTCTGTTAAAGCAGCACAAAACAGACTAGAGCAAAAGGAAAGAAGGGAAAGCTGGTAAGATCAGCAACTTCGGGAGTGCCTATGTGCAGAGGGCAAAGAAGAGACAAGGAGGAAGACAAAGACACCAAAGCCCAGAGGATGGGTGAGATTCACAATGAAGGGTGTATCAAGAATGCAATAGTTACGGAGAGATCAAATAGCATACCAAAGGAGAGAACACCATTGGAGTTGGTGATGAGGAAGTTACCAAGGATTTCTGAGAAAGAAACTGGGCAGTGGAAGGAGATGTTATACTGCAAGGAATTTCACTGGAGATCATGATATGAAAGTGATGAGGTAAACCCTCTAAAAACATTTAGTAGGGACAGCAAAAGGAGGTATAGGAAAGCACCAAAAAAGTCAGCAAAAGTAAGAATGAAGACCAGAGCACATTCATAGACAGGAGAGGAAGGCCTACGTAGATTCTTTCTAACAATAGAATTGTCCATTCTAACAATAGTTGGGAGATGAAGTGATGAGGGCGATAGCCATTTGTAAGGAGAAGACCTGAAATGAGAGATCTTTAAAGTGTCTTCCCACTCTCAATGTCATTCTGTCCCTGAAAACTTTTCGGCCACTTGCCCTGGGTAATTGAGGCATTTACCACTTCTAGGACAAGAAGGATTGAAAGAGAGGCCCTGTGCTGTTTGGAGTGATTAGAATGGGTGGAAATAAATTAATGGGTGATGTCTGCAGCATCTCTCATGAAGCTACAGCAGCCCCCAGTCTCCTCCTTGCTCAGACTCTCCCATTTTCAGAAGGGCTTTCCCCGTGATTGCTGCCATATATTATCAGAGTGTTAAATCAGCTTGAATGATGGTTTACATATATGTGCTTATGAACTGTGGTCCTCCTGCAATTGACAGCATAGAACAGATACTGTCTTAGCTTTTAAACAGGTTGATTGGGTTCAGGAAAGAAGGTAGCAATTCTCAGAGTGCCTGAAAGACTTAAATTCACACACCATTGAATCCTACTCCTGAGGAAAGAAACATGACTCTTCCTTGATGCTATGTGGTTCACAATTATTTCTCTCTGAGATGTTAAGGGACGTCTAAACACATAATGTGTATTTCATGTTCTTACATCTTGTGTTTTAGGCACTGCTACTTTGAATATTCAATTATATTAAATCAAGATTTTTTTTTTTTTGAGGCAGAATTTAGCTCTTGTTGCCCAGGCTGGAGTGCAAAGGCGCGATCTCGGCTCACTGCAACCTCCATCTCCTGGGTTCAAGTGTTAAATCAAGATTTTAAAAGGCCTTGGGATAACTAGAGAGCATCACCCTTAAGTAAAAGGACCTTGAGACAAAAAGTAATCATTATGATTATCTCCTATTTGCATAACGCTTTAAATTTTTTCAAAGCCTTTTTTATATCTATTATTTTACTTGATCTTCACAACCACCATATGAGGCTGTTCACTTTAAAGAAATAAACTTGAAAACAGTGAACATTTAAAATGCTTCCGGAAAATGTAGTAAAATCACAAAGAAAATTCCCAGAGCATCTATACCATAGCCCTAACTTAAACTGTATTTACTGCAAATTGTATTGACTCGGAAGAGATGGTGCCTCGTAAATATAGTTTCTCTGTCCTGAACCACATTCAAACTGCAGTTGTTATGAATACAAAAGAGCTTTCTGAGTACATAACTGTAGTTTTGCTGCATTAAAGCAAAAGCCTGGCATTTGGACTAGAAAACAGCCTGTAACTATGTCTGTTCTGCATGGCAGGCGTCTCAGGGCCTGCCAGCAATAGGGATGGATTTACATATATTGACTCTATCCAACATATGAGTAACGATCAATTTTCTTGATCTATTCTATTCTGTCAATCTGTGCTTTTGCTAGCAAATGAGGAGACATTGCTGTCAGCCAGAAATAGAGTTTCCTGGGCTTATGTGAGCTTTTAAGATCTCTTTTCTACTTAATTAAAAGATACATACGGTGGTTGACAGAGAGCAGCAGGCTAGTCAAAGTAACAAAATTTGCTACGTATAGATGAGTTCCTGGAAGAAAAATCATGAAAGATGGCTAAATAAATGTAAAGGCAGACTTTCATTTCTGAGGATAGTATATTGTGATGTCAATTTTATTAACAGAAAAATAAATACAAAGGGACAAATGCGATTTGTCTGTCAGGAATAGCCAGTAAAGCCATCCTTTTTCAGGAGTCGGAAATTAGTCTTCCTGGTAACAATATGTAACCTGCTGGACAAAAGAGAAGAAAAATGCTTTCCTTTTTGGTCTCCCACATTAATGTACCGTGTCACATTAATTCGTGTGCTTTGGGCTAAGTTAATCTCTGCCCCAAAACTGTTTGGGAGTTTTAATTAGGATGATGAAATAATAGGTACCAAGCAAGTGAGAAACATTCTCCCTAGAAAGTCTCCGAAAAGCTTGACACATCTTGCTTTTCTTCTGGTTCCCTTCACCTCCAATGTGCTGGTGATATCAGAGGACCCATCAGGCCCCCAGGCACAATCTAAATTCCTTTCAGGAAGAGTTTTACAGTGGGTAACTGAATGTTTCTTCTGGGGGTGCAGTCTTGCAACCTTCTAGTTTCTACTTCTCTAACTTTCGAGTGTTTTGTATGCATGGAGATTCTGGATCTGTACAAATAGGATGTGGTTATCTATACATTTATTGGCTCTAATTATTTACTGGACTGAATTGGGTTTGGCTTCTGTTTGTTTCCTTAGATGTTCTCGAATGCCAGTATCAGGTACCTCTGGAGGTGGCTACAACCCACCAGGGGACTGATTTTAGGAACTGCATACATTATGGAGGAACAGTGGTTGATGTTCTATGCCACAGTGAAGTGAACCAGGCCATGGATTAGAAGCCAGAAATCTTGGTTCTTGGTCTGGCTCTTCTACTGAGGTCTAACATCATGAGAAAATAATTTTCCTTTGGGATCAGAGTTCTATTTGCAGTATGAAGATAGTTGAGTAGGTGCATGATTTTCCAACTGAATTTGCAGTGTCCTCGGCAACTATCACTGGGATAAGTTAGATGGGATGCTAAAGATCCTTGCTTCTGTGACAACCTTAGCACCTCTTGGGGATCATTTTGCACAGTGTGCCTCCAATATTTTGTTCAAACCAGAACTAAAAATGTTTTAAAACCAAGTCTATAAAGGATCTCCAATGTTTCCTATATCTTTAACAATCTATGACTAACTTTAGTTTGTGTAAGCCACTCATCCGTTGGGTTTATGGTTAAAAATTATGTTTTCTAAATCCTAGGAACGTTTTTGTTTTTTGGGTTTTGTTTTTGTTTTGCTGTGTTGCCCAATATGGCCTTAAACTCCTAGGCTAAAGTGATCCTCCGCCTCAGGTTCCCCAGTAGCTGAGACTACAAGCATGAACCACTGTACACAGATCCGGGAATAGATTTAAGCTGAGTCACCTCTTATTCTCAAATGGTTCTTCCTCATTTGTCAAGTCTGACAACAATAGCCTCCATTTGGCTAGCTCATGGATGTAGTGTCTGGCAGATAGGATGAATGCAATAAATAGGTATCAAATGACTATCTAGTCCCTGTAAGATTTATTCTTCTAGATTTCAACTAGAGGAACTGATAAGAATGACCAAAAAGTGAAAGGGCAACCATTTGGCCTAGAGGTTGCCTAAGAAAGACATAAAAATAAAATTAAGGTGTCTGATCCCTAAGATTCAAGAGGTTGACACAAATTCTACATTTATCCCCTACTCCATCTCATTTGGTTTGGAAATGAAAAGAGACATACGGTGCTCTTTGAAAAAGCTGCATCTCTTTTTTGATCTCCGCCTCCACTGCCACCGCCTTGACACATGGTGCAAGATTCTGATGCTGAGCCTTTGCCCTTTGGAGATAGTGGAATAAAAAAGTTCAACTCAACCAAAACCACCAGAGACAGCACCAGTGGAAACTGAGATTGTTCCAGAAAGGAAATGCAGTCACTGCTGGTTAGACATTTCTGATAAGGAATCTGTGACCATTGTGGATTGGAATCAAAAATATACACTTCCTTAGGGCAAGAGTACTCTTTTTACTATTGCATCAGGTTTCTAAGGCTCACATTCAACCCCTAGTATTCATAACTGTTCTTTTTTAATCTATTCCTGCTTCTTTTAAAACTAAGGAAATCAAGACCCAGGATGGGTAAAGAACTTGTACAAGGACACATATTTTGGTTGTGGACCTAGAAAAATGTGCTTGCCCTTATGAATGAATGCTCCTAGATGAAGAAATGACTTTATCTTTAGATTTCTCCTCACAGAAGAACAAAACGTCCATGAGACAATCAATCACCCTATATTTATTGAGAATCTACTATGTGCCAGAGATGGCGATAGGCACCGAAGATACTGTCATAAACAAGATATACTTTCTACTTTCATGAAATTTACAACCTTGTAGGAAAGACTCTCAATAAAGTTCTCTTGTGTAAAAGCTAAAAAGTAGTCCAAAGTATTGTGAGCATAGCATAAAACTGATAGGGAGAGTCCAAGGAAGGCTTCCCTGAGGAAGCAATGGTTAAGCTGAGAATTGAGCAAGAAGAATAAGACAGATGAGCTAGGGTTCTTCTAAAATTGCATGATGAAAACTTATCTGGACAATTGCTAAAAATTATGTATTTCCAGGCTCCTTTTCTTGGAGAGTCTGATTCAGTAGATCAAGAGATGTGGTTCAGGAGTCTTTGTTTGTAACCTCCCCAAGTTGTTCTTGCAATCCAAGAAGTTTGAGAAATCCTGAACGAGGTGATGAGTTGTTCCAGATGAGGAACTATCCATCCTAAGGCATCGTGTCAAAGGTAGAGAGGACCTGAGAAAAAGCATTTAGACCAGAGGGTAGAGTATGATGTCAGATGACGGACAGGAAGGATTTGCTGAAATCTGTTGTAAGACCTTGGAACCTCGCACAGTAACTGAGCAGATGCTTAAGTGATTACTGGGATGTGGTAAGGAGAGGACATTGATAGCTGCTCTACAGAAGGAACGGAACCTGTTAATTCCTCAGAGGTACCCCCAAGTAAATAAAGTTTGCTTTTCTTTTCTTTTAACTCTAAGGGGAAATGTAGGTAGCTGCATAAGAAATATAGTTTGTTGAGAAGTCTTAGGCAGACCCCCCATTTTCAAAAACACATCCTATAATGATGCATACAATTGTGCAAGAAATTACTTTTAGGTTTACATTTTAACAAAATGTAAATAGACATGGCAAGAGGCTTTCCTTCAGCCACAATTCTGGTTGTCTTCTCTTTTGTTAAACGTTGTGCTTGAATCTTCTCAGCTGTTGATGCAACTAAATTTCAGAAGAGAATATGTGCCAAGAACATGAACAATTAGCCTTGCTACCTTATGTTTCCGAAAAGGTGCACCATGTCTTCAGGTTTATAATCTCCAGCAATGGTTTGCTGAAGCTGGCTCATCCTGGCTCTTGAGAGCCAATTGTCAGCATCTATTCACAACTCTGTGTTCAGTGATTTCACGTTGGTAGCCTGAAATCACCCATCGTGGAAGAATTTACATTATGGAAATCAGCAATTTATTCCTATCATTGCTGAGCACCTGTTAACATTTACCAGCACACCATGACTGTCAGATATTCACATTTTTTAAAATTGTGGCTACTTATGTATGAAAATATTCACTGATTAGTCTCCTATAAATAAATACTTTTTTCTTGCTGCTCTTCTTTTTATTAAAGAGGAAAGTCTTTCTCAGAATCTTCAACAAACTCCCATTACTTTTTCTTGGTCAGACATGTGTCCCATGACCATTCAAGAAAGGCAGGGATAGTGAGTATCTAATCTGGCAAAGCTACCAATACCAATTAGTACATTTGGTTCACGTGAATCCTGATTCAGCTGTGAACTTGGGCACAATAATAATCCTGTACAACACTCAAGCTCTGTTAGTAAGGGAGAAAGGGACATCATCCTTGGTCAGGAAATGAACAATATTTCCCACTTTAGTAATACAAGACAGGGATAAATGTGGTCTCTAACATCCAGAAGCTTGAACTGTAGCAGGACTAAAATAAGTTCTCTCTGTTTTTGCTTGGTTGTGTTTTAACAGCTGTTGGCATTTTATGCCCAGTCTCTTAACAGCACTGGTTCTCCAGGTGTGGTCCTCACACTGGTAACATCAGCACCATCTGGGAACTTGTTAGTAATGCAGATTCTTGGGCCCCACCCCAGATCTCTTGAATTAGAAGCTGTGGAGGGAGGAAGTGATGGTGGAGGGGAATATTATAGAGGATGTGGTCAAGCCATCTGTGTTTTAACAGGTGCTACAGATGATTCTGATGGACCCTGAAGTTTGAGAACCTGTCTAAAGAGTGTGTGTAACTCTCTCAGTGTGATATAATGTGTAAAGTGAATTTCAGTGAATCAAAATCACCTTGTTGCTACTAGTCACATAGGCACCGTCATTCATTCATTCATTCATTATGCATTTATTAATCACTTGCTAGTGTTATCCTGTGTCACGCAATCCATTCCCCACTAGCAGCCAGAATGATGTTTTAAAAATGTAATCAGATTGTGCAACTTGTTTGCTTAAAACTTCTCAGTGGCTTGTACAAAAAGATGAAATACAAACTCTAAGGCATTCCATGGCCTGGCCTGCCTGCCTCTCCAAACTCCTCTTCAATGCTTCTTGGTTCCTCAACCAGGCTGACCTTCCTTCTATGGATGACTCTATCTTGTCATTCTAGTTCCACCCTAACTGTCACCTTTTCAGAGAAGATCTCTGCCTACCTTATCAAAGATGCCTCAACTTGCCACTCTTTATCTTTGTCATATTACCCACTGATTTTCTTCATACCATGTAAAACTGTTGTATCTATTCATTTGCTTACTGTCTGATTCTTCCACTAGAAAATAAATTCCATGTGGTGTCCACTGCCTCTCAGTGTCAATGTGGGCCCTGGAATGCTGGAGGTCTCAACACATATTTGTTGAATGAATTTCCAGGTACTGTCCTAGATGCTTCAGAACTGAGATTTGAATCGCTAGAGGAAATTAACAGCAGGAGTTAGCACTTTGGCAGAGGCACATCATGTTTCTTTCTTTATTTTTTTCTTTTGCTTGTAAATTATAATTTATTTCATTTGTAGAAACTTAAATTTACTTACAGGAAGCTCTTCAAGGGATCATGAAATTCACATGTGGGATTAGTTGGCTTCAGGTTAAGAGTAGGCGTTATGTTCATTTATTGACAGGGGATTACTAGGAACTTGAAAAATAATGCAAAAATTTTTTTATCTTGTATCACATCAGATAAGCAAGTAACTGACTCAGAAAATTTATGATAGCCTTTCAGTTGTTTTCCCAGGGACTGTTCTGGAAATAGAAAGATGAAATCAGACTCCAGTGCCATCTAGTGGTCATGTTTAGTTCCTCAAGAAATAAAATCCAGCATAGTCTAGTATTGACTTTTCACTTGTTTGGGAGGTATTAGGTGTGTTTATGTGTCTTTCCAATTTCAGTTATTACTTTAGATGTATTAATAAATATTAAATTAATGCAACTGGTGCAAGTGGTCAAATTCTTGCAAATTTATGAGAAACACTAATTCTTCATGGTGTTATGTTGTAATAGAAATGTTTTATAAATAATAATTGTGATAGATAACCCTTCATCAAGCTGTATAATCCTTAAGAAACTGAATTATATGACACCTCCATTTGGTGGTGTACTCTCAGAGGCAAAGGAAGAATCCAGAATTTCTGATCTCCAATCACCAGGTTTCTCTCTACTTTGCTGTATATGGTGATTCAAAGTTTGAATCCAGGCTCCCCGTCCATCTCATGTTTTCCATTCTCTCCACTGGCTTATAGTAAGGTCTTTTGCAAATGATAACCAGATCCTCAGTTGGAGAAGTAAAATGTCCATTTTAAACAAAAATTAGAACCTCAAAACTTTTTTATAAAATTATTTTCATCTCCTGTAGTCATAACATAATTTATGGGGTCCATGTAAACTAATGGAAATAAATACTCTGGTTGCATCTAAAGTGGACCATGCCCTGTGCTTATCTCTTTATACACACTCAACAGCCCGTTACCACCTATGATGATTCCTACGTTAAAAAGAAGAAGAAAAAAACTCATAGAATTGGCATTAGTTGAGTTCCTCGTATAGTCTAGGTATCATGCCAGCTATTTTTAATACATTATTTTATTTAATTCTACAAACTTTTTAGAGGTAGTTTTCATCTGTTCGGATAAAGAAACTGAAGCTCAAAGGAGTTATTATCCTAAAAACCTGTATCTGGAGATTGCAATTGAAGCCTTTCTGGTTGGCTCTGTACCTCTGCTATTTCTAATTATTTTCCAGAAGTTTAGAAACAATTTTGATTTCTAACTTTTAAAAATATTTTTTCCTGCCACATATGCTCCATCAGAAGATCAACAGTTTGAGGGCAGGAACCACATCTAATGCCTGGCATGTAATATCTCAATAAATATTTGATGAATGAATTGGAGAAGGCAGGCTTGAAAAGGTTCCAGTTCTCCAGCCAGTCACTTGGTTACCATTCGTATTAGTTATGTATTGCTGCATGCAACTTAGTGGCTGAAAATAATAAATGATAAACATTTGCTATCTCAGGGCTTCTGTGGTTCAGAAATCCAGAAGCAGCTTACCTAGATCTCTCGTGAGGCTGAAGTCAAGATTGTGGCCAAGGCTACAATCGTCAAGGCTCAGCTGGGGCAGGATCTGCTTCCAAGATCACGCATATGGCTGTTGGCAGTCCCCAGAAGATCTACATCCAAGCTCATTTGCGTGGCTATTGGCAGGCTTCCTCTTCCTACCATGTGGGCTTCTCCACAGGCTTCATACACATGGCAGCTGGCTTTCCCCAGGATGAAGTGATCCAGGAGGGAGTGACAGAGAAGGCTCAAGATGGAAGCCACAGTCTTTTTATAACCTAATCTTAGAAAGTTGTATCCATCACTTCTGTTGTATTTTCTTCATTAGAAGTTACTCATGAAATCTCCTACTCATGGGGATGAGATTAGTAAGAGCATGATTACTAAGAAATGAGAGTCCTTGGCCATCTCAGAGACTTCCAATCACCACATTAGTGGCATATTTATTGGGGATTTAGCCTTGGGATTACTCTGTAATATTACAGATCATTTCCTTCCAATGCTTCATGAGAATGTCTTGTAACATAGCTGAGGTAGGCTCTAATAGTTCTGGTATTAGGCAAATCCGAATCTTAACTCTTTCACTTCATAATTGTGACCCTGTTGCTTCATTTCTAATCTGTGAAGTAGGCGTTATAACAGTATATGCTTTATGAACCTTTCATGAAGATTAAATGAGAGTATCAGGAAATTGCTTAGTATAGTGCCTGACATGAGGAAACTAAGCAATCGCTGCTGGCTAAAACGGTATAAATATACCAGTGACTTTGTTTTGAACATTCCAAAATGCTTTCCCACGTGTCACTTCTTGTTTCATTGTGATTGTAATCATTTTAAGGTGGTAGAATTTGATACAGTTATATATATTTTAAATACTTAGCATCTGAGGCAATTAAAATTAAATAACTTACCAGTAGATATTGAAGGCAGGGGAAGGAACATCCTCACTGCCTCATTCCTATGTAATTAGTATTTATTGTCATGGAGCTATAAGAGTCACCTAAGTAATAAATCCAAAAGTTGCCTTAGAATAGACAGGTCATATTTTGAATGTCATGAAGGAAATGTCAATGAACTAACCATAATATATACACCAAATTCTAAACTGCACTGTTACAGTAGCTTAGGAAACCCACATCCTGGCTTCAGTTCCTCATGGTAAGAGTATGGTTTTTCTGTTAAGTTCATGAAAAACCATCTCAGGAAACTCAGATTCTATCTCTTAATTTGAGAATGGTCTACTAGAAGGCCTTGGAGACTTTCTTACGATAAATTCCAAACGATATTTTACCCAAACCACCAATAAAACTCTGTAATAGAGACCTCAAACCACAAATGCATTCCTTTTTAATTTCTATTATTCTACAAGTCCTCAACCCCTTTTCTCCCTTTCCCTCCCAGAAACCCCAAAATCAGGCCAAACAATAATGAAGAAAAACATTGTTGACTATGTGTCATAATCACATCTGTCTTTAGAAGGGAAGAATCTATTCCCCAGATATTAGATTGAGCCTTGAATCATTTTAACTTAAGAAGCTGATCTACTCACAAGAAAGGTCACTTTATTATTAAAGCTTAGTGTCTCTTTCTCCCTCATTTTCTGTTTACACAGAAAAATAATAAACAACAGTTTCTCTCATCAAGCTGTAACAAACTTGTGCTGCTGAACTCTTCCCCTTTAAATGATTATAGCTTTCCTCTAAGCCCTCTGTTGTACCATCTCACAGATGCATGGGAGCTACACAACTTTTAAGACTTTTGTTTGTTGGTGTTTACAATGTGCTTTGGAGGGGTTAGAATGAAAAAAAATGAGGAAAGGCAGGAGAGAGGGGTTGTTATAGATTAAGAAGTATTGAAAACAATGTTTGATAGGTTTTTAACTCTAATTTCTAAAAAATTATTGGAACTATGTCTAAGAGAAAACAAAGCTCTAAACACCTTTGTGAAGTACCAAACAAGGTAGCTGGTGCCACTTCAATGTTTCAAAGAGGAAAGTATTTCAAATTCAGCCTCCGTAAACCTTATGTTTTCTTCCCTGGCTAACAGGCTTGGTTCTTCTGGGACGCCTCCAAAGGCAATAGGTCATCACTACCACTGATGTGCATGTCCATCCCTACAGCCAAGCAAGAGAATCATGTCACCACTGACCTTTTGGGGACTGACCTAATAGAACACTGTGTTCTTCAGAGATGTTAAAGATTGAAGAGCAAGCACATCAAAAACTCATACCACCATAATATAAAGTGTCTGGAATGGAATGGTGTGTGGAGGGGTGAGTGGATGGGTGGATGAGGGTATGTGTGTTTTTAAACCTGATACTTCCATATATAAACAGAGATAAGCATTGTATATATCAATCTAGTTATTTCTATATAATCACCAATCTTTAAGCAATGTTCCATGGTCAGACATTTGGTGTACTGTATGCAGCCCTGGGTCACAGTGTCCTGAACAAGTTAAGATATATCCAGAGAAGGAATCTCGGCTAGGAAAAGGTCAGAAACCACTAGCAAAAGAGGAAGAAAGTAAATATTGTTACCCTAGAGAAGTGAAGACATAGTAAGAACTGAGTCACTTTTATTTTTATTTTATATATATATATAAAATTTATTGCATTTTAGGTTCTGGGGTACATGTAAAGAACATGCAAGATTGTTGCATCGGTACATACGTGGCAATGTGGTTTGCTGCCTCCATCCCCACCACCTATATCTGGCATTTCTCCCCACATTATCCCTCCCCAACTCCCTACCCCGCACTGTCCCGTCCCTAGCTCCCCCCCACAGACCTCCGTGTGTGATGCTCCCCTCCCTGTGTCCATGTGTTCTCATTGTTCAACACCTGCCTATGAGTGAGAACATGCAGTGTTTGATTTTCTGTTCTTGTGTCAGTTTGCTGAGAATGATGGTTTCCAGGTTCATCTGTGTCCCTACAAAGGACACAAACTCATGGTTTTTTGTGGCTGCATAGTATTCCATGGTGTCTATGTGCAACATTTTCCCTGTCCAGGCTATCACCGATGGGCATTTAGGTTTGTTCCAAGTCTTTGCTATTGTAAACAGTGCTGCAGTGAACATACGTGTGCATGTGTCCTTATAATAGAAAGATCTATAATCCTTTGGCTATATACCCAGTAATGGGATTGCTGGGTCAAATGGAATTTCTATTTCTAGGTCCTTGAGGAATCACCACATTGTCTTCCACAATGGTTGAACTAATTTACACTCCCACCAGCAGTGTAAAAGTGTTCCTATTTCTCCACATCCTCTCCAGCCAACATCATCTTGATACCAAAACCCAGCAGAGACTCAACAAGAAAAGAAAACTTCAGGCCAATGTCCGTGATGACCACAGATGCAAAAACCTCAATAAAATACTGGCAAACAAATTGCAACAGCACATCAAAAAGCTTATCCATCACGATCAAGTAGGCTTCATCCTGGGGATGCAATGCTGGTTCAACGTACGCAAGTCTATAAACGTAATTCACCACATAAACAAAACCAAAGACAAAAACCACATGATTATCTCAATAGATGCAGAGAAAGCCTTTAACAAAATTCAACAGCCCTTCATGCTAAAAACTCTCAATAAACTAGTTATCGACAGAACGTATCTCAAAATAATAAAAGCTATTTATGAGAAACCCACAGCCAATATCATACTGAATGGGGAAAAACTGGAAGCATTCCCTTTGAAATCTGGCACCAGACAAGGATGTCCTCTCTCACCACTCATTTTCAATACAGTGTTGGAAGGTCTAGCCAGAGCAATCAGGCAAGAAAAAGAAATAAAGAGTATTCAATTAGGAAAGGGGGAAGTCAGATTGTCTATTTGCAGATGACATGATTGTATATTTAGAAGATCCTATCGTCTCAGCCCCAAATCTCCTTAAACTGGTAAGCAACTTCAGCAAAGTCTCAGTATACAAAATCAATGTGCAAAAATCACAAGCATTCCTACACACCAATAACAGACTTAAAGAGAGCCAAATCAAGAACAAACGGCCATTCACAATTGCTACAAAGAGAATAAAATACCTAGGAACACAACTAACAAAGGGTATAAAGGACCTCTTCAAGGAGAACTATAAACCACTGCTCAATGAAATAACAGAGGACACAAACAGATGGAGAAACATTCCATGCTCATGGTTAGGAAGAATCAGTAACGTGAAAATGGCCACACTGCCCAAAGTAATTTATAGATTCCGTGCTATCCCTATCAAGCTACCAATGATCTTCTTCACAGAACTGGAAAAGCACCTTAAACTTCATATGGAGCCAAAAGAGAGCCCGCATAGCCAAGTCAATTCTAAGCAAAAAAAACAAAGCTGGAGGCATCATGCTACCTGACTTCGAACTATACTGCAAGCCTACAGTAATAAAAAGAGCATGGTACTAGTAGCAAAACAGAGATATAGACCAATGGAACAGAACAGAGGCCTCGGAGGCAACACCACACATCTACAACCATCTGATCTTTGACAAACCTCACGAAAACAAGCAATGGGGAAAGGATTCCCTGTTTAATAAATAGTGTTTGGAAAACTGGCTAGCCATGTGGAGAAAGCAGAAACTGAACCCCTTCCTGACAACGTACACTAAAATTAACTGCAGATGGATTAAAGACTTAAACATAAGACCTAACACCATAAAAACCTTAGAAGAAAACTGAGGCAAAACCATTCAGGACATAGGCGTAGGCAAGGATTTCATGACTAAAACACCAAAAGCATTGGCAACAAAAGCCAAAATAGACAAATGAGATCTAATTAAACTGCAGAGCTTCTGCACAGCAAAATAAACTATCATTAGAGTGAACCAGCAACCAACAGAATGGGAAAAGTTTTGCAATCTACCCATCTGACAAAGGACTTATATCCAAAATCTACAAAGAACTAAAACAGATTTACAAGAAACAAACAAACAAACCCATTCAAAAATGGGCAAAGGATATGAACAGACAGTTTTCAAAAGAAGACATATATGAGGCCAACAAACATAGGAGAAAATGCATGGCATCAATGGCCATTAGAGAAATGCAAATCAAAACTACATTGAGATACCATCTCACGCCAGTTAGAATGGCACTCATTAAAAAATCTGGAGTCACTTTTAAATACCAGAACACTGTCATCTGGTGAGAGGGAATACTGGCTATGTGTCTCTCCGGGGGCAGAGCAAGGATGAAGTGGCAGAAGCAATGAATAGGAAAGTTGGTCTTCAATACACGGTGGGCTTTCTAACAACTTGAGAATGCAGCAACACAATCAGATCGGTCAACTCAGCTGTCTTACCAGTGTCCACTTCAACTAACTGGACCATCTTGCTCGTGGGGCAACCTAAGAAATGATGCCAGATGCATTTTCAGAAATCCAGACTCAGGCCATCTGCCCTGTACTGCTGATCCAATAGAACAATAATAATAATGACAACAACAGTAACAATAGCAAACGTTTATTTAATACACTTACTCTGTGCCAGGCCCTGTGCAATTATGTTGCCAGTCGGAAGATAAGAGCTGCAGAGAGATGTTTAATTCCTTCTGATTTGAAGCAGAGAGTAGGAAAATAATTCCATTTTTTTTTTTGACAGAAAAGAGTAAGTGGAATGGCAAAGAATTCAACAAGCAAAATAATATACCTCAATTCTTTGTTTTAAAATTCCCTGTTCTTTTCAATAACACATTGTATACACACATGGCAGAGTATTATTCAGACATAGTAAGGCTGAAGTTCTGATACATGCTAAAATGTGGTTGAACTTTTAAAATATTATGCTAAGTGATAAAGTTAGGCTTATAGGATAAATGTTGTAGGATTTCACTCCTATGAATATATATAGAATAGGCAGATTCATAGATATCGAAATTAGATTGAAGATTATGAGGGACTAGAAGGGGGGAATGAGGAATTATTACTTAATGGGTACAGAGTTTCTTTTTGGGGTGATGAAAATGTTATAGTGGTCATGGTTCCACAGCATTGTGAATGTATTTAACACCATTCGATTATACACTTACAAAAGTTTAAAATAATAAATTTTGTTATATGTATTTAACCATAATCAAAAATTAATTAAAAATTTTAAAAAGGGAAGTCATCCCTTAAAATATTATTTCTTCCTTCCTACTTACTTAGGGAAGAACCTGGTTTAAATAGGGATATTTCCAAAGAGAAGAATCCCTTTTCCAAAAGGCAAGTCCTGGACCCAGAGAAGTCATGTCCAGAAGGGTCTCATTGAATGAAAATATCCAGGCTTCAAGCCAACAGTGGTTCCCAGGAACAACACCACCCTGTCAAGAGGAGCCCCTGTCATAATGAACCCCTTGCTTTAGAGGAGCGCTGTCCAATAGAACTTTCTATGATAATAAAAATGTGTTTTTTTTTTAATTTAAAAAAAAACTTTTATTTTAAGTTCAGGGGTTCATGTGAAAGTTTGTTACATAGGTAAACTCATGTCATGGGGGCTTGTTGTACAGATTATTTCATCACCCAGGTATTAAGCTCAGTACTCAATTGTTATCTTCTCCTCTCCCTCCTCTCACCCTCCATCCTCAGTTAGACCCATCTGATGTTTCCCTCTTTGTGTGCATGAGTTCTCATCATTTAATGCTGACTTATAAGTGGGAACATGCAGTATTTGGTTTTCTGTTTCTGTGTTAGTTTGGTAAGGATAATAGTCTCCAGCTCAATCCATGTTCCTGCAAAAGACATAATCTCATTCTTTTTTATGGCTGCATAATATTCCATGATGTATGTACACCAAATTTTCTTTATCCAATCTATCACTGATAGGCATTTAGGTTGATTCCATGTTTTTACTATTGTGAGTAATGCTGCAATGAACATTTGTATGCATGTAAATGATTTATTTTCCTCTGAGTATGAACCCAGTAATGGGATTGTTGAGTCGAATGGTATTTCTGCTTTTAGCTCTTTAAGGAATACTGCTTTCTGCAATGGTTAAAATAATTTACACTTTCACTAACAGTTTATAAACGTTCCTTTTTCTCTGCATCTTGCCAACATCTGTTATTTATTTGATTTTTAAATCATAGTCATTCTGACTGGCGTAAGAGGGTATCTCATTGTGGTTTTGATTTGCATTTATCTAATGATCAGTGATATTGCGGTTTTTTTTCTTTGCTTTCTGGCCACATTTATGTCTTCTTTTGAACAGTGTCTATTCATGTCATTTTCCCACTTTTTAATGGGGTTGTTTTTCTCTTGTAAATTTGTTTAAGTTCCTTATAGTTGCTGGATATTAGACCTTCACCAGATGCATAGTTTGCAAATATTTTCTCCGATTCTGTAAGTTGTCTGTTTACTCTGTTGATAGTTTAATTTGCTGTGCAGAAGCTCTTAAGCTTAATTAGATCCAACTTGACAAGCTTTGCTTTTATTGTGATTACTTTTGGTGTCTTTATTATGAAATCTTGATTTGTTCCTATGTCTAGGATGGTATTGCCTAGGTTGTCTTCCAGGATTTTTATAGTTTTGGGGTTTTACATTTAAGTCTTTAATTTATCTTGAGTAATTTTTGTATATAGTGTAAGAAAGGGGTTCAATATGCCCAGTAGCCATTAGCCACATGTGGCTTTTGAGCATTTGAAATATGGTCAGTATGACAGAAGAATTGAATTTTACATTCTATTTAATTTGAATTAATGTAAATTTAAATAGCCACATGCATCTAGTGGCTATTGTACTGGGCAGCACATGTTTGGTGAGTTTTTCTCTGGCCCTTCTCTGGTCAGGTCCCTCCTCAAGACGGGAGGGTTAGGAGGGGCTCAGGGTTCTACCGTTGTCCTCTTTCTCCAGGATCCAATCAGGGAACGGTGGATGCCAGAACCATGACAAATGTCTTTCTGAGCCAATTTAAGGAAACACAGAATTAGAGTCATACATTAGGAATAGAGAGGCATATAGGAAATTGGCAAGAGTTGACTTTCATCCTAGCCAGTGCAGGCATAAAAACCAGAGTTGTGATAGAAGAGCCCCTAATGTGAAGATGAGAAATGGAAGACTGTATGATATTTTGTGTTCCTAGGGTCACCTGGATGTTATATTTCTCCCTGGAGATTTGGGGAAGAAAAAGAGATTCTTCCGGGACCCTTTGAATCGTGAGACAGAATGTTTAAATTTTGCCAGAGGCTGGGACATTCCTGATTCCAGGTCTGGGTGTACCTTAGTCTGTTAGGGATAGCCCCTGGGGCTGTCTAGGGATAGCTGCGTTGGAATTCATAATAGATTTGGAAAAGGTGGCCATGTAGAACAAGTACTGCAGTAATTTGGCCCAAATAAAACTATATGGCTTCTCAATTTCCACCTCTTTATGTGCTTCTGCTTTTCCTTACGTACTGCCTTCTCTCTAAGGTGAGCACATCCCCCCTTTTTTCCCCCAAACTGTAGAATTGAAGACACAGGTCAAAATCAGAGAAACCCAGGTTTGGCTGAATCAAGGACCCAGTGAATCTGAGAATGAAAGGGATGAATTATCAGCGATACAGTTGCTGATTTTAAAAGATTTTTTCCTGTGGAAAAAACCCTTTATTTACTCTGTCTTTGCAATCACTCAATTGATTTAGAAAAATTACACCTTAATTTCCCTTTGGAAATATTTGCAACAATGAAGAGGTGAATTTACTTTTCTAAAGCCTTGGCTGCCTTGATGTGTCTGTACAGTAATGTGATTAGAGAACCACTGAGAAGCCAAAAGAGCTCCCATCTCAATTTGCTTTTGTGGGAGGGGAGTGAGAAAAAGCTTCACCTTCTCTTCCCTTAACTGCTCACCGAACCCGACCAGGAAAGAGCACAGTTGTTCTAAGCACATGGCCAGCTTTGGATAAAATTGCAAGGTAATCATCTGATTATTATAAAAATACCATAAACTTTTAAGCTAGTGTATGATGAGTGCCTACCCCATTCCAGGCATTTCCCATGCATTTATATTCTAAAGCCTATCAACTCCATGAAAAAGCAGTTGAGGCTCAGGGAGGGTAAGTGCCTTGCCCTGGCTGTGGAGCTGGTTGGTAATACAGCCAAGGTGGGAACTTAATTCTGTTGAGTGCCAAATGTCATAAGTAGGGTGACTCTTGTGTTTCACCATCTTGATCTCAATTTATTAGGTCCTCAGTTACCTGCTGCTCTCATAAACTCTTATACCCTTGTATTGCAGTCTCAGGTTCCCTCCTGTGCCCACAGACCCTGTGCTCCCTACCTGACCTGTCTCTTTTTCCTCTTCCTGAAAACTGACTTGGTCTTTTCTTATTTCTTCAGCAACTTTCTCACTTTCAGTAATTTACAGGAAATGATTAATATATTACTTATCATAGCGATATTTGCATTTGGAAAGAGGTCTTCTATGGGCAGTATTATGATAATCCAAAGGAATGATTCTCTAATATGAAAAAATTCAGGCGCTTAGTCTGATTGACAAATAATGTTGGTACATCTGAGTGTTCACATGTCTGTGTGTTTGAATAGGGGCTGCTGCTAGGGAAAGACTTACATTAGTATTCTCCTAATATAACTCATAGATCAATATTCTTCAGTCTTTTTAAATTAATGCTCACTGAATAACTTTTTTTTCTAATCGTCTCTTCCCTTGATATGCCACTATGTATTTATGTACTAAATGTAATGTGTTTTATACATAAAAAGAGTAAGATTTTTTAAGACCACCAAGAACCAATTTTGACCCATTGTGGTCATCATCACTATGGCTGAAAATGCATGCTAATAGACGAATGCTTTCCTATATTTTTGAGAGATGAGATAACCTAGTGTTAAGAGCATACTGAGTTAAAAATTGCACCTCTGCTACTTCCTGGCTGTGACCTAAGCAAGTTATTTAACCTCTCGGTGCTTCAGTTCTCCTGTATTTAAAATGAGCATAAGAATAGTCCTTATAGGATTGTTGTGAACATTAAGAAAGGTATATATATATAAATATATATATATATATATATATATAGAGAGAGAGAGAGAGAGAGAGAGACAGCATTTAAAACAGAACTGGAGGCAGAGTTGAAATTAAGCATTATGCATTATATGTATATTTCTTGTCAAGGTGCATATAGAAAAGAATATTATTTGTACAGCACACAGGAATAAACTGGAGTAGGGGCTGATTTGGGGGTTGAACAAAGTTTTTGTGTTATATACTTACTTTAAGAAAAAATAGGCCAGGTGCTGTGGCTCACGCCTGTAATCTCAGCACTTTGGGAGGCTGAGGTGGGCAGATCACAAGGTCAGGAGTTCAAGATCAGCCTGGCCAATATGGTGAAACTTCATCTCTACCAAAAATACAAAAATTAGCCAGGCGTGGTGGCGGGCGCCTGTAGTCCCAGCTACTTGGGAGACTGAGGCAGTAAAATTGCTTGAACCTGGGAGGCAGAGGTTGTAGTGAGCTGAGATTATATCATTTCACTCCAGCCTGAGCAACAGAGTGAGACTCCATCTCAAAAAAAAAAAGAAAGAAAGAAATATAAAAGAGAAAAACATAATCTCAGATTTGCATATAACCTCAAATAAAACAGTTTCAAAAAAATGTGGTGATACATTTGAACTTACATGTCATCACTGACAAAAATGTTAGTTCACATGGATGTGTTGGTAAATGGTCCAGGGGAAAGGCTAAGTGTCAAATAACAATTATGAATTTAGGACGTTTTTAGAAACAGTCATTTAAATAGTGCCTAAAGATAGCTTTAATCACTGTGACTGAGCAGTGGCTTTAAAGAAGGTTGAATGTTTTTAGTACTATGGAGATGGATAGCCCTTCATATCTCCTGGTGGACTCCTAGCTTGCCTGTGGCAGGAGGCTGTCACACAGTGGTTAGGAAGCTTTGGCTTAAATTGCCCTTTTGCCCATTCCTGTGTAAGACTGTCCCAGAACAAATATGAATGAGATGAATTCTTCCTAATAGAAGTCCTTCTCAGAAGCACATTACTAAATCGTCTTGGTCCAAATAAAAACGGAACACAGGCTGAGCCTTTTAAAGAGGAACTATTTCAGGCCCAGTTCTGAGCAGTCACCACATGCTTCATGAATGAGAGGGGCAGCAGGGTGGCCTGAGCAGCTACAGCTCTGAATAGGAGCAGAGAGGACACTAGCCAAGGACCAATATGTAGCAGATGCTGATGGCCAGTGTCTGACTAGGTAAGACTGGAGGCTAATTTATGGCTCTGAAGTCTGCCTGAGTTGGTTTCCTCCACTCAGCCTAAGTACAAGATTCCACAGAGCTCATTTACGATACCCTTCCTCACTACGCAGTATGGAGAGTGCTGGTAGATTTCTAAAAATATGGAATTAAATCTTCTCTTGCCTTTATTTGAATAATTCCATGCATTTTATTATTGTTTCCCAGCAGTGAACTCAGAGAAGAACTGCATGTTCCAGCCAAGCCTAATGATTGTTTTATAAATATTTATAAATCAGATACTATCTTCTTTTCTTTCTCCTCTCTCCCTGGCTATACATTATTTGAAGGCTCATTCTTCCCTTCCTAGCAGCTCCTTTGACGTTTTGCTGGGCTGGGAGGATATTCGGAGTTTGACATTTTTCTTTGATTTGCTTGCCTGTACTTTGGGAGTCTTTGTTAAGAAGCTTCCTTCTAAAGTATTTAAAGTTGGCCTCCTGAGGCTATCTCATTGTTCACATGTGCTGAAACCAAACTGAAGCCTCTTTATAGACATTTATGCTCTTTTGCAGCAGAGAGAACCTGTTTAGTGAATTCGTTTATCAACAAAGGAAATCTCACTCTTCTTGAGACAATGTCTGGTGCCTATCTATGAAAACATCAGAAATGAGGAGGGGGAATAAAAGGAGGAAATAGCCAGAGCAAAAAAGTCAAAAATGGAAACCAATCCGCAGTTCTATACATCAGGTCTCATTCCTGGAAAGACCGCTGTCTGCTTTCTGGCAGGGAATGGCATTCTATCTACGGTGTTTGGAAGCCAAGCCCAGTGGCCGTGGCTTTCAGATAGTCATGCCAGACTAATTAGATTAAGTTAACTGCATGAGAAATATTATGTTGGATTGATCTCATTTTTTTATTCTAAACCTGGAATCAATACAGAAGGTAATTGCTAAATAAATGAGAAATTTCTTGTCTGATATCAATAGGTCCTTCTGATCATCACTGATCATGATGGGACAATGTCATGACCGGAAAAGGCACAGTGAGACTAATGGGATTTTCAGAGTGGTCAACACCTTCACTAGAACTTGCTTTCCTTGTTCCTAAGTGAGCCTAGAGCCAAGTTTCTTACATTAAGATTTTCCAGGAAGCTAACATTGACAGCAAAGGGAGATTTTTCTGTGCAGGCGTCTTCACTAAGAGAGCTGTTGGAAGCAGGGGTGTTCCATCTTCACAATAGGAACCACCACCCCAACAACCACCAGAAGAGCTGCAGGGATAATAAAGCAAGAGTATGTCAAGTTTCCACTATGTAATAGGACAGGTTTTGTACAAAGTGCTTATCCCCCTTTCTGTCATTTTACAATGAGAGACAGTGGAGAAACACTTAGCACAGATAAAAATATTGGAGGCAACTGTATGAGACAAGTGATATTATTCCCAGTCTTTCCAGAGATGAGGAAACTAGGACTTAAAGGGACTACATAACTTGTCAAAGGTCAAAAAGTAACATGGCTGGGAGAAACCTGAGACCATCTGACTACACCGCTGGTGCTCTGAAGCCCTTTACTACCTCCTACAGTAAGGAGCTGGGCCTTGAGGAGCAGTAGAAAGAGCTCTTTACTGGCCTCCATTTTCTCATCTGATAAAAACACTTGGAAGCCTTCCTGAGTTCTTCAGTGATCCCGTAACAACCTCTGGATGGAATTCTTTGCTCTTCAAGATACCTCCAGTAAGACCAAGGAAAGAATTAGCTTTTAGAATAGGCGTTGGAGAAAAGGACAGCTGATTTTCTAGAGCTGTCCAAGTGAAGGGTCTTTCTGAAACCCAGTCCTGGGTTTTGAAGGGTGGCATGGACCTGCCCCAAGTGTGAATCCAAGATGGAGAATACATCTGGAGACATGCGAGTTTCCCACCTGCTGCAAGTTGAGGGGAAGAACCATGGGGTGATATGCACCAGACCAGGTAGAAGGCTGGCTGCCAGTAAGCTGCCAACTCACAAACCACAAACCCAACAAAGTACCAAAGTAAAGCCCTCCCTAGCCTCTGTGGGAAGGCACAGGAAAGGGGGCCTGAGGATTAGACTTATCAGTTTTTAAAATCTAGGCAAATTAAAACATTGAACAACTTCACCAAATTAGACCTAGCAGACCACATCCATCTGGGTTAATTGGCACAGTACACAACAGTGGTTGTCAAACTTTCTCTATATAATTAAACAATAGACCCTTTACAAAAACAAAGGGACAAGTAGACCTTCGCTCTATTAAAGGATTAAAATTGGAATTGGGAAATGTGACAGGTGCCCACCTGATTACCTGCTCAGTTCACTGTGCCACTCAGGCATCTCCAGAGCCCCCCCAGGATTTGTAAACTATTCTCTGCTATATTCCTGGGAAACCTTACATTTATATTAATTTTGAATGTATTTTATAAGCAAGGATAGATTTCAGTTTAATCAACCTAATATGTTATCCTAATGCTCACAGAATTTAAATTGATGAGTTACAAATTAATGAAGTTTGGGCCAGGTGTTATGGCTCACACCTGTAATCCCAACACTTTGGGAGGCTGAGGTGTGTGGATCACCTGAGGTCAGGAATTTGAGACCAGCCTGACCAACATGGTAAAACCCCATTTCTACTAAATATTAAAAATTAGCCAGGTATGGTAGCGCATGCCTGTAATCCCAGCTACTTGGGAAGCTGAGGCAGGAGAATCGCTTGAACCTGGGAGGCAGAGGTTGCAGTGAGCTGAGATGGCACCATCGCATTTCAGCCTGGGCAATAAGAGCAAAACTCCATCTCAAAAAAAAAATTAATAAAGTTTGGCTGACTTTATATAATGCGAGTATCACAGAACTTTAAAACAAGATTCTTATAATAGAACTTTTCAAACATATATGGAATAGACAATTTAATGAACCTCTGTGTATTAATCACCAAGGTTATTAATATTTTGTCAATCTTTTAAAAATGTCAACCCCTCTATCTAATCAGAAATATTTTAAAGAAAATTTCAAACCCCACAGTATTTCACCCTTAAATATTTCAGTATTTAACTCTAAACAGCAGGACTCCTTTTAGAGAAAATACTCCTTGCCATTATGATACCTCACAATACCAGTAGTAACTTAATGCAGTTGTGGCATTTGAAGCTTGAATCTTAACCCAATCAGCATTTCTCCAAGTGCATTTTGAAGAATACTAGTTTTGATGGATATTAACTGGTATTTTTAGACTAAAAGGCTTTATGGTCAAATTATGTTGGGAAACTCCTAATTTAAATAAAATTAGATTGTCTACCTGCAAAGTTTCTTAGAATTTTAATATGCTATGTTTCATGTGGCCTTCCAAGAGGGAAATAGACTCTACAGAAGTTTTGAAATTTATTTGACCTCTGAACCTTTTTTTTCATGAGACAGGAGAAGGGTTCCAAAAATACACTAGAGTAGAAAGCTGATTTCAGCCACTGGATTATATATTTCTAAAGGGGCCTCCATATTTCTTTTCCCCAGAAAGTTAAGAGTCCAGCCTTGCTCTCAATTGGCCATGAATAAAAATATTAAATCAACATTGATTATTATACCAGACAATGAAGATGCTACTTAAGTGTGTGGTCTACAATTTAATCAGAGAGAAAAGACAAATGATGTCCTAACAACTTGAGAACCACATGATGCTGTGTTACATTGAATGTTATGGCTATACAGTTCAACAGGATTCCAGAGAAGGACAGAATCATGAGCCCTATAGATCATGACTGAGTAACTTGATTAAGAACACAGAGATATGAATAATTAAGGTGTGTTCAGGAGACAGTGAGTAGCTCAGCCAGTCTAGGGGATGGTGGGTAATGAGGTCTAATAAAAAGTGGTGGTATGATGATACACCTGAGAACAGGGATTGTATCTTTGAAGAGATCCTGCCAAATAAAATACCTTGAATAAAGCAGGCTTGAGTAAATACATGTTTATATACTGAATTCCACTGACTGGGGTAAGCCATGAATTCATGCATCTCAGCATAAACTCATTGATCAACCTAATGAGCCTATCAACTACTGCTGACAAGACCCTAGGAAAATGAGCCACAGGAAACGAGGAAGGAAAACCAAAAACGCAGGATGTTTAGGGCAGAGGATACGAAAAACAGAGGGCTCTGTCATGTGCACAAAGGCAGGAGTAATTAGAGAAGAGGCTGAATTGGTGAAACAAGAGTCTGCAAGAATGGGGCCTCTGGCAGCAAGGAGAAAAGAAAAAAGGAAGATCAGACAGCCATAAAAAATGCCTTCATTCCAATTTGCATTTCTTCATGATGTGCAGCATTTTTTCACATGTTTCTTGGCCACATGTATGTCTTCTTTTGAGAGGAATGTCTGTTCATGTTTTTGCCCATTTTATGATGAGGTTATCTGTGTTTTGTTCAATTGTTTAGCTTCCTTATAAATTCTGGATATCAGACCTCTGTCAAATGAGTAATTTGTGAATATTTTCTCCTATTCTGTAGCTTGTCTGTTTACTCTGTTGATTTTCTTTTGCTGTGAAGAAGCTCTTTAGTTTAATTAGGTCCCACTTGTCAATTTTTGTTTTGGTTGCTATTGCTTTTGAGAACTTTACCAAGGCCAAGGTGACAATGGTATTTCCTAGGTTTTCTTCTAAGATTCTTTTAGTTTGTGGTCTTACATTTGAATTTTTAATCCTTCTTGAATTAATTTTTGTATACAGTGAAAGATAAGCATCTGGTTTTATTCTTCTGCATATGGCTATCTAGCTATCCTAATACCATTTATTACATAGGGAGTCCTTTCGCCATTGCTTATTCTTGTCTACTTTGTGAAAAACTCGATGGCTGTAGGTGTGCAGCTTTATTTCTAGGTTCCCTATTCTGTCCCATTAGTCTATGTGTTATACTGCTACCATGCTTCCATCTTACACTCATCAGAATAGTGAATATTAAAAAGTGAAAAAAACCACAGATGTTGGCAACAGTGTGCTTATACACTAGGAATGCTTACGCACTGTTGGTGGAAATGTAAATTAGTTCAGCCACTGTGGAAAGCAATTTCTTGTACATTTTTCAAAGAACTTAAAATAGAACTACCATTCAACCCAGCAATCCCATTACTGGGTATATGTCCAAAACAATACAATCATTCCACCAAAAAGACACATGCATTTACATGTTCACTGCAGAACTATTTACAATAGCAAAGACATGGAATCAGCCTAGGTGCCCATCAGCAGGAAAATGAATAAGAAAATGTGGTACACATGCATCATGGAATACTATACAGCCATAAAAAAGATGAAATCACATCCTTTGCAGCAACATGGACGCAGCTAGAGGCTATTATCGTCAGTGAATTAACATGGGAGCAGAAAACAAAATACACATGTTTTCACTTGTAAGTGGAAGCTAAACATTGGGTACACATAGATATAAAGATGGAAGTAATATACACTGGAAACTACCGGAGGGGAGAGGGAGATAGGAGTGTCACATTTGAAAAACTAACTATTGGGTACTATCCTCAATGCCTGGGTAACAGGATCATTGGTACCTCAAACCTCAGCATCATGCAATATATCCAGGTAACAAATCTGTATATGTACCATTTGAATGCAACATAAAAGTTTTAAAAAAGAGAAAAATAAGTAAAAATCCTTCACTCAAGTAGAAAGTGGAATCTGATTTTAAGAAGAGTTTTGAGTTTTAGGGTTGTGTTTAGAATAAGACCATTATTTATTGGAGTTAAGTGTGCACTCTAGATCATTGCTACTCAGAAAGTGGTTCATAAGCTGTGATGAGTAAATCCTCACACTATTGGTTTCTGGTCAGCAATGAGATAAGTATTAGAATTGTGAGGAAGACACATGGCCTGGCTGGAACACCCAGGCAAGTGGTTATTTTCTAGTAATTAATTTGTACCTTTTTTTTTTTTTTTTTTTTTTTTTTTTACAAAAGTATTAGTTTAAAAGATGTTGAACAAAATAGCCCTTCACCACAGATGGTTTGAGAAGCAGAATCTAGATTATTCTTGAAAAGGCCCTGAGGAACATATATTCTCTCATAGCCAGTTTTTTATTGTGCATTAAAACAAGTAACTGTTTCTTTGCTGGAGAACCAGATGGCTTGCATTTATAGGCCATCTTATTAGAAAGTCATACATCTAATCCCTACAAGCCATACCCAGCTCTGGGAGATACTCACACTTGAGGAGGCACAGAAAACTCGCGGGTAGTGAGGCTGCCCATCTCCTGTTCACTGGGGTTTCTTTTCATTTCACTGAGTAGAATAGCAGGAGGAATGATTGGCCATGGTCAAATTATTGTCTCACTCTATCCGTCCTTCCCTCCTCCTTTTGCTGACCACATGCATTTGCTATTTTATAACTGTATAGTGTGAGTCTGTTATACAAGATCATTGTTCACACATATGCTTTTGTTCTTTTCTCATATTTTTTCTTCTGACATTTTCATCCTAACTGAAAGCAGAAATATGCAGGAACTGTATTGTTAGCCCATTTTACAGGCGATGAGAAGAAAGGATTTGAGACCTAACCTATTAACTCAGCTGGAACTAACATCTTCTGACTGTTTGCCGAATGGTCTGGACTTTGGGCCATGACAGGAGGCAGCTGGGCAGAGTCAGAGAAGTTCCAAAGCATTTAAAAATATAAATGAAACAGTACGTGCAAAGAGCCAGCATGGAAACTGGCAGAAGGGGAGTTCTCAATAAATGTTAGTTTTCTTTTTTGAAGAAAAGCCAAGAGGTAGCATGAATTGAGGGAAGAGGTTGCGCCTTTGAGCAAGATACAGCTCATGCTGTTTAAATTCACCCAGGGTTGACATTGCACAAACCATTTAAATCAACCTCTCCAAAGTGTTTTCCAACCCATGTTAATTAGGTCTCAATCTCTGCTACTTACTGTTTGACCTCCTTCAACTGTTTAAACTCTTTGAGCCCCAGAGTTTTTCATCTAATAAAAAAGGTTGATATAATTTACTTTACAGAGAGGCCATGAGTTTGAAGATAATACACCTAGCACATAATGGACGCTTGATAGTTGGCATGCTTGTGTTATGTGTACACAATTTTGCATTGGCTTTATCTAGCATAGAGCAGTCAAATCAACCGATATATATTAAAACAAATCAACCAATATATATTGAGCACCATCTTCTTGTTTGGAATAGATCTGCTATCCTTAATTGCCTAGCCTTTACTTCAAAAGTCAGAGAATTAAGTCCAAGTGCCAACAAGATGCAGTCACATGTACAAATAAAAAAATGCCTATATGCATTTGCTTAAAATAATATGTATCCTTCTTGAATTTCCCTTGTGTGGCACAATATTTGAGGCCTGCAGGGATGATTTATTAGAGTCTGGCAGCCTCGCTCTGTTGAAGCCAAATATACTGGAGGAAGATTAAGGGGGAAGACAAAACCATTTGACAGCATAATTACACACACAACTTTTAATGTTATTGTGTATGTATCAAATATACTATATCAAAATTTAAAGAGATAAATATTTTAAATTTAGAAAATGAGAATAATTTTTGTTGGTAGAAATGAAAAAAACAGAGAATTTAATAATATGCCATTCAACCTTGCTTTAAGTAATTATGTTATTTCAGATCTACAAGATAAACAGGCCGTACCACATAACAGGGCATGGGTTATAATTTAATAAACACATGTCCCATAAGAGTGATGAAGAATATGGCCAAAGGCTGAAATTGGATGCATACACGATCTGGGGGTGTAACTTCATTTGTAAAATGAATCACAGTCTAAACTTGGACTCGGTTGACTTATTGAAATCATACTTTTGCACGAAATGTTGTTTTTCCTATAGGGGCACCTTTCCCAGCTTATTTTTAGTTGAGTTCTTTTGAACAAAGCACTCTAGTGTTCACCAGGGGCCAGCTAAGGACACTTTTTAAGACCTTTCTCTCCATATTTAATTTTCTTTGAACCATCTCCAAAAATTCTCCAACCGCACTGACTCCCTCTCCCCCATTCTCTTCAAATTAACTGCAGAAAACAAACATTTTGAAAGTTTTCAAAATTTATGTTTAGTTGGCTTCTGTAATCACTCCTAACCCCAAGCAAAAGAAAGTGTTGTGTAGTGGGAAAAATACAGGAGAAAGCTAATGGGATAGTAGGGTCCTAAGTCTGGCACTGACATTAATGATCCGGGGGCGCTGAGCAAGTCATTCTATTGATCTCATCCTCAGTTTTTTTCATCCATGCAGAGTAGGATGAACCAGGGAATCTTAAACCACGGAACTAAACTACTATAACATTCTGCGATGCAAATTTTCTGCCTTGATTCAGTCAATGACATCAATAGAGAACGTTTTTTCTTTAGTTCTACTACTTATCAACTATATGGTCATTGGCAAATTCATTAGTCTTTTGCAGCATCAGTTTCCATATCTATAGAATATCTATAGAATAGAAAAAAAGTATTTTTCTTAAAAACATGTTATAATGATTAGATAAGATTATCTAGAGAATGGACTCAGTACAATGCCTGCCACAGAATAGATATTCAGTAAATGTTACTTATTATTTGTCTTTCTGGATATATAGTTTTGATTTATTGTGATAAGAAGGCAATAGATGCTGGGAGTTGCTCAGAAGACATTCTTTTCAGCAATCACATTTCTTGTCTCAATTTCCCTATTCGGATCTCACCCAGCCTTTTTCTACTCTAGGGAAGTCAGGCAAATAACAGTTTAACCCAGCAAAGGATGACCATATAATTGTGCCACTCTTCTGGAGACCTGAGTCATGATTGTCTCATGCTGAAAATCATCTAGCTTTCTTCATTGGTTTTGTTTTTTAAACATCATCTTAGATTAAATTCTGGGGTCAAATTGGAATCAACTGATGCACAATCCCTTCAAGTATAGGCTCTGGGTTCAATTCTTGTCTCCCCTGAGACCAGCTTGCCTATAACCTTAGGCAAGTTGCTTCACCTCTCTCATCCTCATTCTCTCCATCCGTAACATGCAAGTAAGAAGATCACATATCTTGTAGAGTTTTATGGAAAACAAATTAGTTATTACTTAGGACAGTGCTAGCACATAGTAAGTACTATAGATTTCATAAGTGCTTTTTGTTGTTCTTTTTCTTTCTTTTTTTTTTTTTTTAGATGGGTTCTCTGTTGCCCAAGCTGAAATGCAGTGGAACAATCTTAGTACGCTGCAGCTTCAATCTCCTGGACTCAAGAAATCCTCCCACCTCAGCCTCTCAAGTAACTGGGACTACAGGTACACAACACCATGCCCAACTAATTTGTTTTTGGTTGTTTTATAGAGATGATCTCTCACTATGTTGCCTACGCCAGTCGCAAACTCCTAGGCTGAAAGGATCCTCCTGCCTTTGCCTCCCGAAGTGCTGGGATTACAGGCATGAGTCACCCTTCCCAGCCTTATTTTTCTCTAATTATGTAATTTTCTAGAGAGAGGGAAGGTGTGAGAAAATGAGCTCCAGTTGAATGAACCACTTATGCAAGATTGTACTGCTGCTAGGTCAGGGTAAAAATGTTCGGATTAAAGAAGAATGGTGTTTAGACATGTATTGGGTGTGAAAAGGACATGCCACGAGTTCTACATAAGCAAAAAGGAGGAAATAATGATGGAACGAAAACTATTTGCTCTTTCTTGAAGTGCCTACCATATGCCAGTCATGCTCATACATTATTTCATTTAATAATCTTAGCAGCCCTCCCTGAAATATCACCAGCCCCATTTTACTGATGAGTACGTCAAGGCTCAGGGAGTTTAAGTTGCTTGTCAAGTTCACACAGCTGGAAAGTGGCAGAGCTGGGATTTGAATCTGCATTTGACTGGCTTCAGAATCCATGTTTGTTTAGAATGTCATATTGCCTTGCAAGTAGAGGGTGAGGAATCTGAGGAGTCAAAGAGGTGTTCTGGGAAATTTATTCTGATTTTTGGTCAAAAGTCTACCACTGCTATTTTACAGCCTCATATAATTTTTTCTTTAAGAGGCTTTAGAATGTGCTGATACCATCTCCTGAGATACTTCATCATAAAATAAATTTCTTAAAAATGTTGGAAGCTTGAAAATATTTTCTCTTGCTTAAAAATACCATTAAGGTATTTTTTCTAGATAGAGGTAAGTTAAAGGACAATGGCTGCTAGAAACTCTAATTCTTTGTATTTTTTCAAAAGTTATCATTTTACATTGAATATTAATTTGGAACATAAAATTTTTCAAGGTGGCATGCCAAAATTACTCATAGAAACTCTAGAAATAGTTAAAGAGCATAGTATTAGTCATTTTTCTCCAAAAGACTTTCTTATTTGTCTTCTTTTTAAAGCTGAAACTTTAACAAACTCAACTATTGTTGAAATGCAGAGATTTTCTTTTTTGCTTCAGTGATTATTCTTGAAAGAAAATTAGTCTTTTAAGAGCGAGGCTATAAATGGTGGAAAAGAGGGAAAAAAGTCATCAGACAATCTTATTGAAAAACCTTAAAAAGATCAGAGAGTAACTTTCTGGTCTGGCTGTAACAATGTTTTTATTACGAGTTTGACATCTGACCTTACTGTCCTCTTTAACCAAAAACGTTCAACTTTTTATTGTACTAATTTCGAATTTATATGTGCATAAAGAAATAACCTACTTTCTTGGAAACATGTTCCATTACAGATTATAAATAACGTAGTGATTCAGTTATTTTTGAGCATAGCTTTGTCCTCTCACTTTAGTTCATTTTGAGTATCAAACCAAAAGATGATCCCTTGAAACAACACAAGAACTTTTTATTTTTCTTTTAATAAAACCACTCTTCTTTTTTATCACACTTTCATTAAACATTTTATGAATGTACTAAAAAATATTGAAGCCAACATTAAAATGCTGTACTCTCATGGCAGAATTATGCTCTTTCATTCTTCTCACTCTGCGTGTCATGGAACATTCCAGCCACACTGTGAAATGTGCTCTTTATGAGCCCCTGGAGGTCTAAGTATGGACTCCGGTGAGAAAAATACCAACAAGAATATAAAAGTAAAATAAAAACTGGGTTAAATATTACAATGGCTTGTTCTATGAAAATTATCTTTAAACTTTAAAGTGTATTTCACATCATTAATGTATTCATTTATTTAATGCATTTAACACATATTTATTGAGGTTTTACCACATGCTGAACTATGATAGATGCTGTGATATAAAAATGAACAAATAAGATACATCTGCCCAAAAAGCTTACATCCTAGAGGAAGGAGGCAGTTAAAGGAGTAGACTGCATAGTTTCTTTGAAGGTGATAATTGCTATAAAGAAGAGTAAACAAGGAAGAAGATCAGAGAACTGGGTAGGATTGGGGGTTGCTATTTCAAATAGGGTTGGTAAAGAAGGCCTGATAGAGGACGTGATTTGAGTCAAGATGTAAAAAGAAGTGAAAGAGGAGGCCAGGCTCAGTGACTCACACCTGTAATCCCAACACGTTGAGAGGCCAAGGCAGCTGGATCACTTGAGGTCAGGAGTTTGAGACTAGCTTGGACAGCATGGTGAAACCCATCTCTACTAAAAACACAAAAATTAGCCAGGTGTGGTTGTGCTCACCTGTTACTTGGAGGTTGAGGAACAAGAATGGCTTGAACCTAGGAGGTGGAGGCTGTAGTGAGCCAAGTTCACATCACTACACTCCAGGCTGGGAGACATAGTGAGACTCTGTCTCAAAAAAAAAAAAAGTGAGAGAGGGGAGCATGTGGACACCTGTAAGAAGAGCTTTCTAAGGGAGGAAACAGTGGGTGCAAAGGCCCTGAGGTAGGAATGTGCTTCATATGTTCAAGCAGCATCACAGAGGCTTATGTTGTGAACAGCATCTTTCAAGTTGGTGCTTTAAGATTAGCTAGAAGAGGGTAAAGATGGAATTTGAGACACTAAGTAGGAAGCTATTGAGTCCTGCAGGTAAAAATGGTGATGCCTGGACAGAGGTAGTAGCAGTGGAGATCCAAAAAAAAAAAGAAAGAAAAAACACATGAAACAATGCTAATTTATAATAGTTCATCTCTGCAAATAAGATTCCAAGCGAAGAAAATATTGTTTGATATCTGCCTTTAAGACAGTTTATTATCTATTCTTAAAATACAGCTCATCAGAGGCTTTAAAATATAGGCCTTTGCTTTTCCAGGTCAACTTTGACAATTTACATACACAAAAACATATACTGGAATTTTAGTTGGAATAGCATTGCATGTATAGATTAATTTGAAGGAAATTACATATGTAAATAGTGAGTCTTCTAATTCATGAGCCTGATATATTCTTCCATTTATTGGTCGGTTATAGTATCTCTTAATGTTTTATAGTTTTCTGCATATAGGTCCTATACACATTTGGTAGATTTTTTACCTTTTATTGTATTTTTTTCATTTTATTTTCTATTATTTTAGCTAGTTTAGAAATATTGTTGATTTCTATATTTTGAGATTATATTCAATGACTGTGTTAAATTATGTTTATCTGAAGACCCTTTTGGATTTTCTATATATACAATCGTGTCTTTTGTAAATAACCACATCTTATTTCTTTCCATAACTTACAGAACTGGCTGGAACCGCCTATATATTGTTGAATAGAAATAGTGATGGCAGACTTCATTGTCTGCCAGTCTCAGGTGGAAATATTTTAATCATTTACCATTAAACACAGTATTTACAGTAAGTTTTTGGAGGTTCCCTTACCAGATTAAGTTCCTTCTGTTCTCAATGTGCTAAGATTTTTTTTGTCATAAGAAGGTGGTTGATTTCCTTCAGTCACTCTTTCTGTATTTATTGAGTTAATCATCTAATTTTTCCCCCTGTTGTCTGTGCTTATGATGAATTACATTAATTTTCAAGTATTGAATTGATTGTTGCATTTCTGAAACAATCCCAACTTGGTCTTGACTCAGTGGCTAATAAAGTTAAGCCTTGTGTGTTATATTTGTAAGAGTATATTTATCTTCTCTTATAATGTCCTCATCATGTTTTGCATCAAAATTATGCCACCCTCATAAAATGAATTTCCATTCTTTAATTTTTGGAAGCGTTTGTGTAAGATTTGTGTTATTTCTGCTTTAAATGGTTGAAAAATTTCACCGGTGAAAACTTCTGAGTCTAGTGTTCTCTTGCAGAGAGGTTTCTAATCACACAAATTCTTTGGCAGATAATAGGACTACTTAGGTTTTCTATCTCTTGTTGGTCAAATTTGGGAATTTTTGTTTTTCAAGGCATTTGTACATTCATGTAAATAACCAAATGTATTACAACAATGTTTGTAATAGTTTCTTTTGTCTTCCTAAAGTCTGTAGGATTTGAAGTTATAAGCCCCCTATTGTTTCTGAAGTTGGTGATTTGTGCCTTCTCGCTGTTATTGATACTAGACTTTTTTAGGGATTAGTGTTCTAAAATTTTCTTTTGGCAATTTAAATGTTATAGTCTACATTTTTTCTCTATTGTGTTATTTCTGCCTTTTATTATTTTCTTTCTTATACATCTTTGGGTTTAATTTTTTCATCTTTCTCTGAATACTTAGAGACCTGATTTTCAGCCTCTCTTCTTTCCTCACATGTTTTTAAGACTATAATTCTCCCTCTAAGTAGCTGCAGCTGCATCCCGTAAGTTTTGATATCATATTTTTATGCTACTTGGTTCAAAATAGTTTTTATCTCATTGTAATTTTTTTGTTTGATATATGTGTTTTTACAACAAATACATTGGATAATTTCTATATTTGTAGATTTTCTACTTGTTTGTGGGTATTTTAGCTTGATTCCACTCTGGATAGGAAATATGCTCGGCATAATGCCAATCTTTGAAATTTATTAAAACTTGCTTTATGGCCAGAGCATTATAAATTTTGTATATATTCTACATATTTTGAAAAATGTAACCACTGAATGCAGTCTTATATAGGCTAATTGTATTAATCACATTGTTCATATCTTTATATTCTTATCGTATTTTTGTGTGGTTTTGGTGTACTTATTCTATTAGTTACAGAGAAAGTTGTGTTAAAATCTTCACCTTCAATTGTTGATTTTTCTCTTATTTTATTTCTGCCAACTTTTGCTCTGTATATTTTGTGGCTAGTTTATTAAATACTTAGTTTTTATCTTCCTATTAAAAGAACATTGTATAATTATGAAAAGTTCCTATTTTATCTCTAGCTATGCTTCCTGATTTCTACTTTTTCTGAGATTAATATAGCTTTATCAACTTTGTTTTGATTCATTTTGCAATGTGTATTTTTCCATGATTTTACTTTCACTGTTTTCTTATATTTAAAGTATATATGTCCTTTTAAGCAGCCTATAGTTTTTTATACAATCTGATATTTTTTTAAATAGGAGGGCTTAGTTTATTTAGTGAAGTTATTGATGTGTTTAGGTTTAAGTCTATTATCTTATTTATCTTCTTTCTATTTGTCTTTCCTATCTTCCTTTCCTTTCTTGGCTTCTTTTAAGGTGGTGGTTACTATAGTTTCCACTGCCCTTTCAGTAGGTTACTCTAAGTCATTACTACATGCATCTTTGACGTATTAATTTCCAATTTAAATTATTTCTGTCACTACCTGAGTAATGTAAGGATCTTAGAACACGTTAACACCATTTTTTCTTCAGTATTTTTTGTTTTTGTTGTTGTATATTTTAATCACACGCAGTAAGCTCCACAAGCCATCAGTAGTATTACTGTGTACAGTCAATGTTCATTTAAATTGGTCCATGTGTTTCTCTTTTCTCTCTCTTTTCTTTATTTTTTCCAGCATCTCAATGCTTCCTTCAGGGATCATTTTATTTCAGCCCAAGGAAGATATACCGCATTTTTTAAAGAAGGTCTACTGGTGATGAAATTCTCTATTCTTGTCTGAAAGCATTTTATTTTTCTTCCTTCTTTTTTGAATCACTACGAGATATAGAAATCTAGGTTGGCTTTTTTTTTTTCTTTTCCCTAGAAAATTGAAAATATCATTGGATTGACTTCTAGCTTGATTATTTCTGTTGAGAATTCAGCTACTATCTTTCTTACTTTTGTTCCTTTTTCTTGGGGAGGTTTGTTTCTTCCCCAGCTTTATTGAGGTTTAAATGATAAATAAATTTAGAGTGTACAATATGATGTTTTGATATAGAATTAATGTTTCCATCATCTCACAAAGCTTTCTTTTATGTATCTATGTGCCTGGTAAGAACACTTAAGATCTACACTGCTAGCAAATATAAAGTATACAATACAGTATTATTAACTAGAGGAGTCACCATGCTGTACTATAGCTGATCCCCCAGAACTCATTTATTTTGTGTAACTGAAACTTTGTACCCTTTCACCAACGTCTCCCCATTTCCCCTACCCTGAAGCCCCTCGCAACCACCAATCTATTCTTTGCTTTTATGAGTTCAACTTTTTTTGATTCCACATATGAGTGAGATCATGCAGTATATATTTTCCTTTGCCTGGTTTATTTCAATTAGTATAACATCTTCCAGGTTTATCTATATTGTAAAATGAGTTTGGAAGTGTTCCCTCCTCTTTAATTTTTTGGAAAAGTTTGAAGAGGATTGGCAGTAATACTTTAAATGCTTTGTAGAATTCACCAATGGAGCCATCATGTCCTGGGCTTTTCTTTGTTGGGAGATATTTGATTACTAATTCAACCTCCTTGCTCTTTATTGGTCTACAAAGATTTTTTATTTATTCATGAGTCAGTCTTGGGAGGCTGCATGTTTCTAGGTATTTGTCCATTGCTTCTAGGTTATTAAATGTATTGGTGTAAAATTGTATATCATAGTGTCTTATAACCCTTTGTATTTTTGTGGTATCAGCTGTAATGTTTCCTCTTTCATTTCTGATTATATTTATTTGAGTATTCTCTTTTTTTCCTGATCTAGCTAAAGTTTTATCAATTTTATTTATTTTTGAAATAAACGACATTTAGCTTTGTGGAGCTTTTCTATTGTTTTTCTAGTTCTATTTCAGTTATTCCTGCACTCATCGTTATTATATCCTTCCTTCTGCTAATTTTGGGTTCAGTTTGTTCTTCTTTTTCTAGTTCCTTGAGGTATAAAATTAGGTTGATTATTTGAAACCTTTCTTTTTTTCTGAGTGTAGATGTTTATCACTATAAACTTCTTTCTTAGAACTACTTTTGCTGCATCTCCTATGTTTTAGTATATTAGGTTTCCAATTTCATTTGTCTCAAGATTGTTTTATTTATCTTTTGATTTCTCCTTTGACTCATTGGTTGTTTAAAAGTGTGTTGTTTTATTTCTAAATATTTGTGAATTTTATAATTTTTCTTCTGTTATTGATTTTTAGTTTCATACCATTTGTGATTGGAAAAGATACAATATTATTATTATTATCTTCTTATATTTGCTAAGAACTAACATGATATTTCCTGGAGAATATTCCATGTGCACTTAAAAAGAGTGTGTGTTCTTCTGCTGTTGGATGGAATGTCTGTGTATATCTATTAGATTCATTTGTACTACAGTGTGGTTTAAGTCTAATTTTTTTTTTTTTTTTTTTTTGGAGGTGAAGTCTCGCTCTGTCACCCAGGCTGGAGTGCAGTGGCACAATCTTGGCTCACTGCAACATCTGCCTCCCAGCTTCAAGCAATCTCCTGTCTCAGCCTCCTGAAACTGGGACTACAGGTGCATGCCACCATATCTGGTTAATTTTTTGTATTTTAGTAGAGACAGGGTTTTACCGTGTTTCCCAGACTGGTCTCAAACTCCTGAGCTCAGGCAATGCACCCAGCTTGGCCTCTCAAAGTGCTAGGATTACAGGCATGAGCCACCATGCCTGGCCAAGTCTGATGCTTCTTTATTGATTTTCTGTGTGGATATCTATTCATTGTTGAAAATGGGGTATTGAAATACCCTACTATTACTGCATTGCTATCTATTTACCTCCTCAGTTAATGTACGCTTTATACATTTAGGTACTCAGTATTATTTGCATGAATATTTACAATTGATATATCCTCTTGATAAACTTACCCTTTTATCATTTATAATTAATATTATAATAGTAATAATAATCAATTAGCCCCTTTATCAAAGGGACTCTCTTTTCCCTTGTAATAGTTTTTGAATTAGGGTCTATTTCATTTATGTTTAGCTCCCCTTGGTCTCTTTTGGTTTCCATTTGCATGAAATAATTTTTTCTATCCCTTTACTTTCAGTCTGTGTGTGTCCTTAAAGGTCATTCTTCAGGGAACCTGGAGCCTTGGTCTATAGTGCAGGTCTGGATTCTGGTTCTACAAAGGCTGGCCTACAGGAATGGACTCAGAGTCTGAAGCTGTGGGGGACAGCCAGGTAACAGGGTTCACTGAGATAGGCCTGGTGTTTCTCTGTTTGAAAACTGGCAAATACCTCAAAGGAAAAATTGCATAGATGTTAGACTTATCTAGGAACTTCACTCTGGAATCTTGGCCCTTGAAGTCTTTCCTAATTTGGTAAGCTTTTTGTTGTCTTCAAACAAGTATTTTAAAACATTTTCTGAACTTTATAATTGTCCTTGGCAGTAGTGCTGGTTTGTAATAAGCTTATCTGTCATTACTGGAAGTGGAAACCTCTTACTGTTGCATTTGTTTTTCTATTTTGATATGCCAACTATCTTTTCTGTTTCCTTCTCTGGTTTATTACCTTTCATCTTATTTGTCTTTCTTATTTCAAATCTACCTTACTGCAGATGCTACCTCAGTATTGATGTTATTATTTTTATTCTTAGTCTTTTAGTGAATTCATTTGCACGGATAAGCCTCAAATCCATTTCCGTAAGGTCTGTTCTGAGTGTGATTTCTACTTATCTTCCTCTCAGAAACAGTCTATTGATTAAAACAGGGACATTGAAATAGTAAGAGTTGGAGTCAACTCTTGATTTCACAACCTACTAGTTGTGTCTCTTTTGTCAAGTTATTTAACCTCTTTAAGTCAGTTTCTCCACCAAAAATATGGAAGTGATATAAATAGGATTATTGTAAGTATTAAATAAGGTCATGTATATAAAAATGCTTGACATAAGCTTGACACAATGTAAGCACTTTGTTAGCTTTCACTATTCTGAATACCCATCGTAATTGAGATACAGGGGTAGATATTAGGAATTCAAAAATATGGTATCTATCTTTAGTATAATGCCACTCAGTCTCTATTGGAGGTATTTTCTATTAGCATGTCTCAATAATTCTTAAACTAAATATGTCAAAACTGAAGTCTATGCTTTCTTGACACAAAGTCAATCATTCCTGATATTTCCAGTGGCACCTTATATATGCAGCTCTCTAAGATAACAAACAGAATAATTTTACACTTCCCCAAACCCTCTGTCGTGTCTGTCACTATCTCTAGCCAATTATTTTTCTCTAATGTTTCTGCTTCTCTTTTTTCTTTCTTCTGCTGACACTTTCATTCTGGTACTGGGCCTTTCTCGCTCCATGCATAGGTAGCCTTAACTAGCTATTTTTAGCCATCTAGGCTTTTGCCCATTCACCTGTTATATTTTATACCACAGCATGAGAATCATCTTGTAACACAATTCCATCACACACTCCCCTGCTTAGCTTTGTAAGATTTCTCTCTAATACCAGTGATACCAGATCCCTTCTCCTTAGACTGATGTGCAAAGCACTCTACATTCCTACCCACTTACTTTCTCCACTCCCATCTCACCAAGTTGAGTTCTCATTAATTAAATGAAAGGCCTGAAGATCGAATACAAAGCTTATCTGATGTAGCACTCAAATGTTAGTCTCTAGTTATTCAATAGACGTAACCCAGTCTTCCTGGAGAAGTGCTTGATTCTAGAGCTAGGGGAAAAAATACAAGGTAAACCTGGGATATCTTGTGGTGCTGAAAGCAAGTACATGCTTTAAAAAAGGCAGCTTGTCAAAAGAACACAGGATCCAACCTGAAGAAACCCCCCATGGCCAAACCTAGACCAATTTCAGAAACAAAATATGTAACAATTGTATCGAATTTAACCCATGGAATAAAATTAATTATCCTTGAGAAGTACTTATATGCATAAATAATTAAATAGATTAATAAAGCAGAAGAAACAGCTTTTCCTCACAGAATTCTGATTAATAAAGGTAGAAAAAGAGACAGAGAATCACCATTAGGTAAATACTGTAGTAATAAATATTGCAGACAAGATCCATCAAAGGATGCTGAAATTTGGAGACAATTATTTGAAGATAAACAGGATTTACATAGTCTGAAAATATCTTCCTCCAAATATCTAACGACTGCAAAAGAAAAGATAGGAATTTCACAGTGGAGAAACCTGGCAGACGCTAGCAATATATCAATATCATGAGCCCTGAGATACGATGCACTGAGAAGGATACTAACATAATTTTGAGGCATTCTTGCCAAAAATGAATGACCTCATTCCAATTACAGGAAAATATTGAACACATGCAAATTGGGAGACATTCTACAAAATAACTGATTATTATTCTTCAAAAAAGTCAAGGTCATGAAGGACAAGAAAATACTATGATGGACCAGAGGAGACAGCGGCTAAATGCAATGTGGAATCCTGGATAAAGTTCTTGAACAGAGAAAGTATCAGTGGAAAAATCGGAATTCTGAATGAGATATAAAGTTTAGTTAGTAATACTGTGCCAGTGTGAATTTCTCATTCTTGATAGCTACAATGTGGTTTTTGTAAGATGTTAAGATTAGGGAAAGGAAATGAAGACCATAAGGCACCTCTTTTTTTTTTTTTAACTATTTTTGCAATTTGTCAATAAGTCTGAAATTAGTTGAAATAAACAGTTTTAAAAAATAGAAATCTGATCTGCCTTCAAAATTTTACATGATCCTTTACCTTTATGTCTATGCTGCATTCTCTGAGATTGTATTCATCTTTCCAGAGCCAACATACATTTTCATGCAGTGTCTTTGGACACATTATACATAATAGCAAGCACATCAACTTTAGGTGTCAGACTGATTTGAGGTCAGATCCTGAACCAGTCTGTTAGCTCAGTAATGTTACATATATTGTGCAGACTTTCTACTTCTTGATTTTCTCATTTTAAAACTAGGGACAAAATAATACTTTGTTAAAGGATTGTTGTAAAGATTAAAACAGATCCTGCTTGCACAGGGACTTGGACACAGTAGGTGCTCAACAGAAGTTATGATTTTTAATGCAAATGCGATTTCTTTAGAGCTTGTTGTTGATTAATATGTAAAACCTCTTTTATTCTTTGTTCCTTTGGTATAGACCAATTCAATTCATAACATTTAAGTTTGTATTTGATATTTAATAAGCTGCTCTTAAGTTTAGATGATTTCCTCAATTAAATTATAAAATCGTTTGATGCAGTTTTCTACTTCTTTTATCGTGCCGCAACTGACTGATTCAGTATTCTGCACACAACACATGATGAATGTTCACTGACTGACTGATTATAAACTTGGCAACACTGTATCTTTTCAGCTTTCTAATGAGTTGAAGCTTTCATATACTGATAATATTTAATACACTGAAAATGCTGCAACTTTGAATGTTGGCAAAAATATTCAAATATTACATTAATTTTTACATTTCAAATTAAATTTGCCATGGTGCTATAGTCGTATTATGGGGTGATGTCTACAAAGCACACCATCATATGACAGTTTGGAACATGAGCGAGACAACAGTACTTCATCAAAATTCATTACAACATCTTCAGTCTAAACAACTTGCATTCTACTCTGTTCACTTATGAATGGTTCACTGTAACAAATCAAAAAATGCATATGTGATTTTTAAAGTCAGATACTGATGAATAAAACCTCTATCTGGGAAAGTTGTAGATTTCATTCTTTGGTTTGTGGGAGAAAGCTCTTCTAGCTAGAGATGAAAGTTGTGTGGTTGAATTTAACAATGATTACACTTAGAAACTTAGGGAAATCGGACAATTGCTACGGTGGCTTTCAGGAATCCAGTGTGCTCTGGCCAAGAGAGCGGGTTTTGGCTTTAGGTTACATGGATTTCCATCTTCATTCTATGATTTATTAAACTAGATATATAAAACCTTATATATATATAGATAGATAGATATAGACATTCATTTTATATTCATATTTGCCTCAATTTCCTTTTCTCCAAAAGGAGAATAGTAATAACATCTACCTAATCAGGTTTTTGTGAGTACTAAATAAAAAATGGCATGTAAAGTATGGAGTATCATGTACTTCATAGTTGAATAATAAATGCTAGGTTTTCTATCTATAGATAGGTCCCTTTCTTTCTTTCAAGTCCTAGACTCTTAGGCAGTGAGAGCAGACACTGATTTTATCAGTGGTCAGACCAATCGTTTTCACAGAGAAAGAAACCGAAACACAAAAATTTGCTCAAGGTGGCAAAACTATTTTTATTTATTGAAAATGGCTAGATCGGGGTCTGATAAAATCTTTACAGAAATACATTCTTGGAGTTAGTAGGCAAATAGCAGTCTTTACTAAAATGAACACCCCCTTACACCTAAAGAGAAGTCCTTATTAAAATGAATTCAACCTCTATTCCTTCCTTCTTGGTTGGTTTCATGACAATGTGTCTGAATTGGAGAAGTGCTTAAAGAAAATCACTGGGTATTCATTGTGTTATTATTCCTTAATAAACATTGACACGTCAGGTAAGGCAGATTACAAAAAAAAGAAATAATCCAAATGCCTATTTACAAAAGAACAGATGATGTGTTATATTCATAAAATGGAAAACAATATAAGCATCGAAAACAGAATAAAAAACTATGTGAAACAAAATTGATTCATCGTAGCAAAGGCTTTATGTAAAAAATTTAAGTGGCAGAATATTACATGCAGCATTTTTAAAGTTAAGATCATCTAAAATGAGAGACTATAACTTTTAGACATGATAAAAGGATATCAATGAGAAGCAAGCTGATGACGGACACATGATTTGAGACATGGTTATTTTTAGGAGGAAAGAGAGAAGGGATGAGATAATATCAACGAAAAATGCCTAAGTAATTTCAAAAGTTCTAGATTCCATGCTAGGGAGTGGTTTTTGGTATTTAACATATTATCAAAACAAAGAGAAAAAGGCCTTGTACAAATCAACAAGGGTATGACATGAACAAAAATATATTAGGCACAATAGTATATATGTATGTGTGGATGGATGGATATATGCATATATCTATATTTATCAATCTATATGCATGCATTATGCTTTGTATTTCCTCATATTGAAAGGTTAAGATGAACATGTCACATGTTGCTTTGTCCTTATGATACTCTTAAGAACTTCCTTTTCCACAGTAGACAGGTAGGTGAGAACAGCTATGTTTAAGGCAAATTACTTTTATTTCTGGCAGAGAAGGAGATGTAGTGAATGAGATCTTACACATACACACAGTGCCTCCCACTAATGCTCAGGGATTCAGCAGAAATCTGGGTTCTTTGCTCCTTAGCTGTCTGTTGTTCTATTATCATACAGTTTGTCAAACAGCATGTTTACCCTGAAGGAGGCCAGTGCAATCATTGTATGCATTCTCTCATTTTATAGATGTGCACATTAAGGTAAAGCATTCTGCCTGAGTTTGTAAACAGCCTTATGAATACCTGAGGTGAGAGGGCTAGAGAGGTTCATTAGATCTTGGAACAACCTTCTCTGCTCCCCTATTTCTAAGTACCTCATTATGTCTTCCTCTGACTTTTTTCTTCTTTCTTTGACTCCACAATGATAAATGAGTAGGCAGGACATGGTTTGAGTTGGTGAAGAATGTCTAAAAAGAAAAGATGATAGTGCCAATAACCAGCACCTATTGACTGCTTACTGTGTGCCTGGCATATACTACCTCATTTAATTCTCAGGACAAGGATCAAAAAGCTAATACAAGTAAAATTACCAGATAAGAAACAGAAATTTTATTCTGTATCCTTTTTTGCCCTTCAGCATAACATATTCATGGCAAGTGACAAAGTTTAATAGTCATTAAGAAGCCATCTAACACATCGGGATGAAAAAGATTCCCTATATGTAGTAGTAGCAAAAGTCCGTGATGACAAAATATTTGTGATAACTCAACTGGGTGTGAATGTTTACTTCACTTAATTTTTGGTAGGTCTTTGGGGGCTTTTCAAAATCACATTTGATTTACTGCTATGCTTCTTAGATCTCTTTCTATGTTGTTAGAGAATTTGTCAGCTGTCCATTCCACCAATCCCTCCTCCCCAGTAGAGCAGGTTTGAAGTTTATGACTTTTCTTCCCATGATGTAACACTTCCAAAGCTTCATTATATGTGACTGTGACTCAGATATTAGGAATGAAAGGAGGAGCTATTATGGAACTTAATTGGAATTGCCTTCTGCAGCATGAAGACATAATTTCCTTCTTGTGCCTTATGATTATCCACGTTGAACATACAAACTATCACAGGTGGAGTTTATTAGAATGCTCATGTCATTATTCTAACCTATTTTGTGTGACATAATATGGCTGGAATTTATGCCTTTTGTGCTTCTAAACCTTGCCTAGAAACACACCAAGGAACATAAGATCTTAGGGTTTTTGCACATGCAAGCTTGTCCAACCTGCAGCCCACAGGTCGCATGTAGTCCAGAACAGCTTTGAATGTGGCCCAACAAAAATTTGTAAACTTTCTTAAAATATTATGAGATCTATGAATGGACTTTTTTTTTTTTTTTTTTTAAGCTCATCAGCCATTGCTGGTGTTAGTGTATTTTATCTGCCACCCAAGACAGTTCTTCAATTCTTCTTCCAATGTGGCCTAGGGAAGCCAAAAAATTGGACACCTCTGCTAGAGTGTGCAGAGCTACAATGAAATGGGGGTGTATGAAAAAAGAATTGGAAACTCTGGAATGAACCACCCTGCATCCTCCTACCCCTTTGTCCTACTGCATATTTTTATAAATAAGTCCAATCAATGCATGTGGGCCTTAATAACTAAGTGATGGGTTGATGCATGCAGCAAGCCACCATGGCACATGTTTACCAATGTAACAAACCTGCACATCCTGCACGTGTATCCCAGAACTTAAAATTAAATTTAAACAATAAACATATCCAAGACTTGAAGAGGTCAAATGTCAAAACCCAGGAGGTCAAAGAGTCCAGGAGAGATGGGGCTGATATTTTCAGTGGGAGGTAGTATAATGAGTTCCATTCATTAGTCATATGACTTTGAGTACATCAATCCCTGCACCTCAGTTTCCTCAGTAAAGATAACATAAGCACCTTCTTCATAGGATTACTTTAAGAATCACATAAAATTGTGTGTATAAATTACTTAGTATGATATATGGCATATATCATGCAGTAAATACTTATCAGATATAATTATTACTGTGAAAGAGAATAATGATATTTTCCTAAGAAAGCTTTTATGAGGCATAAATGAGATAATGTATGTTATATGCCTGATATCATGCCTCACACAGAGTAAGGGTAGAGGATGGGTAGCTTTTATTCCTCAGCTTGTGTTATTAACATAACACCAGTATCTTCAAAGAATGAGGCTCAAGGCTCTGATTATTTTTAAAGCTTTATAATTTGTAAAACCATCTGAAATGTACAGTGTTTTCCAATTTTTAATTCACTCAGTTTTCACAATAAGCTTGTTGCTTCTTCTTTTGAAAAATCAGCTTCATCATTCTCCAGCTTTGCAGAAGAAGAAACGTTAACTCATAAAGTTTAAGTGACATGTACAAGTTATGCAGTGGGAGAGAAAGGATTTCAACTCAGGTGTGTAGGATCCTGAAACGAACATTCTTTCCATATTACCTCTCCAAAGAGTTTACTATTGAGCTAACTAGGTCAAATTACAAATTTCTGCCTGACCATTACCTTAAATAATTCAATCAAGCTGTCTTCATGGTTGTATTGATGCAACTGGGTTCATTAACTGGGTTCCTTAGAGTAGTACCAGAGTTGAAAAGCAACTGCAAACAAGGAAGCCAAAAAAATGGGTATCATGTAAATACTTTTTTTTTTTTAAAGATTGCAGTTTGTTTAAAGAAAAATAACTTTCTGGAGATGCAGCAGCAGGAAATCTATCAGCTCCTTGCAGTGTCATCAATCACAGAAGCACAGAAAAAAAAAAAAAAAAGCCAGCTGGACCCTGTACCCATCCTTGTAAATTATTTTTCAGGAAATCCTGCAGGCTAGATTTTTTTTTAACCAGGAAACAATTACAGTTTAATATAGAAGACCACAGAATTCACATGGAACAGATTTCTATTTCTTTTTGTTCTGCTTACACAAAGGAAATGTAATTTTTTCAAAAACAGCAGAGAAATACACAAGCACTGGACTAATATAGTGGCGCTTGTCACTTACAACTGAGAGATTGTGTCATTTCTCATTGCCAGTCCTGACAGCACCTCAAATAAAGAGGCGTCTTAGCAAATTATGTTCTTGATATCACTTACTGAAATGCAACGACTCCATTTTAAATAATAAAGTGACAATGCAAAGACCTGAAGCTGGCTATGAAGAAAGTTTACCCCAGATTAATTGATGGCTCATTATATTGCCCATGCCATTATCTTAATCTGATATTTTTATCATGTATCTTTAAATGTGCAGTTAAAAAGCCAGAGGTAATTTTATTTTTATCTGAATCCAGGAAAAGAGATTGTTAAATTATCATCACTCTGATATTAAATAACTTGAACCTGTACAATGACCTTTGAATATGTAAACGGGGTATCTTTTTTGCCCCCCACCAAAAAAAAATGTGGCTAATTGTTAAAATGATAAATGGGGAAAAAAATGGAAGAAACCTGGAATTTAGTTTGAAGCAAACCTCATTGAAGGTTTATGTGATAAGGATAAAGAAAATGTATTATATTTATGTACAGGTTCAGAAGAATGATTGTCTAGAGCTGTTCAAATCTGTGACTTTGCAGCTGTAATCAAAACCAGCAGGAGAGTTTCTGACTTATATCCCTGGCAGAGAACTAGAAGAATGCATAATACATACCCAAAAGAGTTAAGAGAATTTCAATAGTTTCTTAGGCAACAATTTCATTCTCTGCACTTGAGATGTTTGAAAAATGAAAGGCTGCAATCCCAAATCAAACAATAATTAAATATCCATTATTATTTTAAAACGAGCTTTTTAACACTGATGTACTTATCAATCTAATGCTCCCCGAAAGGCAGGATGAATACAACCCCTGGGATGATGACGTTTATGGGCAGGTTTTCCCCAGGAATCTACCATTTTGACCTTGAGCTTCAGCACTTTGGATACTTGATTGCCAGGATTGCCTCAAGCAAAGACAGACCCCTTGTAGGCTGGGCTTGGACAAACACCATGGGGACTTAAACGTGACATCCCTTTTGTTTTTACTCTTGGGAGATTTGGCATAGTTCTCCAGGCCAATGACAATTCTCTCATGTTACAATTGTGGAACCCACTTCCTTTGCAGACTGGGAGTTATGTGCATGTAATTCTACAGCAGACAATTCTCTACAGATGTTTACTATGAATGATGGAGAAGGTGCCACATTTCCTGACTTCCCATTTCTGCTCACCTGGACTTGGTGAGGCTGAAAGATCTCCATTGCTTTAGCTGCAGCATATTACAGTGATTTAAAAAAAAAAAAAAAAAAAAAAAAAAAAAAACCTCTGGAGCCACTTAGGGCTTGAACAAGTTACTTACCTGTTCCTCAGTTTCTTCATCTGTACTGATGAGTAATATCATTTTGTCACCCATTTCAAAATGTTGTGTTTAGAGCACTCAAGTTAGTTATTGATGTGCCACACTAGAACTGCCTAGATCATTAAAGATGCAACCCAAGAATCCTGGGTCTGTCTTAGAAAAATGGAGATGGATGCCGTCTAAGCTATCTCAAAAGAAGCAGTGAAGAGCGGTGAAAATGATAACAATCAATAACATTCATTCAGTGCTAATCTGCTCTGGGCATTCTTCGAAGTGTTTAATACTTCACAGTTAATGCCAGGAGTTAAATGTTGTTTTTAATCCTTATTTTACAAATGCAGAAAGCAGGTCAGTGGTAGAGATCAAACACCAATTTGCTTGTCACCAAATGTTATTCTGCTCTTAATAACTGCTAGAATGCTTTCCTAGGAGGTTACAATTGGGAATCCAGTGACTTGGGACCTAAACGTCCTTAGGCCATTAACTAGCTTTATAGCTTTGCAATCTTGGATAAATCATTTCATTTCTTTGTAACTCTATTTCTTTATTTAATAGAACTGTATGATCTCTATGGCTTTTTTCCAATTCTAACAACCTATGTTTCTAAAAGGAGAGAATATATTTAGGAGGGAGGGAGAAGGAGAAGGAAGAGAAAAGAAGGGGGGGAGAGAGACTTCTATGTATAATATAACTGAACATAATGATATCTTTGTAGCTTATAAGGAACTCAAAACACTTGCACATATTTTAGTACCCTCATTCTTGTACAATATGTCTATATATTATCACCATCACATTATAAATGAGGAAACTGCAGTATAGAAAGTTTGTAACCTGCCAAGGTCACATAGCTAAGTCATAGAATCTAGCAATTTTACTGCCAATATGAAATAGCATTCTCTGGATTATGCTAAATAGCTAATATATTAAACATTCTGAAAAATTCTATTGCTTAATAATGCAAATAGAAATGTTCTTCATGGTATGCAATCAAAGAGTTATTTGAAAGATATAAATCAAATGCCTTTAAATCAAATCCTATTTGTCACTGGCAACTCTTTAATTTCAGTTTGATCTTCAATGGGTGATAGCTCCTTTAGATTTTTTTCCTGCCTTATTTCTATACTTTGTCTCCAACCTTTATCCAGCTATAAAATGCACAATGAAAATTCATATTTAAATGAACCCTGCAGTGAATCCACTAAAAATTCTGTGACTACATATTCATAAGGAAATTCATTTATTCTACTATACCTCTATATGCCAAAGTTTCTGTATATATTAATTGCGAACAATGGTCTCCAATCTAACCTCCTTGCCAAGGTTTTAAAAATTAAATGAGATACCTGTGACAAAACTTGAGCCAAAGTTAAATACATAAGAGGCATCATCTCTTTCGTAAATCCGAATTTTTGCTTCAAATTTGTCCTCATTATAGTTTCCTAAATGATGAGTAGTATCATTCTATTACCAAGTGATTTTGGTAAAATCATAAATCTTCTTTTAATATCATACAAACTGGATTTTGAAAACTGGTTTTAAACCTTCCAAAGTTTTGACAGCAAATAAGTTTCACCCTATAGGAAAATACAGAGCTGTCCTTGAAAGAGAATAATGGAATCAAATCTGTTAGCAATATACAAAGATAAAAAACCTGGTTTCTATTTTTAACAGAAGCCTAGATCTGTTAATACTTATGCATCTTTGTGTGAGTGTGTGTTTATATATAGACAGCTTCTCTTTTTAAAATCTCAATTGTAAAATAAAATCAGAGACCTCATCCCTTTCTTCTTCCCTCTTTCTTTCTCTTTTGTTTCCTGTTCCAGAAAAATTATCTTTTGCAGGGTTTCTTCATGGCAGACAAATTTGTTTCTCAAATGGAGCATTGGTTTTTGCAGTGCTGCTCAAGGGCTCCAGGAGATCAGAATGCCTGTTTGCTTCAGAGATTCCTGTAAAATTCAACTTCCCTCAGCCATATATCTCTCTGGTTACTGCTTAGCTATATACATTTTGACAAGGAGAAAAACAGTCTCATTGTTAAAGCTTTTTGGTATTAAGAGTTTTGCTTTGACTGCAGCATATGGATATATTTAGGCTGAAATCCTTCACACATTTTGTTCTCAGATTATAATCACACTTGCCAAATCATTAGGCATACCTTAGGAAGAGAGTATTATTATTAAAAGAGAAAAATCCCCAGGGATATAGAACCTACATGCATACATATCCTGTAACTATATCTATATCTACATACTTGTGTGTGTGTGTGTGTGTGTGTGTGTGTGTGTGTGTGTGTGTAATGAGCATTTACAATGTTTAGCAAAGGATTGTTCTCCAAAATGACTCTGTTAAAACAATCACATCTCACAAACCTCAAACAGTGCTAGTGTGTTGGGTTTCTAACCTCTGGAGAATATGGCATTGTGGTTTACTCATGATAACCAGAGACGGTGGAAAAGTCAACTGGTTGGCAGTGGATCATATTTCTGTAATAATCTGATCCACATTGTACATTGATTTGTTTCAGATTTGGCACAAAATTAAGCAGCAAATATAGACATTTCTTTAGCTGTCTGAAGCTAGGTTTGACTATGAACTTCATTCGGATGGTATTTTTTCTTATTTAAGACGAAATTTCAATGGGGAGTCAGGAGTCTATTTGCAAAAATTTCAACCTCCAAATTTACGAGTCTGGAATTTTGGTCTAAATCCAAATCTTTTGGCATTTAAGTTCATTCGCCTTTGGCAAAAAAAAAATCTGTTTTTAAAAAGAAACAAGTCATAAGAGAACTTTATTAAAAAAGTTTCAACCAGCTGTTTAAAAAGGCTATTTTGATGATGTCAGTGCAAGTGAATAAAAAACACATGGATGTAAATACCCTTAAATTATATAAGCCTTTAAAAATTAAAGTAACTATGTTGGGAAAATGTGTTTTAAGTTTATTAACTTAAGTATCATTCTCCCATAGTTTCTAAACAGCTTTGTATTAGAAAGGATGCTACAATCATTGACTAAACTTAAAGACAAGGGAGAACACAGTTCAGTAACAGCCAAGAACCTTGTTTGTGATCCTAAATGGGACTGGGTCCCTAACAGTCAACAAGAAAACTCATATAAATCACTTCCTCCTCCTTCCCCAATACTATGGCAGTAATAGTGGGAGAATGAGTGGTCCACTTTCGACTGGCAGCCACACTCTCTGTGATGTTTTATCTCCTGCTACTTAAATGTTTATTTTCCTATTGTGTAGACAAAGCCCTAGTATTTGAAGAGCTGTTGGAGTTATACCAATTATTGAAAGAGATCTGCTAATATAAAGATCTCTCCATGTCTTCTGAAAATCATGGGCTTATTCTTCTAAAACTGAGGGGGTTTTTAGTTTTCATAAATTGGACAGGGAGACAGACTATAAACAACTTTACTGTTTAATTCTTAAGGCAGCATGATACCTCTTTGCAGAAGAAGATGTGGTGAAGTTTTGACAAATGAGTACATTCATACATAGACTCTATAACAAAAGCATTTTGAAAGCATGATTGATGCCCCAAAATAGTCATTTCTTGTTCTTAATTTGTTGAAAAATAAAAGTATGTGTCTTCACCTGCTAGTTCCTTGGTCTTCTCCAAACTGTTTCTTTTATGACACTCTGATATGAGGCTGGGACTCTAAGTCCTCAAATAGAAAATAGCAAACACCAAATCACATCTGTCCCACTCATGTCCTGATACATTTTTTGAACGATTGTAAACCACTAGATTCTACCTCTGTAGTCTTGGGAAATTCAGTCCAATCTTCTAGAAATAATAGCAAGACTCACCCATATTCTCCACTTTACAGAATGTCAGATGTTTGCAAGTCTGATGAGGGAAAATAGAGTTATTATAACTGGTATTGCTTGTAAGTACTGTGTTTTCCACTCCCTAGTGTAGGTAAATACTTAACGTACTGGTACATAATAGATGCTTAAGAAACAATAGTTATTATTTCACATACATTATTGCATTGATTGTTTGCAACTCAGCTATGAGGTAACTATTTCTAATACTGTATTGCAGATTAGATAAATAAGAATCAGAGAGGAAACATGATTTGATGAGATGACATACAGGTGACACACATGAAAAAAGTCATGTCTGTCTAATTCTAAAGTGCAGGCTCTTCAAATTAAAAATATTGACAAGAGGAGCTAAAACTAAAAAGACCAACAATATAAGAACATGGAGCAATTGGGCATTGCATACTCTGTTGATGGGAATGTAAATTTATACAACTACTTTGGAGGACTGCTTAGAGGTTTCAGCTAAAGCTGAGCATCTTCACAACTTACATTCCCACAATTTTATTCTTAGGTACAGCAATAGAAATGCATACATAGAATCACCAGAAGACATACACAAGAATGTTCATAGAATGTTCATATAATTATTTATAATTGCCCCAGAACTCAACCAAAATGTCCAAGAACACTAGACTGCATATGAAGATTATATTATATTCATATAATGGAGTGCTATACAGCTGTAAGAATAATCTAACTACAGCTAAAGTCGACCACAGGGATTAATCTCAGACATAAAGTGAAGTGGCAGAAGCCAGATATGTTTAAAAAGTACTTGCTATAGGAGTCCATTTATATAAAATTCAAAAACTGGCAAACGTCATCTATTATATTAGTTATTAAGATAATAGTCACCACGGGAAAGAGATAGTGACTGGAAGGAAGCATGGATTATGCTTCCAGCATAAGTAGAAATGTCTGTTTCCTGATATGAGTGTTAATTGCATGGGTATGTTTACTTTGTAAAATTTATTGAGTTGTACTTACGATTTTGTCACATTCCCACACAGTTTCCTTACAAGATGTAGTTTAGTTTTTTTTTTTTTTTTTTTTTTTAAAGCAGGTTTAGGTTCACAGCAAAATTAAGAGGAAGAAATTCCATATACCTCTTGCTCTCACACATGCATAGCCTCCACAGTTATCAATATCCCCCACCTTGGGGGATATTGTTACACCATTTGTTACAACTGATGCATCTATAGTGACACATTATTATGTCTCAATATTCATAGTTTACATCAGGGTTCATTCTTGGCGTTGCACTTTCTATAGGTTTGGACAAATATATAGTGACATTTGTCCATCTTTGTAGTATCATATAGAATAGTTTGCTGCTGTAAACATCCTCTGTGGTCTATCCATTCACCCCTCCCTTCTCCCTAATCCCTGGAAAACACTGATCTTTTTATTCTCTGCATGGTTTTGATTTTCCCAGCATGTCATATAGTTGCAGTCACACAGTATGTAGCCCTTTCAGATTAGCTTCCTTCACTTAGTAACATGTATTTCTGTTTCCTCTTGTCTTTTCCTGGCTTAATAGCTCATTTCTTTTTAGCACTGCATAATATATCATTGTCTGGATGAACCACAGTTTCTTTATACACTCACCTACTGAAGGGCATCGTGGATGCTTCCAAGTTTGGGCAATTATGAAGAAAGTGGCTATAAACATCTATGTGCAAGCTATTGTAATGAGATAAGTTTTCTTGTTTACATAAGTTTTCAATTCTTTGAGCAAATACCAAGGAGCACAATTGCTGTATCATATGGTAAGTGTATGTTTAATTTTGAAACAAACTGCTAAACTTTCTTCCAAAGTGGCTATATTCTTGTACTTCCACAGGTAATGAATGTGACTTCTTGTTACTCCATACCATTGACTACATTTGCCTTTGTCAGTGTTCTAGAATTGGGTCATTATAATAGGTATGTAGTAATATCTCATTGTTTTGATTTGCATTTCCCTGGTGAATATTATGTGAAACATCATTCATATGCTATGTGTCTACATCTTCTTTGGTGAAGTGTCTGTTCATATCTTGTGCATTTATTAATTGGGTTGCTTATTTTTTTATTGTTGAGTTTTAAGTGTTCTTTGTATATTTTTAATAATAATTCTTTATCAGATGGTTTTTTGCAATTTTTTTTTCAGTCCATGGCTTGTATTTTTATTCTTCGAAAGTGTTTTTCACATAGCAGAAAATTTAATTTTAATGAAGTTTGGCTTATCAGTTATTTATTTCATGGATCATGCCTTTGGTGATGGTGTCTTATCTAATATGTTATTGCCAACCCAAGATCATATATATTTTCTTCCACATTATTATGCAGGAGTTTTATAGTATTGCATTTTATATTTAAGTCTGTGATCCATATTGAGTTAATTTTGGGGTATAAGCTTTGTGTCTACAGTTTTTTTTTTTTTTTTTTTTTGCATGTAAATGTCCAGCTGTTCTAGCACCAATTGTTGAAAAGACCCACTGTCTCCATTGTATTGCCTTTGCCTTTTTATCAAAGATCAATTGATCATATATATGTTAGTCTGTTTCTGGGCTCTCTGTTTTGTTTCATTGATCAATTTGTTTATATTTTTGCCAATACCATGCTCTCTTGATCACTACGCTTTGTAGTAAAACTTGAAGTTGGGGAGAATCAGTCCTTCAAGTTTGTTCTTCTCCTTCAGTATTGTATTGGATATTGCGGGTCAATTGTATCTCCATAAAATTTTTTGAATCTGTTTGTTGATATCCACAAAATAACTGCCCAGATTTTTACTAGGGTTATATTGAACCTAGAGAATAAATTGGGAAAAGCTGACATCTTGATGATACTGAGTTTTTCTATTCACCAACGTGAACTCTTTAACCAGTTCCTTGATTTTGTTCACCTGAGTTTTGTAATTTTCCTCCTATAGACCTTATATGCATTTTGTTAGATTTATATCAAATTATTTCATTTCGGGGGGCGGTAATAGAAATGGTACTGTATTTTCATTTTAAATTCCACTTGTTTCTTGCTATTATATAGAAAAATAATTAACTTTTGGATATTAACATTGTATAGTGCAAACTTGTTATAATTACTTATCAGTTCCAGGAGTGTTTTTCTTGATTCTTTGGGACTTTCTACATAGAGAATCATATAATCTGTGAACAAAGATGGTTTTATTTTGTCATTTCTCAATCAGTATACTTTTTTCTCCCTTTTCTTGTCTTTTTGCATAAGTTATGACTCCCAGTGTGGTGTTGAAAAAGAGTAGTGAAAGAGGAAATCCTCGCCCTGTTACTGATCTTAGTAGAAAAGCTCTAGTTTCTCACCTTTAGGTATGATGTTAGCTTAGGTTTTTTGTAGACATTATTGATCAAGTTAAGTAAGTTCTACCTCTCTTTTTCTAGTTTACTTCGAATTTTTTTTTTTTTTTGAGATTTTTAAAATCATACACGTGTTGGATTTTATCAAAAGCTTTTTCTGCATCTAATGATATAATAATGTAATTTTTCTTCTTGAGCTTGTTGATATGATGGACCCCATTAATTGATTTTTGAGTGTTGAGTGAGCAAGTTAGCCTTACATACATTAGATCATGGTCCAAATTTGTTTTTCCATACAAACTTTACTCTCACAAATTTAAGACATTACACCCTCAGAAAGAGGACTGTGAAACTAATATACTGTAGAGGACAAGCATCCTCTCACCCCACCTGGTGGGACCACACTGATGTCCCCAAAGCCAGTCTTGAGCTGTGAGAGCACAAGTTCTTTCAAATAAGCTCAGACTTGGATTACTTCCAGGTGTACAGGTATTAGACATTGATATGTTACCAAAGCAAGAGAGAAAATAGCATAGAGCCATCTTCCCACTGATACGGCATCAGCTATAGAAGAATACAACTTCAGTTAACCACATGTGAAAATACTTTTCAAATATTGAGACCACAAAAATTCTATCAATTTACTAGTTTGTCCCTTTCTACTAATATGATTGAGCCCTGGAGCAGCATGCCTCCTGGCCCCAAGCTGTCTGGGTGAGAAAAAAAAAAAAAAAAAAAAAAAAAAAACGCATTCATGGCAATAAAAGCTGAGTGTTTAATCTCAGAACATCTCAATCTCCAAGCCTAACAAAAACTTTCCCAGCAAGGAGAGGCAGCTCTCAATACATTCTATACTTGTTATCTGAATTATTTTGGCAGTGCTGAGCATGTGGCCACAGCCTAATTTGCATGGTTTATATGTACACCCAAGTCTAATTTGGAATCACAAGACCCCAGGGCCCCTGATGCTAAATAACCTGGGACTTCCATCTGTACCACAGCATATGTTAGTCTGATGCAAAGTAAAAATGGGCATGAAATCCAAATCTAATTATAAATGTACAGTCAGAATGTCAGGTAAATTATACTTTCTACAAGGAAATTATTACTTTAGGACTCAGAGAACTTTGGCATAGTGGGCCATCTGCCCTACAGTGTCCTCTGCTTGTAAGTACCCACAGTGGGGCTTCACCAACATAATGTTAATTTAAGGAATTTTGGAACCCCTAACAAGTATTTGTGCTGTATCTAGAATTTCTCTAAATTCTATGAAATATATAGGGATAGACAAATGAAAGCAAAGTTTAAACACATTCAATATCCAATTGCATCTTATGATTATGAAATTCCCTAGGGCAGGGTTTTTCAAACCAGAAGTTGCAATTGATAAATAGGTCATGAAATCAATCCAGAGGGTCATGACTAGCACTTTTAAAAACAGAAATAAAATTAATTAGAAAATTTAAGAATAAGCTACCTATGTGCTGATTGTTACTTTAGTTTAGAGCAATGTTTTATTTTGTTGTTGTTTGTTTGTTTTGATTTCACGTGTATATGTGTACCTACCAAATCAGAAAGTATAATGTGTTTCTAGCTGGATGGCAGTTTTTAAAAAGTCGAAAAGCACTGCTAAAAGGTGCATCATGAATAGATGTAATGTTATAATTGCTATGACCTTATCACTGCAGTAATTTTATAGCTCTTTCACTTAACCATACCAACTCTGTACCTGACATGTGCTAGACGCTGAAAATAGAGCCGTGGATGAGACCAACAAGGTCTTTGCTTTCATGGAACTTGCTCTCAGAGGGGAGGTATGTGTTAAGCAATGAATCTCGTAATTAATTACTTATGCAATTACAATTATCACAAGCTGCACAAAGGAAGCAAATTTAGGAGTTACAAGAGGGAATGACAGAGGGACCTGATAGAGATTTTAGGGGTGTCAGGAAACTCTCCTTTAAAGAAGTGATACCTGAGCTTCTGATAAGGAATGAAGGATGAGTCAGAATGAACTATACTCAGTCTCAGGAACTTTAGCTATTTCAACATAACCTCTTGATGTCCCAATTTTCCCATTGGTTCATCAAGGCATCTTTCATGCCTCATTTGGACCCCAGAAAAGCCCTCCTTGACATGGACAGTGTTCAAATTAATGATGCATCCTTGCATTTTCTTTTCACAGCCCCTCATTCTCTATTCAGACTGATTCCTACTCACTTGTACACGCGGCCTGTGAAGTCACCATCAGAGGTACTTTTCAATGAGTACATGGAGTAGATAAGAAAAGATTCTGGAGCCAATGCAAGAGACAATTTTTGAACTATTGGGTATGTGTTGACCAGCTCTGTCCTTACTGCCCCTGCCACCCGATTGCTGCTTCTCTGAGAATCCTCTATTCAAGGGAAAGAAAGGACCACATGATACCCACTTTGCCTCACAGAAGACCAATTTCAGCTCTATTAATTCACATAACTCTTTTTCTAACTCAGATGATGAAATGGCCAAAACAAATCATATAATAGATTACTTCTTGGGGTGAGCAGTGCATTTGTTTATAGAAATACTTTGGAACCACTGGTTGGGATGGTACTGGGGCGATGGCAGTTTGCCAGTCTGGTACAAGACACTTAATCACTTTCTGTTTAAGGTGACTGGCATCATGCCATCCATTTAATGCCATTCCAAACATTGGTTCCAAAGTAGTTGGAAAGAAGAACAACTTTTCTTTCAGTGGAAAATTTGTATGGAAGTGTGATGGTACAGACTGGGACAGAGTCAAAGGGCTCTGTATAATAGAGAGATGTTGACATTCCCTGGAGGAGATCCAAGAAGCATCATGCCACATAGAAGAAAGATAAGAAAGAAAAACTTTTGGGGCTCCTCTCTTAGCTTTTGGTCCTTGTGGATTTCCTTTACCTGTGAGCTCATCTGGGCACAAGATGTTTACATCTTATCTAGTATTTCCAAATGTTGGAGCAGGAAGGTTTTTCACAATACCTACGTTGGCGTACGGCAGCAGCAGAAGTCCTTAGTATATTCAAATTTTGAGTAAATGCCATTCATTACACTGTATATACAGATTATATTTAGCAACGATATATTCTTCTTCCATCATCCAAAATGTAATTTCTAGGATAACTGTAAATCTCAGCAGCACAAGTGATATTGCTACTTCTCTAGAATGTGTGTGAAATGTATTACTAAGGAAACTAGGAGATAGCACATTAATGAACCAGCTGAGTCCTCTAGACTAGTGATCCTCACCTTTTGACGAGATATTACAGGTTTTAAACTGCGAAGAGTCCTCTACTCATCTCCAAAAGAAACAGAAATGAAAATGAAGGCAATTTTGGAAAGAAAATAACCATCTTGTATTGCTTCCTCTCTCTTACCTTGGGGATAATCAAAATTGTAAAAAAAAAAAAAAAAAAAGAAAAAAAAAAAACAAAACCTTTCAGTTGCTAAGTTTTTAACAGCTTTCAGACAAAAAGAATTCTGAAAGAAGTTTTAAAAGGGATTTAAAAATTGCTTACTATGGGGAAGGTGACACCTCTCTTCCAGTTCGCACTTCCCCTAAACACTTTAGTGAAGTGTACATAACTCCCTGATACTTCTGCACGCATGTGTTCTTTGTGTGAAAATGCAAAGGTGTTGAATTTGTGTCTCAGAGGATGCAAGATGAAAACAGAAATATAGAAGCCAAAAGACGAAAATAAAAAGCTACTTTTTATTTACCCCCTAAATGAGAAAGTAGAGTATTTTCTTCTGTAGGAGCATCAAGATAGAGACCTCACTTGACTTTTTGTTTTACTGACAAGTAACAGTTATATAAAATCGTATACATTAGCTAGTCTATGTCAAGGATCAGTGAACTGTTTTTGTCAAGGGCCAGAAAATAAATCTTTAGGTTTGTGGGCCAGATAGTCTGTGTTGGAACTCCGGTAGTCTCCCGTTATCCATGGTGTCACTCTCTGAAGTTTCAGATATCTGTCAGCTGCAGTTGGAAAATATTAAATGGAAAATTCCAGAATATAAATAATTCCTAAGTTCCAAAATGCACCCCATTCTGTGTGGTGTGCTGAAATCCCTTTCCATCTGGCTCCATCCCACCCAGGACATGAATCTTCCCCTTTTCCAAACTATCCACACTGTCTACACTCCCCACCGGTGAGTCCCTTGGTAGCCCTCTCTGTTTTCACATTGACTGTCTTGGTATTGCAGTGTTTGTGTTCAAGTGACTCTTATTTTACTTAATTATTGCCCCAAAGTGCAAAAGGGTGATGCTGGCAATTTGGATATGCCAAAAAGGAATAGGAAAAGGATTCCTTTATGTGAAAAAGGGGAAAGTTCTTGACTTAAGGAAAGAAAAAAAAATTATATGCTGAGGTTGCTAAGATCTACAATGAGAATGAATCTTTTATCTGTGAAATTGTGAAGAAGAAGAAAAGAAATGTATGGTAGTTTTGCTGTCTCACCTAAAACTTTGTCATAGGTATGTACGTACAGGTAAAAACATACTCTACCTAGGTTTCCTAATGCTCCATGGTTTCAGGCATCCCCATTCAGGGGCCTGGAAACATATCTCCCTGCCTCTTGGATAACAGGAAGACTATGGGACTCAACTCTGCCACTGAAATGCAAAACTAGCCATAAACAATATGTGAACAAATGTGTGTCTATGTTCCAATAAAGCTTTATTTGCAAAAGCCCATTATGGGCTGGATTTGGCCTGCAGACCTTCAGTTTGCCAATGCCTAGTCTATGTAAAAAGGCAAAACCTTAATGGGGAAAGATCTGCCTACACCAATTTTAGACTTTCCCAATCACTATTTATTTACAAGGCAATTATTGTAATTTTTCAGTGGTTTGTAAACACGTTAAGGACATTATATATTCTTTCTTTACTCCCTTCAGCAAATAAAAGCTTCAGAGTGATTTTCAGTACCGCTGTGCCTTTTTTTCCTTTTTCTGACAGTTGTGCTGATGTTCCTGTTTTTTAAATAATCAATGTTTTTCCCCAGAAGAAAAACTGTACATCTGATTGCCATGTGTTGTTAGAAAGGAAATCAAATGCCCTATGACTAGAGAGTAACACACTGACACAAATCTAATCAGGAGGCTGCCTGTGATTCAGAAGGATAACATTGGCATTCACTAGACCTTATCCCAGTGAGTCCAAAAATATGCCAAAGACCTATATGTTCACTTAATATTTCAAAATTCAAATTTCCTTTTCAATTAGCAGAGCCTCCACTTACAGCTCCAAAAAGCATGTGTTTGTTTTAAAACTCATTGTACAGATTCAGGGATCTGGCGGGGCCTTGGAGGCCACTGGTCAGCTCACCAGCCCATGCTATCCCCATGCCCACCTCCCACTTGCACACTTTCGGTGACAGGGGTCTATCTTTATTCCAGCTCATTCCTTCTGTGGTCAGGCCACCATTCAAGATATCATTGCTGCATGGGAGACTTCTGCCTTATTTTCAACTTTTTCTACCCTCTGAGGCCACAGTACTTTACTCACCTATTCACACCATCCAGGAACAACCCTTCAGATATTTGAAGATAGCTACTTGTCTTTCATGATTATTTATTTCTCAAGGCCACATATTATCAATTTTTTCCAAAGTTCCCATATGACATCATTGAAAAGAAGAGTCTCTAACTCAGACATCAGCATGGGTGAGACATCTAATGTACATAAATCCCATTTGTTGTGCACGTTGGATGGGATTGAAGTAAGACAGAGAGGCAACAACCCAGGAAAGAGGCAGATGCCACCCAGCACCTGCCAGTTGTCGCCATGTGGAATGTGGCAGTCAGGGCTGCCAGTGATTTTTTTTCAAACAACCTGGAGATCAAGATTTCAATTTGAAATCTCCCAATTTTTAAATGTTGGCAACTAATTCAGAAAAATATTTAAACACTCTGTAAGCCAAATGAAACACATATGTGTGCCAGATTTGGCTTATGGGAGGCTAGCTTTGCAACCTTAAGTTCGGAGTCATCTTACCATCCTGGTCACCATATTTTTTGCATATTCCAGTTTAGTCAGTTGTAACTTAAGGAACAAGAACCATCAAAAAGACAGAGAGATATCATTAGTTGAAAGGAAAACAGAGAACCCGTAACTTCAACACAGATGAGCTCCAGCGATCAACTTTACTGCATAGTCAAAATTTAGGTCACAAGTAACATAAGGTTACGTTTTTAACTTTTTAACTATTGTGAACTCTAAAAGTAGAGACATGTGTTAACAGTTGATGTGATAGGTCGACAAGAAAACATACTGCTCTTGTCTAAAAGAGGTCTCCTAAAAATGGGAATAAAGCAGTAAAGTAATATAATATAAAGCCATTACCAGACCATATGTTTGTGATATAACATGAGGCATTTTCTTGCCAGGATATCACATAACCATGGCAAACTGCCACTAACTTCACTCTCTCTACCATAAAAGAAAGAAAGAGATTCAACCGACATTCTTGGGATAAATTAGGTTAATGTTTTATTATAAGTGTTTAATTTATAAAATATATTCCTGGAAGTGCCACCCACCAGAATAAATAATTTCATCATTGGACTGAGAGGATATTGTTTTGTCATTTCTAAGTCTGCCCTTTCTATGACATGTTGTTTTATGGATTTTAGAAAGACATATCTGGAATACATTTTCGTTACTATGATTCTTGCCCTCACTAGTGTGTGCTGGTTTTCAAGTCAGTTTGCCCTTTCCCCTTATTTCCTCAAGAATCTGTTAGGAACTTAATTGAAAGAACAAAATGAACTCTAAGCCCCAGCTGAACAGTCCCTGGTGTTAAGGTTAATCCACCAGCACCTTAGCTAATTGCTGACCTCTTCCTCATGGGAAGGGTGGTCTAACTATCTGCAAGTCAGTCGCTACCAGAAAAGTTTATTTTGCCCAAAGCTGGCAGCTCATAAAGAAGGGAGAAAAGCAGACTTACTTTGTGGAATATCCTTTATGCTACAAATTCATTAATTTCAAAATTGCCTCTTTTTTGCAGTTCAAGCGAGCATCTTTAGAAAACAATTTCTGGAACTAGAGTTCTGAATATGTATTACTGAAGATAATCACTAAATTAAAAATTTGGGCATATCTTCTAGATGCATATTAAGAAGGTATTTCAGATAAAATATTGAAGCTGTTTTGTAGAGACAAGCTGGTTTTAGAACCCAAGAGTATTTTGCTATTGCTAGAGTTAGTCTTTGTGACTATTAAAAAAAAAAAAAAGCATGACAATTTCCACTTAGTTAAGAGAGATTAAGAGATTTTACATGTATAGGAACTAAAGTGAGCCAGAGAGGGAACACCCCAGTGAAGAGGCAGGTGCCACCACCCAGCATCAGTCAGGCAGTAATTAAAGCAATATCACATATAGTTGTAATGTACAGTCCGTCTAGGTGGTGAAGTCTAGAATTAGTAACACTGAATCGGAGACTTAGGAAAAGTACTCATCTTCTTGTTTTATGTTAACACTCCTAATAAGACTTAATCAATAAGAATAAACAAATAAAATCCAGACAATTGGAAAAGATAGACCAAGGGTCCTTATTTTCAGTTTACTGCTACCATAAATCTAGCTACCTCATAAATTTACCCTTTTAATGATGTTTACAGTCCTTGAAAGTTTAGATATTGCTTTCCAATGTATGTGTTTCATTTAATCAACTATGAAATGTAGCACAGATATTTCTTACAAACGTTGATACCTCAAGAAAGTGCATTAAACTATAGTGTATAACTTCTATCTATTTGAATATCACCTTCCAATTTTCTTAATCTCAGACTCTAGTCATTCTTACGCTGCTTATGAAACAGTTACTATCCTGAATGAAGTGTTTCAAAAGTCTTATAAAGTATAGGCCATCTTAATGTGTAATCAACATGGATTAGGAGCACTTTGCCCACATGCTTCTCTGTATTTCGGGTGCACGTTACTCTAAAGCACCTGATATAGAACAAGCCATGGCATTTGCCATCTTACCTGCTACTGCCAAGACATAACTTACAAACACTTGGGTCAGGCACGGCGGCTCAAGCCTGTAATCCCAGCACCTTGGGAGGCTGAGGTGGGCGGATCACAAGGTCAAGAGATCGAGACCATCCTGGTCAATATGGTGAAACCCCGTCTCTACTAAAAATACAAAAATTAGCTTGGCATGGTGGTGTGTACCTGTAGTCCCAGCTACTCAGGAGACTGAGGTAGGAGAATCACTGGAACCTGGGAGGCGGAGGTTGCGGTGAGCCGAGATTGCACCACTGCACTCCAGCCTGTGAAACAGAGCAAGACCGTCTGAAAAAAAAAGAAAATAAATAAACTAGCAAAATTTCTGATCCAGACAATAATGTCATTGGAAAAGACCTGTACTAGTGTCTCAATAGTTTTATATTGTATATATATATTTATTATAGCATACGTATGTATACATATATACAAATTATATGTATATATTACATAAACATTAATTAAAAATGTATGTTCTGTGAAAGACCTTCTTAGGATAATAAAAAGACAAACCACAGACTGAAAAAAAAATGTAACCATATATCTGACAAAGAATTCATATCTAGCATATGTAAAGAACTCTCAAAATTCAACATCAAAAACAAAACAATTCAATTAGAAAGAAAAGATATAAAAGAACATTTTATCACAAAAGATATAAAGATGACACAGCAACAAAGCCCATGAAAAGATGCTCAACATCACTAGCTATTAAAGAAATGCAAATTAAGTCCACAATGAGATATCATTGTATAGCTATAAGAACAGCTAAAGTTAAAAAAAAAAATGAATACCAAAGCCTGATGAAGAGACTGAAAAACTGAAAAACTTCATCTCTCATACATTGTTGATGGGGATGTAAGAGCATACAACCACTCTGGGAAATTTTTTGGCATTTTCTTTTAAAAAGTAAGTATATACTTATCATACAATGAAGCAATTGCTCTTCTGAGCACTTATATTAGAGAAAGAAAAACCAGTGTCCATACAGAAACCTGCGCACAAATGTTCTTGGCTGCTTTATTTTTAAATATATGAGATTATGCTGGCTTCTCTGGGTGGATTTAATCTAATTTGAAAGAGCAAAAGGTACTAGCTATCTGGCACAGAAACTGGGGAGCGTAAACCCACAAACTGGAAGCAACCAAAATGTCCTTCAATAGGTGAGTGGTTAAACAAACTGCAGTACCTCCAAAATGAAATGCCATTCAGCAATAAAAAGGAATGGATTGTTGATACATAAAATGACTTGAATGGGTTTCAATGAAATGCTCAATGAGAAGAGCCAATACTAAATGGTCTTATACTGCATGATTCTGTTTATAAAACATTTTAAAAGTGAAAAAATTGTGGAGATGAATAACAGATTGGTAGTTGCTGGGAGTCAGAGATGGTGGTGGGGTGAATGGTGAATGTGATTATGAAGGGATAGTGTGAAGACATCTTTGTGCTTATGGACTAGCTCTGTATCTTGATTATTATGATTGTTGTACATTGTATGCATGTGATGTCATAAAATTATGCATACATGTTGTACCCAATGTAAATTTCCTGGTTTGGGTATTGTACCATAGCTCTTAATATGCACCTATTGGGGCAATTGGGTGAAAGGCACTTGGAATCTCTCTGTGCTTTTGTAACTTGCTGTGTGATATAGTTGTGTGTGTCCCTCCCCAAATCTCATGCTGAGTTGTAATCCCCTGAATTGGAGATGGGACCCCACAGTGAAGTGATTGGATCAGGGAGCATATTTCTCATGAATAGCATAGCATTATCCCCCTTGCTACTGTCCTTATGATAGTGAGCTTTTGTGATATCTGGTTTTTTAAAAGTGTGTAGCACCTCCCTTCTCACTCTTTCTTACTCCTTTTTCGCCACGTGAAGTGTCTGCTCCCACTCCGCCTTTCACCATGAGTGAAAGCTCCCTGAGGCCTCCTGAGAGGCAGGTGTCATCATGCTTCCTGTATGGTCTGCAGAACCATAAGCCAATTAAACCTCTTTTCTTTATAAATTACACAGTCTCAGGTATTTATAGCAATGTGAGAATGACTTAATACACTGTGAATCTAAAAATATGTTTAAAAGCTTTAGAGAGTTATACAGAATTTAAAGCCTGTATTTTAAATATTATTAACAAGGTGATAGACTGTTGTTTTAATGAATTTATACCCTGAAATATAGTTAAAAACCCAGGTTTTGGTGTCAACCAGATCTACTTTTATTTACTCGGCATAGTTATTAAGAAACTACTGATTGTTTCCAAGTATCAATTTTCTTTCCTGTGAAAAAATTAACATGAAACTAATAATAGTAAAATATCTCATAGTAGGTTTGCAAAAATTAGGATGAAGTAATATATGTATTGCTCTTAGCAGACTGTCCAACATCTAAATATACCCCAATAAATGATAGGGAATATTATTTTCTTTCTTTCATTGAACGCTGTGCTGTTGGTTTATTTTACTACTTTATTTAAATTGATACGTTTATGAGTTGACTGTCCAGCTGCATGAGAAATTTCATTAACTTGAGAACTAAGTTATACCTAAGATGTCATTGGCACCTAGCAAATTACTCCACAAGGTAAATTGTTAATACATACATATGAAATACATAATCTGCATTGTACGATCCAATGGTCACTTTTCAGTGTCTTCTGGAACTTACACCTCAGCATCACTTGACCAGTTCCATGTTTAAAACCTTTTTGTTCTTTTTTTAAGGACATCCTTTCCTCTTGGCTTCTCTTTTACTTTTCTGGCTAATTCTACTCAGTCTCCTTTGCTTCTCCCCATCTTCCCCATCTTTTACTATTGGAACTCCTCTGTGCTCTCATCCTAGGCTTTTTCCTTCTTTTAACTAAGGGTTTTCTTCCTAAATGATCTGATCAGTTGCCAACATTCCTATTATTATCACTATGATGGTAACATCCATATTCATATCTCCAGTTCACATCTTGCTTCTGATTTCCTACCGTCCAAATTTCCACTGAGATGCCTTAAAGTCACCTTGAAAACAGTATGCCTAAAACTGAACATGTATCACTTAGGCTACTGGCAGGAAACAGAAGAAATTTTAATGAGGGATCTATCTACAAAATTATAGACAAGGTGTAGAAAAAGAAACAAGGGCTGACTCATTGCTGTAGGCCTGGTAACAGCAGGAAGCTATTAGCACTCCTGGGTCTAAAAGGCAAGGAAAGGAAGTGATTACAAGATGAGAGACAGGGAGAGAGAGAGAGGAGAGAGAGAGAGAGAGAGAGAGAGCTGTGTAAACAGGGCTGCCTGATAGTGGTATGAGGCCAACCCAACCCAAGATAATCCTGCAGGAAGAGACCCAATGGAAGAAATATCCAGGTCTCGCTTTCCTCTCTTTCTTTGCTTGTTTTCCTCTGACCCATTCACTGAAACCAACTCCAAGCATGAGGGCGAAGAGGCCTATTGATGAAAGACAAGAAGGGCAGTCACCTTGAGCAAAGAGTAGAGTGGTGAAAGAAGGAAATTCAATCTGACAGAGCAAAAGGAAGCTATCTGGCACAGAAAGAGTGGGGTGTAAACCAGCTTCAATTCCAGTATTACCCCGGTTCGGCTGCCTATCTAGTACTTCCTTACTCAGCAAATGTTGCTGCTACCATCTACACAAACCTAAAGTCAAAATCCTGAGTCATCCTTGATTTCTGTTTCTTTCTGTTCCACATTCACACCAAACACTGTAGATACAACCCGAATATATTACAAATGTGACCATCTGTGCCCATTTCTATTGCCACCACTCTGGTTTGAGCTCCCATAACGTCTCTGCTGGACTACTGGAATAGTCCTACCCTGTCTCCCATGTCACCTCTTGCCTCTCTCTATTTCTTTGTCTGCAGGCATTCAGTTTGATTGTGGTAGACAGAATAATGGCTCCAAAAGAAGTCCACATTTTAATCCCTGGAATTTAATAATATGTTAAATTATACAGCAAAAGGGACTTTGCAGGTGTAGTTAAATTCAGGACTTTGAGATGGGAGATTATGCTGACCTATCTGGGTGGATTCAATCTAATCACGAGTCCTTGAAACTTAACCACCTTTCCAGCCTGTAGTAAGAGAGAGATGAAACATCATTGGTTTTGAAGATGAAATAGGAGGGGCATGAGTCAAGGAATTCTGGTGGACTCTGTAGCTCAAAACAGCAACATTCACTTCTTGCCTAGAATCTTCACAAAGAACACAGCCCTGCCATCACTCTGCTTTTAGCTCACTGAGAGCCATGTCAGACTCCTACCACACAGAAATGTAAGATGATAAACTGGCGTTGCTTTAAACCACCACTTGTGGTAATTTGTTACAGCAGCAATAGCAAACTAATATAGTGATCTTGCAAAAATCTCAAGCTCAATGATATCACTTCACTGCTTTAAAACCTTCAAATGCTTCTCATCGCACTGACAAAATATAAAATTCTTAACATGAATCTTGGGCCATCTTTCTGTGCCTCCCTCTTCACCTCATTGCAGACGATCCCCTCTTCAGTCAGTGTACCCCAGTCATACAAGACTTCTTTACCTCCTGTACCACATCAAGCCTTGTCTTGCATTAGGGTTCTTGTACCCTCAGCAACATCTAGCTGACTACTCTACCCAACTTCATACTCTTTCAATGTGTGTATTAGTTTTTCATTGCTGTCTAACAACCTCTCACAAATTTAGCAACATTGAATAACACATATTTGTTATCTTGTAGTTTCTGCAGGTCAGGACTCTAGGCGTGGTTTCACTGGATCCTCTTTACAGAGTCTTGCCACACTGCACTCAAGTTGTCAGGAGAGTTGCATTCTCATCTGGACAATAGAGAAGAAGCTCCTTCCAAACTCACTGAGACATAACTTAGCTCCTGGATGTTGTATAACTGAGGTCTCTGTTTTCTGGCTAACTTGGCTAGGGGTTGCTGTCAATAGCTAGCAGCCACCCTCGGGTGTTTGCTGCGTGGCCTTCTCAAAGACCTTCTCACAACAGGGCAGATCATTTTTTTCAAGGTCAGTGGGAGAATCTTCAGTCAGATTTGACAGAATCTTACATAACATAGCATAACCATAGAGTGACTATTCTACCACTTTTGCCATATAACATAATGTAACCAAAGGAGGGGTTCTCCCATCATATGAACAGGTGTTGCCCACACTCAGGTGAAGTGTGTTATTCAGTGTGCATATAGCAGTGGAGTAAGAAAATCTTGGGGGTCCAGGTGTGGTGGTTCACACCTGTAATCCCAGCACTTTGGGAGACCTAGATGGACAAATCACTTGAACTCAGGAATTTGAGACCAGCCTGGGCAACACGGCAAAACCCATATCTTCCAAAAATACAAAAAAAAAAAAAAATTAGCCAGTCAAGGTGGTATACATCTGTAGTCCCAGCTACTCGAGAGACTGAGGTAGGAGGATTGCTATAACCTGGGAGGTGGAGGCTGTAGTAAGCCGTGATTGCACCACTGCACTCCAGCCTATACGACAGAGTGAGACCCTATCTAAAAAATATGTAAATATAAATAAATAGAAAATCCTGGAGAGTCATTTTAGAGTTCTTTCTATGGGCTAATAACAATCCCTTCTTCAGATATTAGCTTACACGTAACTTTTTCCGAGATGATTCTCACAGTGGTTCCTACCTTCAGCTTGCTAGGTGTCAGATTTTCAAATCAGTCTCATGTAAATCAGAGATTTTACCCTGTATCAAGTTCACTAATAATTTCTAGAACGTAAACCACCACAACCACAGACAAATCTGAGAGGTCAGAGATAGCTCATGTGCCTGCCAGAGCCTTCCTTCCCTCCGGCATCAGACATACACCTTTGAACCCAGAATGTTAGGCATGGTCTACATGTGAGGTTTGTATTTAAGTTACAAAATATCTCGATTTTTTACCTTCAGGGACATGTGCATTTTTTGGGAATCCATGACTCATAGATCCCTAGAACTTAGGTTTGTTGACTGTAAGCAATCCTAAACTAGAGACATTCTTCTAAAGATATTTCCTAGATTAGGACTCTCCTGCTAGCAAATATCACTGGTCTAATTGCATGGAAGTCTAATTATCATGTATAAAAGAGATCCGAAAACTAGAAGAGTCTCCTATCTTAACTCTTCCTCTCAGAAGTAACAGGAGGAGAAATAAAACATAAGCTGTGTGTTAGTGTCCAGGGCTGCTGTAACAATTTCCTACAAATGGGGAGGATTAAAACAACAGAAACTCATTTTCTCACAGTTTTAGAGGCTAGAAGTTGAAAATCATGGTGTCAGCACGGCCATGTTCCCTCTGGGGCCTCTAGGTAGACAATAATTCAATAATTTAATGAAGATCTCTCTGTCTCAAGGTTTTCAATTTAATTATACTGAAAAGATCCTTGTTTTCAAATCAGGTAACACTGATAGGCCCAAGGGATTAGGATGTGGACGTATCTTTAGGGAGCCATCATCCAACCTACTACAGGCCAACTGCTGGAATGGCTTTCCCCCATAGGTGTTCCCATTGCCTGCTCCCCAGCATCCTGCACTTTTCTTGCATAATTACAACTGTGGTTTCTTGTTCCATGTCTGTTTAGGTCTACTGGAGCTCACCCTCCTCACAATTGTAGGTAAAATGTGTCCGTCTTACCCACAACTGTGAATAAGCACACAACATAATGATTTGCCTGTATCAGGCACACAATAAATGAATTTTTCCCCCAAACAAACTTGATGATAGTTTTTTCTTTGACTTTATTGGGTAGAAATAGCCCTAGTCATTGGTAATGAAAGTTCTTTCTACTAATTGTGAACGTGTCCTTTCTCAAGCTGTCTCATTTTTAAAAAGCATTCATTCCCAGCAGTTTGGGAGGCTGAGGCAGGCGAATCATCTGAGGTCAGGAGTTCAAGACCAGTCTGACCAACATGGTGAAACCTCATCTCTACTAAAAATACAAAATTAGCTGGGCATGGCAGCACCTGTCTATAATTCCAGCTACTCGAGAGGCCAAAGCAGGAGAATTGCTTGAACTCAGGAGGTGGAGGTTGCAGTGAGCAGAGATCGCACCATTTCACTTTAACCTACGCAACAAGAACGAAACTCCATCCTAAAAAAAAAAAAGGCATTCATATTCTGAATTTCAATTAAGATATTTCTCTTCTAATGCATTGCTTTACCTTAGAAGTTTCAGGCCAATCTAACTGTGTTAGAGGCATATCAATGGTGCAACTCCTTTGTTACAGTCCACGGCATATAAATGTGGCACAAGAAACCATATCCACTTTAACGGCTCGGTTCTGTGAGGCTGACAAGATTCCTTTCTACAATAAGAATATTTAATACTTTCAAATCTGAACTCTGTCTTCCTACGTTCTTACACAATGCAGAATACAGAAGTGGTACACAGCAAGTTACAAACAACCACAATAATGATTGTAATGCATGTCGTAATATTGTTACTAGAAATATAATTATGTGAACAGACAATTTACAGAAGAGAAGGGACCTCAGAGCCCTTGTGTTGTCAATCTGGCCTCTCTCTTAATCAGGGATAATAATAATAAAAATATCCCCCCCCCATCTGCAGTCAGCTTGCCAACATAGCAATATTTATAGAATGCTGTATATAACAATGGCATCTTCATGCAGATGGATTAAGATCGAGGAGCAGCTGCAGATGGCTGTTCATTAACTGAAAGAAGAAAATGAATCTGAACAAAGGCACTTATGGAACCCCTAATTTATTAGTGCTGTAATAGGGAAGAGGAGCTCTCTAGAATGGTAACTGAGTGAGACTGGTAACAAAGATAATTGTGAAAACAAGACACAGATTCAGTACAACATACAGGGATATTTTATTGCCTGTAAGGTCTGTAGAATTACAAGGTCAACAGATATCAGACTCAACATCTAATCCTTCATATTTATTAATTACATTCAACAAAGCACTTGCCATCAATCTACAGATTGAAGCTAGATTAATATTCTGTCACAAAAACCTGCTCAATTTATCCAGACAGAGGTAAAGGTTTCTTTTACTTCTCTCTGTAGTTAATATAGCGCACAAGCATACACATGCACCGCGCGTGCACACACACACACACACACACGTGTGCGCGCGCACACACACACACACATCCTTTCCACAAAATACTTCTTGATTGTGGTTCTCAGGATGACTTCCTAATCATTCCAAAATAACAAAATGTCTGACACGAAGAAAATGCTTCATGGCTGTTTTGTTTTCCTTCCATGTCACAGCTGCCACATGACCAAGAGAAGTGCTGACGATGCCACGTTTCTGGTTTCTACTCTTCGAAAGAGTCCATAAGTATCTAAACATCTGCTATTAGCAGGGATCTATGTCAACGATTTTAAAAGTAGATGCTTCACAAAAAAAACAAAAAAACAAAAATGTTCATTGACAGGCAAACAGTTAACTACATTGTGGTGTCTCCACACAATGGAATACTACTCAGCAATAAAAAGAAACAGACAACCATGGTGGCTCACACCTGTAATCCCAACACTTCGAGAAGTCAAGATGCGCAGATCACTTGAGTCCAGGAGTTCAAGACCAGCCTGGGCAACATGGTGAGACCCCATCTCTACAAAAATACACACACACACACACAAATTAAATGGGCATGGTGGCACATGCCTGTAATCCCAACTACTTGGGAGGCTGAGGTGGGAAGAGGTCAAGGCTGCAGTAAGCTGTGAGCGTGCCACTGCACACCAGCCTGGGCAACAGAGCAAGACCCTTTCTCAGTAAATAAATAGGAACTGACAACTGCTATAACATGCAGCAACATGGATGAATCTCAATATTATCAGGCCGGGCATAGTGTCTCACGCCTGTAATCCTAGCACATTGGGAGGTCTAAGGAGAGCAGATCACTTGAGGTCAGGAGTTCGAGATCAGCCTGGGCAGCATGGTAAAACCGTGTCTCTACTAAGCATATAAAAATCAGCTGGGCATGGCAGTGGGCACCTGCAATCCCAGCTACTCAGGAAGCTGAGGCACAGGAATCATTTGAACTCAGGAGGCAGAGTTTGCAGTGAGATGAGATTGCACCTTCAGCCCGGGCAACAGAGAGAGGCTCTGTCTCAAATAATAATAATAATAATAAAATTATTATACTGAGCAAACAAAGACAAACCCAAAGAGTACATACTGTATGATTCCACATAGAAAATTCTAGGAAATAAAAAATTCAGCTATAGTAATTGAGAACAGATCAGTGGTTGCTTAAGGAGGGGTGGGAAAATTTTCTGGGTAGGGTTTGGTGAAATGGTTCTTGACCTTCATTATGGTGGTGGCTCCATTTGTCAAATTCATTGAATTGTTCACTTAAATGAGCTTATTTACTGCATGTAAATTATAACTCAAAAATTGGCTTTTAAAGATTTTTGTTCAAATATGTGTAAGAAATAACACATCTTATAGTCTCATCTCAGGAATTCATAAATAATTAAAGACTCAATGCATTAAAGACAATTGAATCATTCTTTTCGTGACTTTTCAAAGAAACCCTATGGTATGGAAGGCGGATTAACTGTTGATTTCCACATTCTCTGAATCTACGTTACTTGTAATCCATCTTATTTTAAAAATGAAATCCTAATAACATACTTGAATTATTAATTTACAAGTGTGTGACCATAGACAAGTCACTTAAAATATGTGTATGCCAGTTTCCTTATGTAAAAAATGGAATATTAGTCCCTATCTCATAGATGTAGTGAGGACAAACTAAGCCAATGTTTGCAATGCACTTAGAACAGTGGCTGGGACAAAGTAAGTGCTCTGCCAGTGTTAGCATCTCTTGGAACACATTTTGGATGATGGAAAGTCTCCCGTCAGTCATCCACTCAAGCAGAGGGAGTCTGGATAAATGTTATTGTCTTATACATCCCTGAGAAAGAAGGGAAAGGTGAGCTATGCTTCTTAATGAAGAATGGGCGGATGAGCTGTACATGAAGCAATGCATAAGGCTGCTCCAGCAAGGGAACTGAACTTGAGTTGATACTCCAGCTCTAAGGCATCCTTACTGGCTGTGTGATTTGGAAAGTCATGCTATGTCCCCAACCTGGGCTTCCCCACATTTAAAAATAAGGGCTGGGCATGGTGGCTGATGCCTGTGGTCCCAGCACTTTGGGAGGCCGAGGGGGGTGGATCACAAGTTCAGGAGATCAAGACCATCCTGGCCAGCATGGTGAAACTCTGTCTCTAACAAAAAAAAAAAAAAAAGCTGGGCATGGTAGTGCCACCTGTGGTCCTGGATGCTCAGGAGGCTGAGGCAGGAGAATCTCTTGAACCTGGGAGGCAGAGGTTGCAGTGAGCCAGGATAGCACCACTGCACTCCAGTCCGGTGACAGAGTGACACTGTCTCAAAAAAAAAACAAAAACAAAAAAAACGCAAATAAAAATAAGGTGATCATGGTAACAGAAAATAGATCTGTTATTAGAGCTAGAAATGACTGTTTAGTGGGTATAGACTGTTTTAGCAGGGATGTGGTTGACAAAAATATTCTGGGATTATTAGATCATGTTGATGGTGGTGCAATATTGTGACAATACTAAAGCTACTGATCATATACTTTCAATGGTTAAAATGGTAAATTTTATGTCACATGAATTTTATCTCAGTAAAAACACATGGTGGTTGTACTGTATAATATTAAATATCCCTTATAGTATACTCATTCAGTAAATAAATCTCTATTGAGCTTCTGACGCGTAACAGGCAATGTACTCTACTGTCAGGACACAATAATGAACAAAAAAAGACATGGTCCCTAACCTCATAAAATTTATATCTTAGTAGCTTTCCTATTAATTGGTGACCTTAATTTAAAGTACTACATTTTGTTCCTTTTAAGTCAGTGGATAGATCAAGAGTTCTGTGCTATAGCATGAGTTATTAGTTGATATTATAGATGGAAAGAATAAAGAGAAAGGGCTAATATTTGCTGGCCCCAAGGAGCAGTTACTGTACACTTGCCTGTGCCTGTGTCATTTAATCCTCACTACGTTTGTGTAAAATCAGTGTTATCTTGCATGTTGTACTGACCAACTAAGCCGGTAAATCTTTCTCACATTACAGATTTTCTAAATAGTGTAGCAAAGGGTTGAAATACATAAACCCATAGATGTCATATAATACTACATGTTCTCCTGGAATGTAATTAGTATAAATCTAACATGATCTATATAAAATGGCATGTACACATGACATTAAGATTTACAACATTTTCCATGAAGTTTGGCCTGACTGTGACTGATGCCAGCAAACAGTGCTAACAAGGTGAAGAAAACTAATTAGAGGCCAAAGAGCCAGTGATGCCTACAGTAATGTGTTTTGTGGTACTTATATTCTCAAGATACTTATTAATATTCAAAACCATTGTATAGAATGTCTGTTTGTTTTCATCTGAAGGAGGATATTGCTATACAGTGTCCTGTGTAACTTCTAAAACACTCCATGGTAACAAAATCTTGTGGTCATCATAGTTTTTAATCACTGGATACTGGCACACTCTAAAATAATTTTAAAAAATGCTTACAGAGCATGTTCCCACAGTCATTCACAGTTTGTGTGCACACATCAGGTGACTACTGAAATGTAACTGGCAAGGAAATTCAAGACAGATGGAATACTAAAAGATACTAAGGAAAGACAAACGGAACTCACTGATACAAAGCTTTTGCCACATTTAAGTTATATTATCAAATGGGTGTTTGGTGGGTTAAAATGTTTGCTTTAATCAGCATTTCAGTGGACATAAACGTTGACTTAACCCTTCACAATTCAATCATTTGTTTATTAGTTTGAAAGGAAATTTTCTAAGCAAAACACAGCCTCTTGCACTTTTTCCAATTCTTATAGCTTATTTCTTTTTCTTTCTTAATTTCTTGTCTACAACTGCCATTATAATGCAAAAGAAAAATGGTCCTAGAAGTATATTTTCCGACTTTAAAGGACATACTTCTTATGTGTTTTTTGTTTGTTTGTTTGTTTGTTTTTTCTTTTTTCCTGAGACGGAGTTTTGCTGTATCACCAGGCTGTAGTGCAATGGCAGAATCTCGGCTCACTGCAACCTCTGCCTCCCGGGTTCAAGCAATTCTCCTGCCTCAGCCTCCCGAGTAGCTGGGACTACAGGTGTGTGCCACCATGCCCAGCTAATTTTTGTATTTTTAGTAGAGACAGGATTTTACCATGTTGGCCAGGCTGGTCTCAAACTCCTGACCTTGTGATCTGCCCACCTCAGCCTCCCAAAGTGCTTTGATTGCTTCTGTTTTAGTATAACATGATGTTTCTTTTCATTTTAGGGGATGATACCCATTATAAACTTTCCTAATCTCAATTTGCTAAGAAATTTTCATGAAAGAATGAATGTTAACTTTTATTTAATACCTTTTTCTGCATCTATTGGTATGAACATACTGGGTTTACTCTTTTATTCTGTTAATATTGTGCATTTCATCAACAGAATTCTGAGTTTGAACCATCCTCACATTCCTAGTGTCATGAGGGCCCTTATTTATCTCTTCAGTCTCACCCTTGCCAGTTCCCTAATAATCGCAATCAGTAGCCTGGTCCAGTTTGAATTTCTTTCAGTTCTTTGAGTACCTTTACCGTCACGCCATACCTGATGTTTCTCCTCTCTGGAATAGTCTTCTGGGCTTTTCTCTCCCCCAACACACCAATGCTGTCTAAGTATTGTCTACTACCCTTAAGAACAATTTTTGGAGGAAGGTTTATTTTAATACCTTCCATTCCCCCAACGCCTATAGCACCTACTACTTGTCCCTTCAGAGCGCTTATATTAAATTGCAATTACACGTTTAGTTTTCTTCCTTTTGAAATATGCCGTTATAATCCATGGGAGAAGATATTAGGTACTTTTCACTAAAATTTACCCTATTCCCCACAAATGATCTGGAGCAGAGTAAGAAATCAATAAATGTGAAACAAAGAAAGGAAGGAAGGGAGGGAGGGAGGGAGGGAGGGAGGGAAGAACCTTGTCCTTTCTCTGCTTCCCAGGGTCTGTAGCATCTATACCTGGTTGCTGCCAAAAAGATCTGCTTTCACACTTCATTTCCTCTCCACTCATGAACCTACAACATTCAACTGCTTAACACAGTGACTCACAAATTACACGTCTCTCCCTGTCACCCAGGTGTCCCCTGTAAACTACAAGGGAGGGAGAGAGGAAGGGATGGGTCAGGGTTGGGGAGGCCAAGAAACTATCTTCAATGCAACTTAAATTTCTGAGGTGTTTCTGAATATGGTATAGTTTGAATTTCTGTTAATTCACCTCAGAATTTTCTGGTTTGACACCAATCATGATATACACATAGAAAAGCATAAAAAGGAATCATGCATCTTGAGCCTATGGCCCAAGATGAGGAAACAATGCTGGTAGAGAAGGGAAAGAAGGCATTTCCACAGAATATTTTCTTCCTACTAATGAAGACAAAACTGTATTTATTTATCTTTTTAATGTTGTACCATGTGAAGGACTGCAAGACATTAATTCATGTTTGGATCCCAAAAACTACCATTTTTGCCAATAAGCCTAGCAGCTGTGAGATACAGACCTTGGGTATTCTGATGCTAAAATGCCAGCAGCACTGGGGTTGTCACAGAAGGATCCTAAGCAACAGCACAAGAGTATATAGGCTCAGGGACGGAAAGAAAGGGCACAATGTGGGGAATGGGGGACCAAGGGAGGAATAGCAGCAGGTGGGGGGATGGGGAGGGATAGCATTAGGAGAAATACCTAATGTAGACGACAGGGCCATGGATGCAGCAAACCGCCATGGCACGTGTATACCTATGTAACAAACCTGCACGATCTGCACAAGTACCCCACAACTTAAAGTATAATAAATGATTTTTTTAAAAAACATGGATGAATCTCAAAAAAAGTCAGACAAAAAAAAAGAATGCAGATGGTTTGATCCAATTATATAAATTTCTAGAAAATGCAAACTACTCTTAAAAACAGAAAGCAAATCAGTGGGAAAAAGAAAAGAAAGTCAATCAAGGGTGCTGAAAATAAACAAACTATGAGCTTGCTTCTTGACCTTTTTAAAATTAATACATGGCCGGGCTCGGTGGCTCATGCCTGTAATTCCAGCACTTTGGGAGGCTGAGTTGGGCGGATCACAGGGTCAGGAGATCAAGACCATCCTGGCCAACATGGTGAAACCGCCTGTCTTCTAAAAATACAAAAATTAGCTGGGTGTGGTAGCCCACGCCTGTAGTCCCAGCTTCTCAGGAGATTGAGGCAGAAAAATCGCTTGAATCCAGGAGGTGGAGGTTGCACTGAGCTGAGACCGTGCCATTGCACTCCAGCCTGGGTGACAGAGCGAGAATCCGTCTCAAAAAAAAAAAAAAATTAATATATTTTAGGGCCAATATGATGTTCTCATTTAGATTCCCTTTCCTTTCCACTCTGTCCTCACTGCTCACCCCCTGGTTTATCCTCTCATCAGTTCATGCCTGATCCTTGCCTTCCAGCTCTTCCTATCCCCGACTACTTTCTTCCTAGGAGCATCTCCAGTCCCATCCCTCTTCTTTCCTTCCACTTTCCTCCAGGTCCATGGGTTTGTGTTCACTGTAAGTCCCAGCAGCCTTGGGGATTTGTCAAGGACATAACAGGAAGCATATCGAACACTGGTTTGAGCAGATGCGGTGCTTCCTCCTCAACCTTCTTTTTTACCAAGAAGAGTTGCAAATGGCCATTGTCACATTCCTTCATTCCGGTCTTCTTTCTCATTACATTTGAGTCCAACTCCTTACCCAAGTTTCTAAATGCTAGGTTAATCTCTCTGGCATTTCTTGTCCATCTCTGTGTATCCCACTCTTGTCATCTGCATGGGTACCAATATGCTGGCCGGATGTCTAATTTCCCTGCCAATTCATCACCTTGAACACAGAACTCAAATGTTCTTGGTTCTTTCATTCCTCCCTGCCCCAGAAGTTGTCTTGACCTCGCTGCTTTTGTAAACACCTGAATATCTTTCAGGAATCAGGAATGCTAAAAGCAGTTAAGTAAGTAAACAAAAATGAATTTAACGATTGTTTTCCTGTTGCGTGCATGCTAATTGAGAGTTAATCTACTCAGACTCTCTTGGCTGACTCTAATTCAAGTCTTGATCTGCACTTGATCTTGTCCTTTCTCTGTTTACCTCCTCCCAGGACCTGTAGTATACATACCTGGTTGCTGCCAAAAAGGTCTGCTTTCATACTTTATTTCCTCTCCACTCGTGAACCCACAACATTCAACTGCTTAACACAGTGACTCTCAAATTACACGTCTCTCCCTGTCAACCAGGTGTCCCCTGCAAACTACAAATAATAGAAATCCTCTTCTGTGACACAGAAAAATTAAACGAATGGATTGAATTTTCTCATTTTAACGTTCTTCAATATGTCTTTAGTCGTAGCACACAGATAACGCCTAAACATTCAATGGGCCAAACAGTAAGCACTCTTCTTTTTACTTAACCAATGTTTGTGATTTGGGATTTATATGAAATCAAAAGCAGGTTCCCAAAAAGCAAAAAGATTTTAAGATTTTTATGGTCACACTATGGTCTCTTGAACATTTAGGAATATGAGATAATAAAATAAAATGTTAAATAGCAAGCTACTATATCTACTATATATAATATCATTAATATACATCTACTACAAAGACATATATTTTTGGTCATCAAATATACATAAAATATAAATAAGTAGTCCTCTCCCCCAAAACACATACACGCGTAGGAGCATTACTCATGGAGCAATTCCTTCTGATGGTGAAGATTTATAATTATAATATGTTTTACCTTATAAATGAGAGCAATAATATTCTCTACATCACCCTAATCCCTTTTTATTTTAGCTAACTTTGCTTTCTAGTTTGAAATAAAAAATCTATATGTCTTTGATTAAAATAAAAAGTCTCTTTCTGTTAATAATCAGAATTATTAACAGAAAGACAAGGCTAAGACAAGAGTTCCTTTGGAAATATGCATAGAAGACCCCATGAGTGTCTGGGAACACTTAAACTTCCACTAAATATTCTATTATCTATTTATCAAATAACATATCTTTTTATGTCAGACTTTACAATAACTCACTCTGCTGCATTAGGCAGACATATGGATTGTTTAATGACACTGGCATGTCTTATGTCTCCAGAGGCGTTTGCTGCCATGGCATCCACACACTATAAAGAAATTATAGATGCATTTTTTGAATATGGAATACATTTTGGAATGACAGTCTGGCTCAGTTTCATGATCTAAAAATGAATGATAAAGCTTTTTCAAAGGATCTGGGTTAAGGAAAAAATTCTAAAATACTGATTTATAGAGATCCTTGTACTTGTTTTAGTTACTGGAAATTTAGTATCCCTGGTAACTTATTCTGATAATGTAGGTGATACTCACTATTCTATTTGCTGCTTTTCCAAATCAATAATCTGGAGAGATGTTTATAATAACTGTTTTCCTTAACCCCCTACTGCACTGATAAAGGTGATATTCTGAAATCAGGAGGAAAAAGGCATTCCAAATAATCACTGATGATAACAATTGCTGGACAGACTTCAGACATCTAAAAATAGGAGGGCATTGGTTCCTACCACCACAAAAAGAATCTGATGTCAGCAGTGTCAGAAATGCAACCTAACCAGAGCAAAAACACCCCATGGGGTTATATAACTCACTGGAGTCATTTTCAGGTTCTGCATGTAAATTGTATAAAACTCCCAACAATAAATCCTCAGGATATGGGGATGATTGGCAGGCTGCAAAGCTTTTTCTTTAGACTCAAACAGTTCTTTGATACAAACAATATTTTTCATTTCAAAGGTAATTGTTGCTAGCCAATAGGCACTGATAGTCCCATGTGGGTAGCACAATAAGTACATTGCCTTTCAAAAAACAGTATTGCTTTTCATGTGATAGAGACCATTTGTGCAATTGAAAACCCATTCAGAAAGCACGCTGATAGACAGACCCTTTAAAATTCCAAGATGTAAATGTATTGAAGTGCACTATCAGACAGGCTCTCACACAAAGGCTCCTTGGAAAATAATTTAATATATATATTCAGCTATTATTATATTTACTTTTTGGCAATAATTTCTTTTCCTTTATTTTCCAATACACTTAGTGGAAAACCTCAGCTGTGTCTCAGCTGAAACAAAGGGAAGCCACAGCCCCAAATTTCTGATTTTATCATTGTCTCAAATATTTCTCATAGTTCCATTTTTGTTTTTTACCAGAAATTTGTAACTAACCTAAAGGAACCAAGATGAAAAATAATTTTACGATCTATCTTGAGCCAAAAATCTCCAGGAAAGTAGATTTTTCAAGGATATATTGTAAATCATCTCTTTATCTTTCAGGGTAAATTTATTTTACATTAAATAGCAAGTTGGGGGGGGTTGTTTTTATCTTATTTCCACTAATACTTTTCTGGGAGAAAGTAGATCAGTAAGAGATATCTTCGGTCGGTGAAATATTTTAATATTTGTGCTTATTGACAGAGCCAAAGAAAACACACAATAATAGAGTATAGCAAAATTAATAATTAAAATACATAAAGCCAAGAATAACGGATTCTGCACCATCATTCATCAAGGGATTAAGCATAATCCTATTAAGAAATCAAAGTACATTTCTAAAAGAATTCTGCACTCAAACCTCTGAGTGATCAGTTTTCTGAAAGAAAATCAATTCTTACATCGCATACAGAATGATCTTTCATGAATCTGTACAAAACTATTGACAGCTATGCAATTAATCAAAATAATAAAATTTCAATGACAATTTTGGCCGTTATTTAATCAATCCGTATAACATGAGAAATGAAAAGCTTATTTAACTAGGTCTTGGTACCTGGGAAGAATTAGGTCACAATAAAAAAAGTGTAGACATTCAATTTTTTTTTTCTGCATTGAGTCACTCTATGACCTTCAACTAGTTGCTTAATCTTGGGGTTTGTGGGTTTTTTTCCTTGAAAACGAGTCCTAAATCAACAAAAATGCCAGAGGGATGAAGATATTATTTTCCTAAAAGTACCTACAACTGTTGAGAAGGACACATTCATGCACTAAAATTAAAAATTCGTATTTCAAATTAATGCTTTTATCTATGTATGTGCTAGGAAGGCTTTATGCTCTCTAATACAAATGTACAGATTTCAAATGTTACTTTTAATAGGTGTCTCAAGGCTCTTTCAGTTTTCCCATCCCGGGATGGTTTTTAGCTAATCTAGGAAATTTTCCATATCAAATTGTCATCAGTATCCAATAGTCATCTAGAAACTTTGGCTAAATTCCAGAATGCTTGTAAATGACACCAGTGTAATACTACCTTATATATGCATATCACTTTGCAATTTACAATCTGATATGGTTTGGTTGTGTCCCCACCCAAATCTCATATTGAATTGCAGTTCCCATAATCCCCACATGTCATGGAAGGGGCCCAGTGGGAGGTAATTGAATTATGGGGGCAGTTTCCCCCACACTATTCTTGTGATAGTAAGTTTACAGGAGATCTGATGGTTTTATAAGGGGCTTTCCCTTCACTTGACTCTCATTCTCTCTTCTGCCACCTTGTGAAGAAAGACATGTTTGCTTCTCCTTCCACCATGATTGTAAGCTTCCTGAGGCATCTCCAGCCATGTGAAACTGTGAGTCAATTTTCTTTATACATTACCCAGTCTCGGGTGTGTCTTTATTAGCAGTGTGAGAATGGAAACAATCTAATTTGCATAATGCTGTCTCAGTTAGTAAGATATTCTGTTTTCAGGGTGGCGGTACACTTGCTATGACCTAAGTCCTTCTTAGCTGGGGAATGGGTGGAGTTTGCTATCCAGAGACAGAAAAATCTCTGGGATTTTGACACTTGAGCCAAATCATATGATTCATCAGTGTAATCATCTTCATTGGATAGAATCACATGCATTTGACTATAGCAGAGTGTGAACTCCAACGCCCACAGGGGTTAAACTATGTAAAATGAGTGAAGTGAATCTGGCATTAGAGAGGCAATAAGGATTGTTGGGGATTGTGTCAAATCCTGATTGTTCTGATTGTTACTATGTGGGAACTCAAGCCTGACAGTAAGCTCTGCAAAATTCTCAAGGAGAACATGAAATCTGTATATATACATGTAAAATATCCAAATTTTTAACCAACATTCTCAGCAAACTGACACAAAAGCAGAAAATCAAACACCAAATGTTCTCACTCATAGGCTGGTGTTGAACAATGAGTTGTTTGCTAATTGTTGATGTTAAGAGATTTTTTCACATACTTTGGATAAAAGTCCTTTATCAACTATATCTTCTACAAATATTTTCCCCTGGTCTGTGGCCCATCTTTCGGTTATCTTGACAGTGCCTTTCCCAGAGCAGAAATTTTGTCCTTCTTTCTTGGAGCCATAATGGCGGAAGGGCTACAGGACATTATGATTTAGGGAGAAAATAAACATATAAGTTTAATATTTTAAATACTAATTTATCTTCTTTTCACATCTAATAGCAGTCTATGTAATGCAAATCATGTGCCCTAATTAATTGCTTAATTTACATTCAGTTTGCTTAGGCATTCTTGTACTATAAGAAAAACTGCATACATTTTTAAGTATCTGGAAATACAAATACACCTGGGAAAATTTCAACTGGGTCCACATGACCCATAGTCATGTTCTCCGAGTTTACCTACAGAAAAATGATGACGCCTTTCACTGTGCTATAGATAAACTTCTGCTACAACCATCCATTCGGCACCACTGTGGTTTCAGGCCCAAAAGCTCTGTTTTCGCTCCTGTCTTGTTCAAGGTCTGAAGCTACAAGCCCATCCTGCAATCACTCTATAACCTGGCCTGTATTCCAAAACCCCTTGCATTATGTGGATTGGGAGGTAAATGACCACCCAACTAAAGGTGTTGTCAAGAAAGCAGGGAACTACATAAAGGAAAGAACTGTTAGCAATGTCAAAAGTTGAAGAGAATAGAGGTATAATGGAACAGAGAGATGTGTTTTCGCTACCATAGGGACAGAAATTACAGCAAAGCAGTAGAGCTTGAAGCCCTAGATAAACAGCTGGTACTTGCAGAAGGCTTTTATATCAGTCTCTGCATCTTTGTAGCATTCATTACAGTTGTAATCCATTTTGTAAATAATGGTTTAATATTGACTTTCGCCAAAACTTTTAGGTTCCATAAGTGTAAAGACTGTAACTCATATATAATATCTGTTTCTTGTATCCACAGAATTGAATAAGATTCTTGGCACAGAGAAATTGCTTAATACATAACTGTGGAATGAATGCAAATTAACACAAGTTTAAAGACACACAGCCTTTTGGGTATTGTGGGTGAGAGTGGAAATTTCGGATGTCAATTAATAGTTCTAGTCCCATTATTAACAACCTGCATAATCTTGAACACGGCATTTAATTTCTCTGACCCTTAATTCTCTCTTCTAATAAGGTGACTGGATTTGCTAAAGATCTTTCCATCATTAGTGCCTTTTTACTAAATTCAGCCTTGATTTTTATTTATAAATGAAAGATTTAGTGTTTTCTTCTTAATAGCTACACATTTTATTCACAGCTCCAGGCCATTTATTGCTTGTGTTTAGCTTGCTAAAATGAAGATATGTAGTAATTCTACTTATCTTAACTTTTTGTCTCATTATCTGGTTCTGGGGATTCTAACCTTCTTCATTTCTTTCTGAACTTTAGGTCCTCAGCCTTATTTATTTCTAATTTGCTTTCTACTTGCTTTTTTTCCTTCCACGGCAAGAGAGGGAGGAGGGGAAAAGGAAAATAGAGTCAGGCAACCTACTTTGGTCACCAGTTTGACTCTTCCATGATGATCTTTTTCCAACAGTGAAGATTTTCCTCTGGGAACCACACTACCAAAGTGAATTTGTATTTATACCTCCTTCAGAGATCATTTGTACTAAATGGCTCTTTGTTGAACCTCTCTTTGGATTTTTCCTGTGTAGGTGAACCTGGATTTATGCCAGTTTCCTTAAAGGGTAAGACCGCTTATAATTTTGAACCCTATAAAAAACATTTAAAGTGAACAAAGTAATAAAATTCAAAAAACAGAATTATGCTACAAATATGCAATTTTGCTTCAGAAAGAAATAATTTATAATGGTTAATGCTAGAGGCAGGCCCTTCTTGATTGCATCAAAGCATTTTGTACCACACAGTCTTCATGGTTTCTTAGCTACTAAAAGAATCTTATATCCAGTAGAAACTAATTCAAGATGCTTTAAAGTAGTGTAAGTTTAATATGCAATGCAGTTCTCTAGTCTCCAATATTATGACACAATGAAATCAGGCTCTGAGTGGACTCAAAAGAAAATTCCAATTTCTATTAGAAAATCAGGCAATTAGGGGGAAAATGGTTTAAAGGAAAAGAAACCTTGGGACATTGTTGAATTAATTATGTGAGCTGAGTAAAATAAGTTTGAGTTGAAATTATTTTTACAACATTAGTCTTCCTTTTTTCAACCAAAGAATTGGAAGGTCACACATGACAGATCTGGAAGGGAAGATAAAGGAAAAGGTTTTAAAGGGGAAGAAATGGTCAGTTTCTTCCTATAGTCCCATAACTCTTAATTCTTTTAAGTTTTCCTGCTGGAGAGCATTATTTTTCGTTGTAAAAATGTCCTAAGTTCTTGCCAATAAAAAGCACCTATATTTTATAGCCTATTGAATCAAGACTGATATATGGTAAGTAATTTACAGAAAGATGCATTGAGGCCAGTCTCCAGGAGGGATGCTATCATTTCATGCAAAAGTGACTCTAAAGTAAAATGAACTCTCAGTAATGTTATTCTTTCACTGGCCAACTCCTGTCATCCTATAGTCAGAACCTAAAGTTAATAGGCTCAGAGGTGGGAGGTTGCTATTGTAGCTATGCTTCTAAGTCTAGGGAGTTACTTTTTTATATTGTATATGTTAAGGGAACATATTGCAACACTGAAACTTTTTCTTTCCCATTTTTGCCTGTGTCAAAGAAGTGAACATAGAACTTGTGTTGAAATAGAACTACTACCAGAGGGAATCCCACCACCCTACCAATGACTTTTATTTGCAAGGTATTAAGAATTTCTCTATTTTTCTGAAATACAATGATGGATGCATTTTGATGAGGTGAAAATTGAATATAAGATGTTACGATGAATTATAAATACAGATATATTTCATTTTCGCATCTCAATATTTTGCATTAAATATGAGTGTTGTATTTCTTTCAAGTGACTGAGTTAATTTTATCTGAGAAAATAATAAAATGATCATTCATTTCAGAAAGGCCTTTTGGAAAAGTTTACACTCATTTTCTTTTTACTTTCATATACATGTATAACCCACTCTTGAAGAGCCAAGAAAATGCTTTACACACCTCATGAACTCCATCAAGTGGAAAAGCACTTAAAGCAAATATTGACATAGAGTAGTGACTTACCCTGTTACCTAGTGGGCATAAATTTAAATTAGCTCTTTGAGGGATGTATCAACAAAACCCAATGGCAAGTGAAGTCTGCATTGATCTTTGAGAAACTTGAACTCTGGAGTAGACTTTGGAAATTTTAACGAGAGTGAAATGGAAAATGAGATGTGAAGTGTTTACAAATCATCCATAGTTTTTTGAAAGATGTGTGTGTATGTGTCTGTGTATATGCAGATGCAAAGAATAAAGGGGAAACAGGAGAAACCAGAGAGTATACCATTTATAATGTAATGACAGAAAGTCAGCGTGATAAAATATAATAAAATATTAATATTAATAAAATAAGATACAGTAACTCAAATGTAATAAAACTGCAAACACGGTATCAGTCACTATACAAGATATTTAGAAAAGAGAATCAGAAAACCAATTTTTTTCTTCTACAAAATTCCTCCATGCAGAAGAGTTTGGGAGTTTGATAAGGAGCTCATAAATCTTTAGATCCTGGCAGGCATCACCAACATTTTACATTTTCTACAAAGAACAGCATAGCAATCATTTGTGACTGAAAAAGGAACTCTTAGCCATATGCCCTTCAATTCCTGTGTCATGTAAATCTCTTAATGCATATGAAGGTAACAATAGAAAGAACGTTTTTAACAAAATCATTGGATCGAAATTATCATGTGCTTAAAAATTATTTATTTATTTATTCGTTCATTCATTTATTTGAGATGGAATCTCACTCTGTCTTCCAGGCTGGAATGTAGTGGTGCTATCTCGGCTCACTGCAACCTCCACCTCCAGGGTTCAACGATCCTCCTGCCTCACCCACCTCAGTAGCCGGGACTACAGATGCCTACCACAATGCCTACCTAATTTTTGTATTTTTAGTGGAAATGGGTTTCACCATGTTGGACAGGCTGGTCTCGAACTCCTGGCCTCAAGTGACCCACCCCCCTACACCTCTCAAAGTGCTGGGGTTACAGGCATTAACCACTGTGCTCGGCTTCATGTGCTTAATAGTTTCTAACCAGTTACATCCCAGGAAGGCTTTAAGAAGCATTAATCTGTTAGTTTTAATAGATTCAAAACTAAGTGAAATAAAAAACAAATGGATAAGGATGTACAATAATTAATGTTAAGTTAAATTAAACTAAGATTTAGATTAGTACTAAAAATGTATATTATATGGAAGAGACACAAATTTGTCTCTGAGATCTGCAATAAATGATGTAAAATTAAAAATAGGATCAGTTCTATGACAATTCAAAATGTCTATTATTTCCCATAGGGTAAAGGAAGTTCAATTATTCACAGCACTCAGGTCAGAGGGAATTTCTCCCAAAAATTAGTGAAGTGCACCTTATGAAATGCAATAAACACAACCTTCAACAGCATCTTCAGAAGCTACAATTTGGATCTCTGAGAACAACGTGGAGATCATGATGGTATGATCCTAAAAGTGTCTCTTGTATTGATAAAGATTTACCCTGAATAACCTCATTGATTGGTTTCTGTTTGTGTGGGGAGGATTTTGAATACACAAAGTGTGTACAAATTAATGGTAATATAGCAATTACCTGTGCAGCAAGCTCTCAGCTTAATTACTTCTTAATATTTTGCTATAGTTGCATTATATTCTTTCCCCAAAATGAAATAAGACATTAAGATTGGAGTTGAATACCCTTCCTACCGTAAACAGCTCCAAAACATTAGTTACCACCCTCTTTCTATAGAGGTAGCCACTGTTTGACATTTATTAGTCCTAGGCATTTCCTCTTTATTTTTTTCTTTTTCTGAGACTGAATCTCACCCTGCTGCCCAGGCTGGAGTGCAGTAGTGCGATCTCAGCTCACTGCAACCGAGAAACCTCTATGGACGTTTCACAATCAGCAACCTCCTCCTCGCAAGTTCAAGCAATTTTCCTGCCTCAGCCTCGTGAGTAGCTGGGACTACAGGTGCTGTCCACCACACCTGCTAATTTTTGTATTTTTAGTAGAGACAGGCTTTCTCCATATTGGCCAGGCTGGTCTCAAACTCCTAACCTCAGGTGATCCACCCGCCTCAGCCTCCCAAAGTGCTGGGATTACAGGTGTGAGCCACCGCACCTGGCCAGTCCTAGGCACATCTAAACTTTTACTTTTTAGTTGAATTTTTAACATATGTGTGTAAATGTTAGGCATACAGCTCAGCTAATTTTCACAAAGTGAAGAGGCTCATGCAAACACTATCCCAGTTAGAAAGTAAAACATTATTAGCACTCAAGGAGTACCTCCAAACTTGTGCGTCCTAGCAACCACCATCCTCCACCATCCTCCTCAAAAGTAACCAATATTTTTTTTTACTAGTGTTGATAAGTTATGCCTGTTTTTAAACTATATGTTTGGAATCAAACTGTACGTCTTTTTGTGGCAGATTTCTTTGGCTTAAAATGATGTTTGTGAGATTCATTTTGTTACATGTGGATGTAGTTGTTCGTTTTCATTATGTATGGTATGCAATTGCATCAGTGTATCACAATTTTCTTAACCTCTATATTCCTGATGGCATTTTCATGGTGCCCAGATTCCAATTAATAATGCTGCTATGAGCATTTTTCTACACAAGGTTTTTGTTAGATGCATATCTAAGAAGGAAACTGGGAAATTTCTGGATAATGCCAAACAAGTCCCAAAATGATTTTACAGATTGCCTTCCTACCAGCAGTGTGTAAGAGGTGGCATTGTTCTGCATCCTGGTCAATACTTGGCACGGTCAGTCTTTTAATTTTAGCCATTTTGATAATTCTAAAATGTTACTGTGGTTTTTATTTGCATTTCTCTGGTGACAAATGAGGAGGAGCACTTAGATGTTTATTGGCCCATTCAGATGAGGTTCTATTTAAGCCTCTTGCCCAGGATGCTATTGAGTTGTCTGTTTTTTCTTTCACTGATTTTTAGGAATTCTTTATATGTTATGCGCATGTGCCCTTTGTAAAATTCTATGTGTTCGAAATATATTCCGTTACTTGCCTTTTCACTCATATAATTTTAATTTGACGTTCTTAATTTCAATGTATACCTTTGTAATATTTTTCTTTATGGATATGGCCTTCTTTTTTATTTTATTTGGGAAATAATTCCCCACCCCAAAGTCATGAAAATATGCTCCCGTTCTTTCTTCTTGAATCTTTATTGCTTTTTCTTTCACATTAAGATATTCAATCCACTTGAAAACCATCGTTGTATATGGTGTCTGGTAGGGATGGTCTTGTTTTTCCTCCATATAGATATTCAATTGACTCAAGTGAATAAAAGGAGAATCCATAAGTCCATTTATGGAGTTTATTTATTGAAAAAGGAATTTTTTTTTACCTAGTGCTCTTCAGTGCATGTTTATTATAAATCATAGGCGAGACAATTTGCTTTCTTATGTTGAAGCATATTTCCATCTTATTGTTAATACCATAGTATTTAACTATGTAGCTTTATAAGCCTTTATCCTTGATAAAGTAATTTCACATTTTTGCTTCTTATTCAAGAGTATTTCGGCTATTCTTGCCATTTGCACTTTTATATGTGTTTTAGACTATCCCTATCAATTTCTACCAAAAAAATAATGGAATTCTTTCATTTGGAACCAATAAGTATACTTGAGGATTATTTACATTTTTGCAATATGAATATTCTAATGTTTGAAGAAGGCATATATTAATATTTCTCCATTTATTTAGTTTTTTATTTTTTCTAAATTTTCCATGTACACCCCCCCCCACACACACAAACACACATATACACTTAGGTATATGTGCATAATATTTGTGTCTCTATATCTATGTATTCTCTCCTCCCTGGTGCATACATCAGAAGGCACATTAGTTAAGTTTTTCTCCTTCTAGTGGTTTTAACTTTTATCACTTAATTAAGGTGGTACCCACCAGACTTTTTCACTTTACGTTACCATTTATTTCTCTTTACCATTCATTCCTCTTTTTAATTAATAAATAAACTGAGAGATACTTGAAGTCTAAGTAAATATCTTGCTCTCCTTCACACATTCACTCAGTGGCTTAAACATTCATTTATGATTCTTATCTGAATTCATTTTCTTTTTTTTTGAGATGGAGTTTCACTCTTGTTACCCAGGCTGGAGTGCAATGGCGCGATCTCAGCTCTGCCTCCTGGGTTCAGGCAATTCTCCTGCCTCAGCCTCCTGAGTAACTGGGATTACAGGCGCGCGCCACCATGCCCAGCTAATGTTTTGTATTTTTAGTAGAGACGGGGTTTCACCATGTTGACCAGGATGGTCTCGATCGCTTGACCTCGTGATCCACCAGCCTCGGCCTCCCAAAGTGCTGGGATTACAGGCTTGAGCCACCGCGCCCGGCAGCTGAATTCATTTTCAATTATTATAATATAGAGATGAGCTTTATCTTAGCCTTTATCTTTTTATTTACTTACCGCTAGTATGGACTTATGGATTCTTATTTTATTCAATGGTAATGACTATCATTATTCATTTTGAAGCTAAATTTGCCCTGTGGCCACTAGAAAACCTCTTCAAATTGGTTTTGTGTAATTTTGACATGTCCTCTTTTTTTGAGCACTGCCTTACTTTTTGACCTTATAAAATGTTACGAGCTCATTTTTTTACCTTTACTGTAATGACTTTGGAATTAGCCAAATCTTCTCTCTTCTTTTAATTTGCTAAATTAATTTTTTCATTATAATGTTTATTATAGATTATTTTGAATTTTAATTCATAATCATTCCATCTGTTAATATTGGTGGGTTTTTTCTTTCTTCTTATCTTTTTTTAAATCATTTTCTTTTCCTGCATTTATGGCATTCTGTAGGATTCCTAATACAATATTAAATCTAAAAGGTGACACTGGGGACCATTGTTTCACATAATTTCAGAGGAGAAGTTGTCAACATTTCACCTTTAGGGATGATGTTTGCACTGTTTTTATAGATGCCTTTTAAGATGTACAACTTTCCTTATTTTCCTCATTGCTAAGATTTTAAAAATCATAAATAATGAAGTATTAGTGTCCTTTGTTACTGTAATAAGTTGGTCCAACTCAGTAGCTTAAAATAGTACAGACTTATATCTTACAATTCTGAAGGACGGCAGTCCAAAATGGGTCAGCAGTGCTATATTACTTTTGGAGGCTCTGCGGGAGAATACGTTTCCTTGCCTTTCCAGGTTCTAGAGGCTGTCCACATTCTTTGGCTCATGGCCATCACTCTAGCCTCTGCTTTTATAGTCACGTGTTCTCTGACACTGCCCCTCCTGCCCACTTCTTATAAGGACCTTTGTGATTACATTGGCCTGATCAGGATAATCATGCAGAATATGCCCACTTCCAGAGCCTCAAATTAATTAAATCTAAAATGATCTTTTACCATGTAAGGAATCACATTCATTGGCTCTGGGGATTAAGTCATGTATATCACTCATTGGAGACCTTTCTAGCCTATCCCAGAAAATAAATGTTTATCAAATAATTTTTCTTGATCAAATGAAATGATCATAAATCTTCTTTATTCTATACATGTGGTTACTTGATTCTTAGTGTTTTTATGTTACACAACCTTGCTTTCCTGGAATATTTCACTTTCCTTGTGATGTGTTACCCCTTGTACAGGTTGCTAGATTTCCACTGAAGATGTTTTGCTCAGTATTTTGCATCTATCTTTATAAGTAAATTAGCCTGTAATTTTCTCTATTTTGATGTCTTAACACAGTTTTCTTTTTTAAATATAGTAATTCTGGCCTCACATAATGAGTTGAAAGTATTTTTCTTTTTTTCTTTTTTCTAGTCTCATTAAAGTTTCTGCTTTTGTCTTTATTATTTACTTTTTTGGACTTTCTATGGGTTTAATTTGCTTTTTTCTCTCATTTCTTGAGCACATAGACATTCAGCATTTCTCCTTTTCCTGTATATATATTTAATGCTACAAATGTCCCTCTACCATAACTTTAGCTGCAGTGAACAAGTTTTGACATGCAGCCTTTCCATTATTATCATCACTAATTCAAAATATATTAATATAGTCTACTTTTCCTTTTGATTTTTTTTTACTTACATCTTCTCAACTGTCTTATACAGAATATATACATTCATATACATATAAATACATATACATACAGATTTTCTCTATGGGCATATTGATCCAAATTATTTTTCTGCCATTATCAGCAGCAGCTTTCTCTATGACTATTTGTAGACTATTGCTACATATACATGAATCTGTGAACAATATATGGCATTGTCCCTTGTGCTTTTCAAATATATCTATATATATCATATTGTATCATTTAATCTTATTTATATTTAAATTTTTGATATTTATTATTATTGATATGTATAGCTCTAGTTCATGTATTTAAACTTTTGTTTATTTCATTGTTTCATATTAATAAAAACTACAATTTATCCATTTTTTGGAAATTTTTTAAGTTATTTTCACTTTTATTGATGTTATAAACAGTGCTACAATTCTCATGCTGTAAATATCATTTCGTGTATTTTTGCCAGATTTGTCTCTAGTGAATGTGCTTGAAGGAAGAAGTGTAGCATCATTAGGTGTAAATTTCTTCAATGGTATTGGATATTGCCCAAATGCTGAATAAAGCGTTTGTAGTTATAGAAATTTGCTGGTTTCTTAACAAAGTTCAAATTCTCATTTTAAAACTTTCTGCCTATTTTTGTCAATATTTGATATTGCCAGATTTCTTAAATTTTACTGTGTGTGCAAAAATATTCCTCACTTTTGTTTTGGTATTAATTGTATTTTTCTCTGAATACTAGTGAGGTTTAATATCTCTTAAGAAGAATGTAGCTTTTCCCTTCTGTGAGTTTTCTCATTTTTCCATTGGATTCTTATAACATTTAAATGTTCTTGATTTGTTTGTTAACCTAGACTTATTTTTTAAATTGTGACATGTATATTATGTTATTTAATTCGTTCTCTAGATTTTATTTAGAAACTCTCTATATACATTCATAATTTTCACTGATTTATTTATTTTGAGATGGAGCCTTGCTCTGTCACCCAAGCTGGAGTACTTGGATCACTGCAACCTCCACCTCCTGGGTTCAAGCTATTCTCCTGCCTCAGCCTCCCAAGTAGCTGGCATTACAGACTTCCAGAACTGTGCCTGGCTACTTTTTGTATTTTTAGTAGAGACAGGGTTTCACCATATTGGCCAGGTTGGTCTCAAACTCCTCTCCTTGTCATCCGCCTGCCTTGGCCTCCCAAAGTGTTGGGATTACAGGGGTGAGCCACCACGCCCTGCCTCACTGTTTTATTTTTACGTCCTCTGATTTTGATTTCAAGGTTTTTAATTGTCTCATAAAATGAGTTTTCTGAATAGAAAAAACAAGAACCACTGCTAAATATTTTGTACTTGTTGGTTTTTTGAAGGTCAGAAAAAAATGTGCTTTGAGAATAGTCATAATCTGAAGTTTTTGTGCATTGCTGCTAGTAGGGAAAGTGGATGAAAATTTTTTAATATAAAGTAAATTTATTTAAGAACTTTTGGTTTATAATATTTTGTTTTTAATTTGAAGAATCTGTAATTTTAAATAAAAATTTATATTTAATTCATGTTTTTATATCTTTAAACTTTTTTATGTTATGGTCTTCACAGTTGTTATAATATCTGTTGTTATGTCACTTTAGTTCATAATGAAGTCACATGTCATTTAATGACAAGGGTATGTTCTGAGAAATACGTTACTGGTGATTTTGTCATTGTGGGAACATCATAGAGTGTACTTACACAAATCTGGATGTTCTAGCCTGCTATACATTTAGGTTATATAGCATAGCCTATTGCTCCTAGGCTAAAACCTATACAGTATGTTACTTTACTGAATACTGCGGGCAATTGTAACAGAATGGTAAGTATTTGTATCGTAAACATATCTAAAAATAGAAAAGATACAGTAAAAATAAGGTATGAAAGATAAAAAATGGTACACCTGTATCGGGCAATTACCATGAATGGAGCATGCAGGCTGGAAGTTGCTGTAGGTGAGTCAGTGAGTGGTGAGTGACTGTAAGGGCCTAGAATATTAGTGTACATTACTGCAGACTTTGTAAATAGTTTGTACTTAGGACACATTCAATTTATAACAAATAATTTATTTCTCCAATACTAAATCTTAGCTTACTGTAACTTTTTTTCCTTCCATCTTTTATTTTAGGTTCCGGGTTATATCTGTAGGTTTGTTATGTGGGTAAATTGTTTGCTGCGAGGTTTGATATACAAATTATTTCATCGTTCAAGTAGTGAGCCTAGTGTCTGATAGGTAGCTTTTTGGCTACTAATACTTGAAATATACTTTGAAGTTGAGTAGTGTGATGCCTCTGGCTTTGTTCTCTTTGCTTGGGGTCAGTTTGGCTATTCAGGCTCTTTTTTGGTCCCCATATGCATTTTAGAATATTTTTTCTAATTCTGTGAAAAATGTGATTGGTAGTTTCATATAAATAGCATTGAATCTGTAAATTGCTTTGGGCAGCATGGTCATTTTAATGAAATTGATTATATTGATTATTCCTAGCCAGTAGCATGGATGTTTTTCCATTTGTTTGTGTCATTTCTGATTTCTTTGAGCAGTGTTTTGTAATTCTCACTGTAGAGATCTTTAATCTCCCTGGTTAGCTGTATTCCTAGGCATTTTATTCTTTTCGTGGCTATTGTGAATAGGATTGCATTCTTGATTTGACTCTCAGCTTGGACATTATTGTGTAAAAATGCTACTAATTTTTGAACATTGAGTCTGTATTCAGAAACTCTTCTTAAGTTGTTTACTAGATCTAGTAGCTTTTGAGTAGAGAATGGGGTTTTCTAGGTATAGAATCATATATTCTGTGAAGAAAGATAGTTTAACTTCCTCTCTTCCTACTTGAACGCCTATTATTTCTTTCTCTTGATCAGTTGCTCTGGGTGGGTCTTTTAGTACTATGTTGAGAAGTGGTGAAAGTGGGCATCCTTATCTTATTCTAGTTCTCAAGGGAAATGGTTCTAGCCTTTGCCCATTCAGTATGATGTTGGTTGTGGGTTTTATGTCTAGTTTCTTGAGGGTTTTTACATTAAATAATGTTGAATTTTATCAAAAGCCTTTTCTGTACCTATTGAGATGATCATGTGGTTTTTGTTTTTAGTTTTGTTTATGTGATGAATCACATTTACTGATTTGCATATATTGAACCAACCTTGCATCCCAGGAATAAAACCTACTTGATCATCATGAATTAGCTTTTTGATGTGTTTCTGTATTTAGTTTTATAGTAGTTTGTTTAAGATTTTTGCATCTATGTTCATTTGGAATATAGACCTGAATCTTTCTTTTTTTGTTGTGTCTCTTCCAGGTTTGGTATCAGAATGATACTAGCCTCATACAATGAGGTGGTGGGATGGAATTCCATTTCCTTAATTTTTCAGAACAGTTTTGGTAGAATTGGTACTAACTTTTCTTTATACATATGATAGACTTTTAATAAGTCTGGTCCAGTTCTTTTTCTGGTTGATAGGCTTTTATTACTGATTGAATTTTCATAATTTATCATTGCTCTATTCAGGAATTCAGTTACTTCCTGGTTCAATCTTGGGAGGTTGTATGTTTCCAGGAATTTATCCATTTCTTCTAGGTTTTCGAGCTTGTGTACATATAGGTGTTCACAATAATCTCTGAGGGTGTTTTGCATTTCTTTGGGGTCAGCAGTAATGTCCTATTTGTCATTTATGATTGTGTTCACATGTATCTTCCCTCTCTTTTTCTCTATTAGTCCAGCTAGCAGTCTATCAGTCTTACTTATTCTTTCAAAAAACGAACTTTTAGTGTCACTTATCTTTGGTATGGTTTTTTGTGTCACACATGGAGTTGTCATCTCCTGTGATAACAATGCCTTCTTCTTCCAAATAACTCCTGAAGAACCTGCTTAGATTGTTTTGCAGTTAACTGGAAAGAAAAAAAAAGTAGAAAGAGTAAACTCTAAAATGAAAATAAAATTTATACTATAATAAATGCATAAACATGTACATAGTTGGTCATTATTATTATCAGGCATTACATACTGTACCTAATTGTATGTGCTATACCTTATATAAGTGTTATACCTTATGCCTTATATAAGTGGCAGTGTAGTAGATTTGTTTACAACAGCATCATGACAAACTCATGAGTAATGCCTTATCCTGTGATGTTATAATAACGATCCATCACTGACCAAAATGTCATTATGTGGTGCATGACTGTATTTTTTATGTTTTTTTTTTTTTCATTTTTCTTGGTCATTCCTATTGATAATGTGACTATGTTATTAGATTTATTAGTTCATGAAAGAATTATATTTACTTTTGTTTACCTTTTGTTCCTTTGATTCATTCTGCAATTAATTTCCCATCTTAATTTTGAAATTTTCTTCTTCCTAATTAAGAGATGTTCTTTGTCACTTTTCTAGCTTCGTGATCTGAAATCTAAATTTGTTTATTTTCAAATATTCTTACCTTTTGATAGAGGTATTTAAAACTATAAGTTCATTCCAATTACAGATGTAGTTAAATACTGTACACTTTTATTATTTGTTTCATTTATTATTATTCAGCCCAACATTGAAAAATTTCTAGTAATTTAGAAATGCCTTCCTAAATTTTTAACATTCTAATATAAATTATTTATTAATTTATTAATTTAATTTTATCTTCAAAAGAGTGTGTGAAATGTATGAACTTAATTTTAGTAAATGATTCTTAGGTGTAAATCAACCTCTCTCTCTTTGAGTTTCATTTAAAACTTCTACAACTTAACTAATTTATTCTTGGTTGCTTGGCTTATGGAGTTTTTGATGGAGTTGAACTAAAATATCCCATCATGCTTGCAAGTTTGTAAAATTTACCCTAAAATTTTGCAAGTTCTTGCTTTATTTAGATAAAAACTACATATTTATCTACTCACAAACTTATGATTCTTATATATTCTTTGTGAATTATTAATTTTTGTTATTGTTTCTTCCAATTCAGCTCTTAAGCTCTGTTTTGTCTGATATTAATAATTCTCTGCCAGCTTGCTTTTGGTTACTGTTTATATGGCATCTTTTGCCACATCAATATTTTCTATTTCTCAGCATAGTTGCATCTTGAATTTTGATTTTTAATCTCAAGTTAGTAAATCATACTCTTTTGTTGTGAGCTTAATCTATTACATATACTTTTATTTTTATTTTTGCCATCTTATTTTGTGGTTTTCTTCCACATCTTTTTCTTTGCTCTCTTTTTCTCCTGTTTGCTTTTGAATTAATATTTTTGTCTGCATTTTGAATACTTAAGGACAGGTGGAATAGTCATCACATACTATTGATTGAAACAATTGTTTACAAAAGTAGCATACAGAGTAGAAATCCAGTTTTAGCTTAAGAATTACATTTCATTTTTCTTTTTCCAAGAAAATCTCTAAGGAAATTATAGGACAAAAAAAATATCTGTAAGAAATTCTACCACTCAACAATCATTGCAAAGAACACAAGAGACTGAGTTTCTCTTATGGTTTCTTCAACTATTAGAACCACATTGAAAATAATTGTGCTCCATTTTCTCAAGCAAATTTCATTAAAAAAGTCATGGGTATTGTTTAGTTGTTAAAATCATTTAATATACGCAGGTAGATATATGAATCATCACCAAATCAATTTTGAAAGAAAAAGAAGATAGTTAATGAATTAAAATTTTTAATAGCTACTTTTATTTTCCTCTACAGGCTTAAAAGCTCTAATTGTATAGTCACTTTTGTAGACATTTAAAAATTTTTTTAAAATATATAGTTCATTACATTTTTTAACAAATTCTAACAATACACAACGTTTCTCCCCTTCTCTCATATATAGCACAGAACTTACTACACTGCAACTATACATTAATCATTTTAACCTATCGTCTAGTTATTTACAATTAGAGCTATGACTTGAGATTTTAAAAACTACATAAAATACTAAATTGTTGTTATGGTCAATAAATAATTATATTTAGTGACATTTTTATCCATTTCTGTGTTCTCCTCTCTACTTGATGACAATCTTTATTTTTTAAGCTGAGTATCTTTGGTAAATACTCTTAGTGTTTTGTGTGTTTGGAACTGTCTTCATTCTTTTTCGTCTTTATGATTTTCCTGTGAATAAAATCCTAAGTCGCAGATATTGCTTTAACACCTTAAATATAGAACTCTATTGTCTTCTGGGTTTTCTATTACTGAAGAGAAATTTCCTAAAAGATTTTGTCATTTTTCTGTAATGGTTTTCCTCTACATTTTGCTATTATTTTTAATATCTTTAGCCTTCTAGTTCTGATTGTATTTATGTGTATCTTGCACACAACTCAAAATTCAAAATTTGTTAGAGCATTTTTGTTTTTCCTCACTTAGGGAAAATTCAGTTATATCTGTTCAGATTTTATTTATTCTATCCTTTCACCCTGGAGCCTCTGAAACCAATCGTCCATATTTCTTAGTTGCTTCTCTTTGCCTTTTAGAAATTTATTTTACTCTTTGTGATCCATTCTATGTGAATTCCCCAGCATACTTTTCCAATTCATGAATTCTTTTTCTGCAGAGTAGTTTCACAGAGAAAGAAAGAGAGAGAGTGTGTGTGTATGCACGCGGGTGTGTGTGTGTGTGTGAGTTTTGATTTCAGTGACTATATTTTTTTCATTTCCAGATGGTGGTTTAGTCTGCCTTATCAACTTTGGGGCCTATTTACAAATGTTTACGTTTTATAGATTCTTGCACTTGTTATGCAGAAATTATTCTTTCATTTGAGGTTATGTCATCGTCTTCCCATAACCCTATAACAGCATAGTTTCCGGAAGTAAGTCAGCAGTAGTGTTTTTGGGTTTGTTTTTCCAGGTTTTGTTTTTGCTTTTTAATGAGCAGGAACCATCCACACACCCCAGCCCATGTTTTCAAATAATGATTTTTGTTTGGGTCTTAATTTCATGGGGAACTTTTTAAAGCCACCCTAACAGTGGCTGGTACAACCTGGATCTGAACCTGTGGAGTCAGTCTTGCTCACTGCTTTGCTTTCCTATTCTGTCTTTTTTATACAAGAGTTTATCTTGGTGAGCTTCATGATGACATTTCAAATGCCTAATATATTTTATTGGTTATTGCTGTGATTTTGGAACTGTGCATACGGGAAAAGTGAAAACTATACTCTACTTGGCTTATGTTTGGCACTTAGTTTATTATTAAATTAAAAATTGTAAATGTGCTCCTATCTCAAAACTGATGGAAAGTATATTATACTTCCAGATAAATATTAGTGAATATCTTTGGGCAACCGAGTAAGAATTCTTTGGTAACAATGAGATGATTTGTAATGGAAATAAAGAAACCTTAGTATCACTTCTACAACTGGAACAAGGCAATTTTGGAATAATATTCATGACCCCCAAATTGTCTGTCAAATGAGATTTACTGTGGATATACAAAATAAATAAATTTTTTGAACATTGTGAATTCCAAAATTCTTATTAAATATCTTTCAATAAAATTTTCCAAAATTGTGAAATTCCACAGAATAATTGACATATTTCCCAAGAAAAAAAACTTTCTTGATCAGAAAAGCTTCATAATTCTGGTTAAATGAAAGGAAACAGGTTTATTTATAGCTGCAAGTTTCAGAACCTTTAATATGCTAATGTTAGGGAGTCTTATTGATTGAGCCATCCATGCAACATTTCAAACATACAACATGCAAAGGTTGACCTTGGAGCCTTTCCTCCTTTACTTTTGAAATGACGTTTTTTGGGAATTAGTGTTCCGTAAAACAAACATTTAAAATTTAGTGTTAGATATTTTTTTAAGTTACAGTGTACTTTCTGTAAGAGAATATATAGCTATACCTACTACTGGTTGTCTGCCTTCTTAATTTTGATGGAACTAACTGGGGCAAGGTCTGAACCCAAAGAACAATATCACAAAAACTGCCTAAGATTTCAGACCATCATTTAACCTATTAGCAACCTCGTCTAACCACTTACAGGATCAATGATATGAGGAAATTTGAATGTGACTTACCACATAGTTTAGGTTAGGATTCTTAGGCTTGTAAAGAGAGAAATCAACCAGCTAAGGAGATCAGCTTCATGGGCAATGCTAATGGGCTCTGAAGTGTTAGCTTCTGCTTTTATGGATGACTACTCTAGCCAGTTAATTAGGTTAGATGAAGCCAAGAATTCTATTTCTTAGAAGGGAGCATATGTCATTTGCCTATTTTTATCCAACATGATGGTAAGTAGCCTGGACTACAAAGAGTTTTCAAATAGCACTAGTCAGCAATGTCAATAATTGGAAGATGTGAGAAATAATTTTTAAAATGAAAATGTACCAGGACCAAAAATATGTGTGTTAATGGATCCATTTTTAGTAACAGAATCAGAAACAAATAATAAAACTGCTAATGAGGCGTAGTTTATGTATTACACGTATATCTATCTTCGTTTACCTATAGTAAGTTTAGTTTACTTAAATCAATAATTTCACATTTTGTATCTTTCTTAGAAGCTTTTTATCAGACTAATCTCCTGAATTCCTATAATGTACTTTCTTGAAATTTGAAATGATTTCTAAGAAACCCTTGGTAAATAGCCTCATTGTTTACTACAAAGTGAGTCCTAAGAACAGAAAGATATTGCAACACAAGCCGAGACTGAGTTCTTAATTCCTTTTTTAGAGTTATTTCCCCTCTAGCAATTCCTTAGAAACAAAATTCAAAGCACTGCCATAATTACAGAATTTTAAAACTGTTATAAGGGACCCCAAAGCTTATTGACATAATATTTATGCCTTTTGGTTGTAATCTCCAATAATCACTTAAAAGATGTTTGTAGCAAGTATTATTATTTTTGAACACTTACATACAACAAGCAATATCCTAATTAATAAATTTCCATAATATTTATTTTCTTGCCTTTTGCATCATTTCTCCCCAGGCATCTGGAAAACATAAAAGAAGAAAATTCTGTAGTTGTGTAAAGTCATCTACTTAGTTATTTACCCTGCCCTATTCCCCTCCTCCCACAAAAGGATTTGAGTCGGCTTAGGGAAGAATGGCTTCATAGCAAGAGCAGAATTAACTTATCAGAATCCCCCATGACTTGACTCTAATTTATCCCCAGGTGCAACTTTCATGACTTCCCACCTTTAAATTTCTATTCCAACAGCACATAATCTTAGGCAACTGACTCGTTGTTCTCTGTTATTGCTCTATATAAGTGAAATGAGCTTTCTTCCTTCCTGTAACTTACCTTCTTTTCTCTTGGCCTGATGAACTCCTACTTGTCCTCTAATACTTTCCAAGGAAGACTTTGCTGACCTCCCTTGGTTGATAATTGCCCTTCTCTGGGTTCTCATAATATGGCATACAAAGATACACCTTTGAAATTTTCATTACACATTAGATTTATGTGGTTTCTCCTCTCTGCTTGAAGAGAACGTCTCCATTTTGTTCTTTGTGTCACGAGTGTGTACCTGGCACACAGTAGGTGTCCAATTAATGTTTACTTGGTTCACAAGTGCTACATGTAAAAATTATACATTAACATATTTGGGGGTTTGGTATATAAAGCTCCATGAAAGTAAGGATTGGAAAATAAAGCTATGTGAAGTACTGAAGAAGGTTTGAAGGACTGAAGATAGAAGTGTCTGAGACTTTGCTGTAAGTTGATTGCTGTCTGTCTTGCATCCATGAGGCATTGAAGTATTCCATATAAGCTTATTGTAAATATGAGCATATCATAGAAGTCACAGTTGGTAAGTAACATGCTGAGTAAGATTAATAAGTCAGTTCTATTTTGATGTTCTTTATAGCAAACTGCATTGCCCTAATGGTTCTCAGCTGTCTTCCAATATTTGAGATGTACTAGAATTTTCGAGATCTGCCCTTCTACACAATCTTTCTGATTTACAGGTTGTTTGGGAAAGTGGATGGGCTATGGGATAAGTTAAATTTTCAGTATGGTAGTAGAAAAGAACCAAAGACAGATTTTGCAAGTTTGCTGTGAGATGACCTTGGAAATATGCCAGATTTTAAGCTCTTTCTTGTAAACTCATTGAAGGCAGAACTTAATTTTTTTAATCTAATTTAATTAATCAGTGAATTAATTTTATTTTATTTATGAAAGATTGATTTTTATTAGCCGTAGCCTTTATTATGTTATGCTCAACAGCACACCATCAGTGCTAAATAAATATTCAACCACTGATAGGCTCATCCAACAATTCATGTATGAAAGAATAACTTGTTAATTATTAGCACAGTAGTCTATATATTTTCTGACTCAGAAATTCCAAATGTTTCCAATAAATTTGTAGATATGAGATGTTTTGTTGCCAATAGTATTTTGTTCAAAGATAAAAGATATGTTGACCCAAACTAATTGCAGAAAGCCGTGAAAGTCAATCAGTCTTCAAAAAAGTTCTCACTTCCTTTTCAAATATTTTGATTTTGAAGTATTACATCATCTGTAATCCCCTTAATTCTTAATCTCCTTGACTGAAAAAAAATCAATCCTCTAGCAGCCTCAAATGGGATGCTTCTCTGAAAGACAGGAATATAAACTAGATCTTCAATCTAGAGCTCTCTGCAAGCCTCCATATTGATATATCCAAATTCTTAAGGGACTTCGCTACTTAACATGCCAGTAGTTGTTTGAAATTTACCATATCCAATACAAAACTCTTAAATTTCTCCACTTAAATAACTGCCGCTTCTATCATCTTGCTAATCTCATCAATGACAGCTCCATCTTGCGATTTGGCCCAGATTTTTACTCTTTGTTGACCCCTGTCTTCTCTCAAACTCATCTCTAAACCATCAGTAAACTTTACAGCTTCTGCCTCAACATTATAAGAGAATCTGGCATTTCTGTATCTTTCTTTAGCCATGATCCTTGCCCAAGTCATGACCATCTCTCACCTAAACCATCACGAGAGCTTCCTAACTGCCTTCCTTGCCTCACCTTTCCCCTCTACTGTATTGTTTTCTGTTTCTTTTTTCAGACAAGTTGTCACTTTGTTGCCCAAGCTGGAGTGCAGTGGCACCATCATGGTTCACTGTAACCTCAGCCTTCTGGGTTCAAATGATCCTCCTACTTCAGCCTCCCAAGTAACTGGGACTACAAGCGTGTACACCTGGCTAATTTTAAAAAATTTTTGTAGAGACGTGGTCTTGCTGTGTTGCCCATGTTGGTCTCAAACTCCTGGACTCAAACAACCTTTCCACCTCGGGCTCCCAAAGTGCTAGAATTATAGGCATGAGCTGCTGTGCCCATTCTCCTCTACTATATTCTTTACAGCACTCCAATAATATTTCTAAAATGAAAGTCAAATTATGTCACATCTCTGCTCAAAAACCACCAATAGCTTCCCATCTCATCCAGAGTAAAAGTCTCTATGCTAGGCCTTCTATAACTCATCTTCTAGTATGTCACTCTGGTCTTCTGTTCCTCAAATATGCCATGTCCACTCCTTCCTCAAGACTTTTGTACTTCCCTTCCCTGTTCATTGTTCTCCAAATGGTCCCATCTCGCTCCCTAATTGCCTTCAGGTCTCACATGTCATTGCATTATTGATACTTTCTCTACCCAATCTACCTAAAATAACAACCCCTCTCCTCCACCACTCTATGTCAGCTTTATGCTATTTTTTTCTTTCCTTTATTTATCTGTCATATGACATATTTATCTGTTTTTAAAATTTTTACTTTCTATTCCCCTTCCTCAGAATATGAATTCCATTTGGCAATGACTTTGTTTTTTTCAGTGCACAGGTCCCACATCTAAGGCAGTGTCAGACAGATAGTTGATGCCCAGTAAACATTTGTTGACCACACTTGTGAATGAGCTTGTAAGTGATTAACAATAGCACATCATTGTCCATCAACTCACTTTCCCCTCACTAGATGCCGTGACCAAAGAGTGGCTAAGAAATTGTTAGTCTGTTGAAAACCAAGACTTCAAAAAGTGTCTTAGAACTTGTGATTGCAGGTGATAAAGCTCACAAAATCTAGAAAAAAGCAATAGAAAGAACTCCAGCAATACAAAATTGGCTATCTCACAAATCAGAGAGCAGGTTGATAGCCAAGTCACAGATAGGATTTAAATGGGGTTGTGAGGTAAGAAAGCTGCCAAGTTGACTCACCATCCTCAAGATAGCTTGGCAATGCATTGCCTCTGTTTCTCTTTCTCATATTTGCTCTTCTCTTCCTTTCTACCACATTGTTTTCTCCCTGCAGATTAGCTTTTTCTGTTCCTTTATGCATGTGGAAGAATACAGCTTTTCACAGTTTACCTTTTTTTTTTTTTTTTGAGACAGAGTTTCACTGTTCTTGCCCAGGCTGGAGTGCAATGGCGTGATCTCTGCTCTCTGCAACTTCTGCCTCCCAGGTACAAGAGATTTTCCTGCCGTAGCCTCCCAAGTAGCTAGGATTACAGGCACCTGTCACCACGCCCAGCCAATTTTTTTGTATTTTTAGTAGAGACGGGGTTTCACCATGGTGGGCAGGCTGGTCTCGAATTCCTGACCTCAGGTGATCTGCCCACCTCAGCCTCCCAAAGTACTAGGATTACAGGCATGAGCCACTGGCCCACAGCTTACCTTTTATTAACCTTGCTGGAAGGAGAAATTCTGATTGGTACAGTCCAGTTTGTCATAGGTAAGTAGCAAAGAAGACAGCTAGCTTCCCACAGAGGTGAAAATCATTCCTACAAACTCTCTAAAAGAAAAAAGAGAATAAATTTGCCCTAAGATGTTGAAGAAGCAGTATTTGAACTGGGGTCTTCTGTCCTAAATCTTGGGCACTTTGAACTTCGCCACACATATTCTTTAGTGAGTTACACATGAGTTTTTTCTGTGACTTTCATCACCACAAGCAAGAGTGGTTAGGTAAAAAATATATATAAAATAGGACAGGAACTAGGCACAGTGTCTCATGCCTGCAATCCCAGCCACTCAGGGAGCTGATCGCTTGAGACCAAGAATTCAAGACCACCCTGGGCAACATAGCAAGATGCCCTATTAATTTTTTTTTTAAGCAACCAGGCATGGTGGTGCACACTTATAGTCTTAGCTGCTTGGAAGTCTGAGGAGGGAGTATCGCTTGAATCCAGGAATTCAAGGTTGCAGTTAGCTATGATCCTGTCACTGCAGTCCAGCATGAGTGACAGAGTAAGACCGTTTCTGAAAAAAAAAAAAAAAAAAAAAAAAAGACAAAATGAAATAGAAAGACTTTAGGGGAAGAAAAACAAAAAGCAGAAAAAAGAAGATTATGAGAATGAGGACATCCATATTCTGAGAATCCAACCCCAACCACCATGCTGCCAGAAAGATGACTGCAGTGTCCAGTCAGCTCAGACTGCATGTTCTTGGGCCTGGTGCTGGAAAGCCTGAGGCATGGCGATGTTCGTGCTCCTTTTGTGGTTCCAGTGTGCCCAGTGGAGCATCAAGGGCATTGGTCTGGCATAATTCCACCACTGGTAGGCATAGGCCTGCACTGTAAAATATTTATTTTATCAATTTTATTATAACTCCGTTTCTTTCCAAAAAATGGCAGTATCTCTGTGCTATTCATTTGTAAAGAAATGTAATTTACTTTTCTTTCTGCCCACAGTTAATTTAGCCCCTTTGTGTCCTTGCCCCCAAGTTCATGGAAATGTGACTTCATGAGGGAAGAATCCATATAAAGATTGTACATTATACTTTAATGTCGGAAAGGTGGATGAGTTGACATCATATAATGGAGAGTGTATCACCCTTTTACTAAAAGATGTAATAGCAGAAACAGTCTTGACTGTGGCAACTGCCATAGTAACTGCTATTCTCATTTTTTATTGATGATGGATAAAAATTCTCATAATACTGTAGCACAGTAACTTGCTGGAATATAGCTTTGAGCTGCCCCTAAGGCAGACTTTATTTATGCATCCCTACTTTCACTGTTTGTAATGATAATGATAATAATAATAATAAGTATGAGGACTTTCTGAATTGCAACAGGAACTAGAAGTTTCAGCTGGACTGACTCTGCTGAATTTTCTTTTATAAAGGTAATGCAAAAAACAGCCATTATGATCCTCACCATTGTCCTGGTTGCTAATAAGCCTGTGCTAGCAATTTGAAACAGAAAGTGAAATCTGCCCACTGCAGGTTTTGCTGGTTTTGCAACTATTGTCACAGGCTTTTTAAAAATTATTAATTTATAAAGTGCCCTGAGCCTTACAGAATATAAGCAATTGAATGAGCTGGGGAAATAAAGTTACATAAATTGCTATTAAGTTAGTAGCACAAACCACCGTGACCCTACGATGGTTCAATACAGTCATTTCAATCAGGAGTTTCTTAACGCCTGCAAAAGGAAGTAGAGTAAAAAACGAATACACGTTTCATGAGATTTATAAAGACTGTGTCAAATGGAAATTCCAGAGGATCAGAAAAAAATAAGACGTCAGGATAATGTGTAAATTTCTTGTTAATTTGACATTTTGATGACTTTAGAGGTATTCAGGAGAGAAGTAAATCAGCACAAAAAAGGGCACCTCACCATTAATAAACATGCTTTCCTCAAGTGAACCTACAACCTCCCATCATCTCATGAAACTCCTAAGAGTTGGATTTATTGTATGAATTGTGTCAAGAGTGCTGTTCAATAAACTATGTGTGACAGTGCCAGGCCCAGTGAGAGAGATCCTGTCTGTCTTAGTACCAAGAACATTAGTACCTCTTCTGAGTAATGGGTTTTTAGTATGTGTGTGTGTGTGTGTGTGTGTGTGTGTGTGTGTGTGTGTATGATGCACCCTGGGAATTGTGTAATTGACCAGGTTTCCCTTTTCATTCTGGCTGTGAGTGATAGGGATACTGTCTGTCTTAGTACCAAGAACACTAGTACCTCTTCTGAGTAATGGGTTTTGAGTGTGTGTGTGTGTAAAATGGACCCTGGGAATTGTATAATTGACCAGGTTTCCCTTTTCATGCTGGCTGTGAGAGAAAACAGTTCTAATGTGCAGACTTCTCCTAGTAGTGTATAGGTCTTTATCCTATTTTTTGTTTTTAATTACACTGTAAGTTCGGGGATACATATGCAGAATGTGTAGGTTTGTTACATAGGTATAAACCTGCCATGGTGATTTGCTGTACCATGAACCCATCGTCTACATTATGTATTTCTCCTAATACTATCCCTCCCCTAGATCCCCACTGCCCAACAGGCCCCTGTGTGTGATGTTCTTCTCCCTTGTCTATGTGTTCTTGTTGTTCAACTCCCACTTATGGCTGAGAACATCTGGTGTTTGGTTTTCTGTTCCTGTGTTAGTTTGTTGAAAATAATGGTTTCCAGCTTCATCCATGATCCTGCAAAGAACAAGAACTCATCATTTTTTATGGCTGCATAATATTCTATGGCGTATATGTGTCACATATATTTTATCTAGTCTATTATTTATGGGCATTTGGGTTACTTCCAAGTCTTTGCTATTGTGAACAGTGCTGCAATAAACATAAGTGTGCATGTGTCTTTATTGTAGAATGATTTATAATCCTTTGGGTATATATCCAGTAATGGGATTGCTGGGTCAAATGGTATTCGTTCTAGATCCTTGAGGAATCACCACACTGTCTTCCACAAGGTTGTATTGGTTTACACTCCCACCAACAGTGTAAAAGCATTCCTATTTCTCCACATCCTTTCCAGCATCTGTTGTTTCCTGATTTTTTAATGATTGCCATTCTAAGTGGAGTGAAGTGGTATCTTGGTGTGGTTTTGATTTGCATTTCTCTAATGACCAATTCTCTAATAACAAATTCTATTTGCATTTCTCTAATGAGCTTTTTTTCATATGTTTGTTGGCTGCATAAATGTCTTCTTTTGAGAAGTGTCTGTTCATACCCTTTGCCCACTTTTTGATTGGGTTGTTTGTTTTTTTCTTGTAAATTTGTTTAATTTCCTTGTAGATTCTGGATATTAGACCTTTGTCAGATGGATGGATTGCAAAAATTTTCTCCCATTCTGTAGGTTGCCTGTTTACTCTGATGATAGTTTCTTTTGCTGTGCAGAAGCTCCTTAGTTTAATTAGATCCCATTTATCAATTGTGCCATTCTTTCGGTGCCATTGCTTTCAGTGTTTTAGTCATGAAGTCTTTGCCCATGCCTATGTCCTGAATGGTATTTCCTGGGTTTTCTTATAGGGTTTTTATGGTTTTAGGTGTTAGGTTTAAGTCTTTAATCCATCTTGAGTTAATTTTTGTATAAGATATAAGAAAGGGGTCCAGTTTCAGTTTTCTGCATATGACTAGCCAGTTTTCCCAAAACCATTTATTAAATAGGGAATCCTTTCCCTGTTGCTTGTTTTTGTCAGGTTTGTCAAAGATCAGATGCTTGTAGGTATGCGGCATTATTTCTGAGCCCTCTGTTCTGTTCCATTGGTCTATATATGTTTTGGTACCAGTCCCATGCTGTTTTGATTACTGTAGCCTTGTAGCATGGTTTGAAGTCAGTTAACATGATGCCTGCAGCTTTGTTCTTTTTGCTTAGGATTGTTTTTGCTATACAGGCTTTTTTTGGTTCGTATGAAATTTAAAGTAGTTCTTCCTGATTCTGTGAAGAAAGTCAGTGGTAGCTTGATGGAGAAAGCATTGAACATAGATTTAATATAGATTCAAATTACTTTGGGCAGTATGGCTGTTTTCACAATATTGATTCTTCCTATCCATGAGCATGAAATGTTTTTCCATTTGTTTGTGTTCTCTCTTATTTCCTTGAGCAGTGGTTTCCTTGAAGAGGTCCTTTACATCCCTTATGAGTTGTATTCCTAGAAATTTAATTCTCTTTGTAGCCATTGTGAATGGGAGTTCGCTCATGATTTGGCTTGTTTGTCTATTATTGGTGTATAGGAATGCTTTTGCACAGTGACTTTTGCATATTGATTTTGTATCTTGAGACTTTGCTGAAGTTGCTTATCAGCTTAAGGAGATTTTGACTGAGGTGATGGGGCTTTCTAAATACATAATCATGTCATCTGCAGACAGAGACAATTTGACTTCCTCTCTTCAAAATTGACTAACCTTTATTTCTTTCTCTTGCCTGATTGTCCTGGCCAGAACTTCCACACTATGTTGAATAGGAGTGGTGAGAGAGGGCATCCTTGTCTTGTGCCTGTTTTCAAAGGGAATGCTTCCAGCTTTTGCCCTACCAGTATATTGGCTATGGGTTTGTTATAACTAGCTCTTGTTCCATTAATACCTAGTTTATTGAGAATTTTTAGCATGAAGGGGTGTTGAATTTTATGGAAGAACTATTCTGCAGCTATTGAGATAATCATGTGGTTTTTGTCATTGATTCTGTTTAAGTGATGGATTATGCTTATCAATTTGTATATGTTGAACCAGGCTTGCTTTCCAGGGATGAAGCCCACTTGATCATAGTGGATAAGCTTTTTGATGTGCTGCTGGATTCGGTTTGCCAGTATGATTATAGATCCTTATAGTCAGTGTTTTTCTCATCGCTTCTGAATCCACTTTATGTTCCTACACCATGTTTTATTATGTTTTGTTAGCTTTACACATATGTTTAGTTGCTTTATTTAAATACTTACTTGAAAGATTGTGGGGGTTGGGGAGGAGAAAAACTAAAAAAGTTGAAATTTGTAAACTTAGGTATAAGCATAATGTTCTGTGATAAATTATAAGATCTAATTCTTCTGTATTACAAAAAGGTAATTAAATTCCTCTAAGGGATCCATATTTCGAAGGCAAAACAGCTTTGATAAGTGGGTACCAGTTTTAACTTGTATCATGTTCATTAATGTATCCATATTAATGAACACTGAATGTAGACTCACAGTTTAATACTATGGGATATTCATTAGGTTTCTTAATATCTCTTTCATTTATTCATCTATGAAATGGTGGTAATAACATATACCTTAAAGGCTTGCCTTGAAAATTAAAGAAAATTTCTATGAAGAGCAAGCCTTAACCTTCAACCTTGATTTTCTCACCTATAAAATGGATATAATATAATACCCCTGTCACAGATAAGTTGTGAAGATTAAAGAGGTAGGCATATGTATCATACTTAGAAAAATTCCCATGTTGACTAAATGTAATTATTATTATTTTATACTGTTATTTTACAAAGGTTTTATAACTATCCTAAGTTAATTCCCTCGCCTTAAATATTGGAAATATAGATTTCCTCAAACGAAGTACCATAGTAGCATTCTTTAATGGGCTTAAAATGACCATTTTTAAAAATTGCATGGTCTCCCATTGCTTTCATGGGTTTCCTATTTACTTTGTTCCTAAATCCCACAAGATTAGCTGCTGTAGAGCAACGGTTCTTAACCGTGGGTGATTTTGTGCCCCTCCTCTCCTTCTGCCTCAATGGTATTTGGCAGTGTCTGGAGTTATTGTTAAATGTCACAACCGAGGAGAGATGTAAAACTGGTATTTAATGAGTGGGGGTCAGAGGGGCTACTAAACACCCTGGAGTGCACAGAGCAGCCCCCATGACAAAGAATGAGCTCGCCCAAAATGTTAATAGTGTCAAGGCTAAGAAACCCTGGAAAGTTGGGAAATCCTGGTGTAGAGTTTCACTTCCAGAGGGGACAAACAGAAGAAACTGTCATAAAGCTGGTGGAAATACATGTTCCTTACTCAGGTACTGCTGTTTCTGGATTTTTTTTCTGACTTTTGTTTCTAGTTTTGTCAGAGGCTTAACAAATACTCTGACATAGAGTATTAGTTAGAAAATGAGAAATGAGAAAATAAGAAAATAAGAAAATGACATAGAATAGTTTAGAGTCCTGCAGATTACCGTTACCCATCTGCCTCTAAATCCATAAACAATTATATTTCTAAAAACTGCTTGGACCCAAATTAACAATCTTAAAAAGATTCATCCAAGTCCACATCCAGCATACATCCAAATTAAGAATCCTGAAAAGATTTATCCGAGTCTACATCCAGCACACATCCTAAAGAAACCCTATGCCTGTGAGTGTGCAGGGCTACACAGAGCAATATCATTGGGAATGGTAAAAAGGTAGATGCAATTTAAGTATCTCTTAAGAAGAAACGAATAGAAAAAGTGAATTTAAAAACAAATGAGCTAGGTATGTATCAAGGTAGATGAAGTTCAAATATAGTATTGAGTGGAAAAAGTAAGGCAACTTCATTTTTATACAAATCATTACAGCAAAATAATACAATATCAGCTAGGACTGTATTTGGCTACATTTAAAGAAATTTAACAACAGTAGCTTAACCAAACAGATCATTGTAATTTTGTCCTGAAAGATTTCAGCTAAAGGTAATCTAACTGAAGTTGGCTTCCAGGTGCCATCAATCTTGTCCCCACAAAGAGAGGGAGAGAACAAAATTAACTGGTCTGGTGGTCCAAAAGAAGAACAGGGAATGATAATGTGCAAGTATTTTTTTTATATTTAATTAGTCCACTTTTGCTAAAGGACTCGAACATTTATTTTTGTATGGGCTCATATCTGCCGCCAGGGTCCCTTCCATAAGGATCATGGCTTATGTTACCTTCTTTTATGTTTTCATTCTCAGGATCACAAGACAATAACTCTTGTGACAGATATTGCATCCATGCTCAGATCCAAAGAGGGAGGGAAGACACAAGATGAAACTAAATCTAAATCTGCCGCGTCTTAGCAAGAAAACTGTGACTTTCCTAGAAGTCCCACCTTTAAAACTGCTTATAGCTCCCTGAACAGAAATTGGCCATGTCCTTCTCTATCCACCATTTGGCTTTTTAGCTAATGACAGAAGAGCCTGGGAGGAGGGATGACTAGAACTCACTAGGCCACAGATCAAACTTCTGATAGGACAGAAGAAGGGATTAATGACAACTGGGTGGGTCATTAGAATTTATTGCCTCGCATATTACATATTGTTTAAAAACAGGTAATAGAGGTATCAAAATGTAGACTGGGGGAATATATACCAAATTTATGAAAACGTGTCTTTCGGCAGGGAGAAAGGAATACAACTGAACAGAAGTACAAAGAGGAGTTTTAGTTGATCTCCACTATCTTTAAGTATTCATATTTTAAAACATCTGAAGCATATGTGACAAAATATTATAGTTTTTAAGCCTGGATGTTAGGTACATGAATCTTATACTATATATTTTCCTGTAATTTATCAAAATTAAGTAAAAAAATCTTCTAAGGCATTTTGTTAACCTTCAAAATACTGGGGCTAGTGGTAAGTATTCTTTTACCTTGAGGGAGAAAGAGACATGAAAGTATCTCCCCAAATAATAAGAGAAAGGAGGACTAAGATAAAAATTCCAGGGAGCTACATTCCCACTGGTCCCCCATGCTAGACAATTCTTGGAAGTTCTAAATCCCAGATCCATATTACATACAGAGTCTCCCAGGTGCATACTCTGAAACAATTAAACTAGGATTTAAGCAGAGCCATGGGGAAAAAAATGTAAGTATTCATGATTCATCTTGTTCTCGCTGAAAGTCAGCATAAAAGCTTATACAATGTTTCCAAATAGCTGACTGTCCTAACACTTTCTTTCATAAGAGATAGGTCACACAGGATACTCATACAAGAGGTGCTTTTATGTAAGACATTTGTATCCCCCTCCTCACCATAAAAAATGTGTAATGAATTATTTTCTAAAGTTGATGGTTTTGGATTCATTTTCATGAAAGTCAAAGTCACCCCCACGCAGTAATGAATTCTTTTTGGATGCAATTCAGACTTTCTAAGGTTACCAATTCAGGTTCTACAAAAAGAATAATACCAGTCTGACAAGAGGTCTCTAAGAGAAGTCGAGGAACAAAAAGTAAGGAAGAAGAAGACAGGATGAGGTGACATCACCGGCACTAGGCATTTAATGAGTACTTAGGAACTTATTTTCATGAAATATAGACAAAGTCAGTTTAGAACAGGTTTTCATTTATGCAGATGAAGAAGTCAGAGAAATAAGAGAAGGGAAGTCGCTGTTTTAGTTTCACTTTTACTTGCTGCAGATTAATGTCCCATGACCTAAAGTGCTCGCTTGCAAAGTGGAGGAGCCAAGGAGAGAAAGGAAGGGAGAAACCTGTGTCATAGAAGCTTGAAGGATCTTCTACCACAGAACCCCACATATTCTCTGCCATGGTGTCTTTCTTTTATTCTTTTAATTGTCTTTGAAATGTAGTAAGGGTTTCAGTGTAAGAAGAAGGAAAAATTAGTTTTCTTTTTTCCAGCTCCATCAAATATAGAAGAGAAGACAATCAAAAGAAAACACTCTGACTGAAATAATTCTAGTACCACGGAAACAAGGGCAATTGTTTTCCTTTGAACCAATGTGCACAATGTTAACTTCTGTTTGGAAAGAAGCAGTCAAGTGACTTTTCTCATTTCTGATGAGTGTTAGAATATTTCGGGAAATGAACTCTGTTGGCAACAAACCAGCTTAGGGCCCAAAGAAAGAGTGGTGATTCAATCCCATTCTGATTATGCTGAGAGATGGAGTTGTCATTTTATGGAGATGGGTTTGTACCCACTTCCAGGGACAGTGGGACTATTTTACTGGTCATAGCTAAGTTTAGAAAATTTCAGACCAATGGGAAAAGCAAATCTACTTAGATTTTTAAGTTGATTTGTTGTCACTACTGCTCCATGATGGAACAAAGGCATTTCATAATGCATTCCTACTTCAGGAGCTGAACTTTTGGATTTGAGTCCCTTGGACCCGAAGACTTGACCTTTTATAAGTCTGTTGACCTCTCTGAGTGGTCATTTCCTCATTTTTTGTTGTTGTTGTTTGTTTTTTTTTTAACTTGCCTCCAGAGTGGCTGTCAAGATTGAGATAAAGATGTGAGAATGTATGAACTTTAAAATGGTGGGAAGGTAAAATTGTTTCAGGGATATTATAGATATTACATGCTGATAGCAGAAAAGTAAAGATGCTGAATTTTTTGTATGTTGTCGATTTTTCTTGTAGTTTGCTTTTATGTACAGGTCATTCTAGTATTGAGCATACCATCCCTAGAATACAACTAGGATGATCCTTTTCTCAGCTTTCATTTCTTTGCTTTCAAGGAGATAAGGAGATCTAATATCTCTTCAAGCTCAAAGTCTCCAGGAGTATGAGACTCAAAGTATAAATAAAGAGCAGAGTCTCTGAGTAAAATCCTTGTACATGCAACTTCTGAAAGGAGGTCCACAGCATGACACTAAGTGAAAAAGCATTTTTGAGGGACTTGAAGCTGAAAAAATAGAAGTTATCATAGTCAATGTTTGCTTTAGCTTCTCTAAGAAGTTGGAGAAACAAGGTCTATATTTTTTGGAAGCTTCTGATTGAAAAGAGAATTTTTATGAAGTTTTAGAAAAGCCATAAGATGAGGGTGAATTCTCTGATAGCTGCTCAAATAGTTCCTGAACGTTATCCCTTTCAAGGGGCTGGAGCTTTGATGAATGTATCTGTCACCCCAGAGATGCCATGTATAGTATAATAAATGGATCAGTGCCTGGTTGCTTAGTCTTCTATGGAAGAACACAGAATGCAGAGATTCAAGGGTGAGCTTATTTTGGTCGGTGCTGATTTTACATCTGTGCAGGTAGGTGTGCAATTTTAAAATGCAAATTACCAGGATGCTATATAGATCACCAGCACTCAGGCTGTGAAGTGGCATGTGTGTGCAGCAGGACCAGAGATGTCTGCAAGTTCAATCAAGTCTGATTCAACAGTTCTCTAAAGCAGAAGCAACAGCAGATCCAGAAATACCAGCCATTGCCTCTCATGATGTTGACTCCCAAGCCAAAATAAACCAGACTGAATGAACTTTCTTTTTGTCGTATCTGATTCAGCAGCACATAGCTTAATGGGCTGCTTCCCGAAAGAGAGAAGTGGTGGTGGACATCTGTTCTTAAAAATGACGGACGTGTTCCCCAAACTAGCATTTTCTCTATGGCTTTTATGCCGTGTATCACTATCACTAAATATCATTTAAGCCTTTCAAAAAGTATTTGGAAGAGTTAAGAAAAGAGATTATAATCCTCAAGTATGGGCCACAAGTATATCTTCTAACATTGTTTTGCTATAATTAAATTTGCTAGAGAGTAATGGCCCCAACTATTCTTCCTGTTAGCCAGTGATTCTATAAAAATAAACCTCTCAGTGCTTCTCACATGTGACAAATGAGCATCTTCTGCCCTGAATATCTACCAGGGATACACTTTAAATTATTCTGAAGGTCTGTAAAGTGCTTTTAAGTCTTCCATGGGGCTTTCACATGAATGCTGCTTTACCACTTTGAGCATAGAAGTATGGCTGAGTTCAGACAGAAGCCTCTCCAGAAGCGCCGCATCCTTTGAAAAGAAGACAGCAAATCATAGCCAAAACTGTTGTAAGTCTAGAATGAGCTCTTGCCATGTTTGGGGGATCCTATGTGGCCATCCCACAGTGATCAAGGGCCATCAGCCCACAAAGATGTGTTTTCAAAAAACAAACAACTCTCATTTCTTTTAAATCAGCCCTCTAAGATCTACTTTCTTTTTTGCATTTCCTCTTATATTTCAAAGTGCATGTTGGGAGCCAGGCTAGGGACTTCAGGTTCCACACAATACTCATAGAGAGCCAAAATGAGCCCTTCACAGGCATGAAGATAGGTGGCAGGGAGCAAAGTTTATGGAGGCTGTAGCTGCATTTTTCAAAGGCCACTGTTATAAAATTTTCTCTAAAGCAAGTATAATGTCTTATTCATTTGTATATCCCTCACAAAGCTAGCAGTGGTTTGTATATGATACATATTAAAAGATACTCGGGATGCCATGATCATTCGTAGAGCAAAAAATTATTCTTCATGTACCATGAGAGTCTCCGCGGATTACAGAAAAACTAATAAAATGAGGTTTCAATTCCAGAGTTTACCACAGGGGCACCATTTGGTCTAGGCTTCAGATTCACAAAAGGCCTGAAAAATCTTTCACTTCTCCAAGTGAAGTTATGTATGGCTTCATAAAAGTGATACTGACAAGCTTGAGAGCTGAAGTTGTTCAAAATACATATTTAAATGAAGCCAAAATTTTTGGAACGCTTTCGATTTTTTTTTTATTTTTAAAGAATAAGCCAGTGTATTATTCCATTTATATCTATCTATCTATATTATAGAATTCACCAAAGAATAACCTTTAAAGTGTTAACAATAAATTGTAACAAGGTGGGAGTTCATGTGATTTTTACCCTTTGTATGTTTTGCCCTCTGTATGTTTTACCCTTTGTGTGTATTTTACCCTTCTGCATGTTTGAAATTATTACATTGATCACATATGATATATATAATCAGAGAAAGAAACAAAATTATACTCATTATATGAAACAAAGTGTAGGATGCAGTAAATGACTTTGAGAGTCAAAGATAACTCCTTAGTCTGAGCCCAAATGACTCGAGAGGTGATGGTTCTATTAAAAGAAATTGAAAGATCAAGAAGAGAAACAGATGTGGGAGAGGAGATGTTTTGAAACTAATTGTGAGCATGTTAAGTTGGAAGTGCCAGAAGTGTTTCTGCATGGAAATGTTGAAGAGAAGCTTAGAACAAAGCTGGAAATGCAGATTTAGTATGGCATTGGTGACAGGGCAGTCACAGAAAGAGAGATGAGCCCAAATGAACAAATTAGGGCTTGTAAATTTAAAGAGTAAAGCAGTAAACAGACCCATGCACACAAAAGAAGCCAATAATGAGGAACGAGGAGGTGATGGGTCTCATATAACCATGTGAGTGGAGGTGACCACTATATGTCAGCCCCTAGGAGAACTTTGCATTCCATCTGGAATCAAAATGAGTAGAAGGAGCTACTCTGGTGGGGGAAGGGGCTAGGGTGGGATAGGGACATCCCAGGAAGAAGCATCCACAAACACAAAGTCCCAGAGACAGAAAGTTGGTAAATTCTGGGAATAGACAACATTTCAATGTGTCTGGAGTTCTGTGGTTATTACAGCAGAGTATAAAACATGACCTGCACCCTCAGACAGCTTACAGTCTGATGGGAGAGATGGACATAGCAACAAATCATTACAATGCATTATGATAAGCACAAGGATAGAGACAAGACAAGTATGAGTGCTATAAATAGAGGGGAGACGTTCAGGTCGGGAAGCAGGAGGGTGTAATATTTTTCATAAACCTTCTGAAACTTTTATGAGGGAGTTTGCCAAAATATGGTAAGTAGTAAATGGGAGATATTGCTAGAAAGGGAAATCTCTGGAAGGGGAAGGAAAAGGGAAAAGACAATATATTTGTAATATATTTACAAGCTGTTGGATTAGTAAACACAGAGAATAATTGCATAGTTCAGCCAGATTCAAGAATCAGAGAAAATTTCTGGAAACCATTGGCCTGTTGCTTCTCTTGCAGACTCTAGTCAAGGTCCATGGTTAAGTGATGGATCCCAGAGCTCTGTATCTACATTGCCTTACCTGGCATCCTTAGGATTGCTGCTTCAAAGGAAACCTACAAATTAGAGACCCAGGACTGAAGGATGTCTCTGCGCTCAGGACAGGGCATGTCTACACTCACTCACCTGGAGTACCCAGAGGGCGCAGAACAATTTTTGCTTCTGGGATTGTTCTTTCTCCCCTAGCTATCAACTCTGGCTGGAGAAATTAGGTCATTAGTAATGGAGTGGTGGCAGAATTACGCTTGTAAACACCAGCAATATAAAGGATAATGGCATGTTTAGGGGAAAAGGTATATTATGGTCTTATGGTGGCAGGTGTGTGTGTGTGTGTGTGTGTGTGTGTGTGTGTGTGTGTGTATGTATGTGTAGGAGACTGCAGTAATGAAAAACCAAGTTGAAGAATTAGGTTAGGGGCAAGTTGTAAAAGTTCTTGAATGATTTTGGAGGGACTTTAGGTTTGATCTTGTGGGCAGTGAGGCATCATGAAAGTGTTTTAAATAAAAGAGATGTGACCAAATGTGCATTTTAAAGCAGCCAGCTCAGAATGCAGTTTGGAAGATTACTGTGGAGGATTAAACCAGGAGGTGGGAAGACCAGTTGGGAAATAATTGCGATCACTGAGGCAAGAAATGACGTGACACTAAATTAAGATATTAGCACTTGGAATAGAGATGGTAGGATAAAGATTGAGAGGAAGTATAAGCAGCATAACTGACAGAATTTAGGGATTACTTAAGAAGAAGGTATAAGAAAAAAGAAGCAAGGGCCTAGGAAACATCTGGTTTGGGCATGGGTGCCTCAGTGGCTGGAGATGCTGCTGGTCATTGCTTGGAACACAGGAAAGGAGTAGGTTGGGAGTTGAGTGTGGTAAGACATATATAATTATGTATATAATTGAGTCTGTGATGCTTGCAGAATATCTAGGGGAGATGCAAATCCAGGCGTAGAGTCCAGGAAAGGAAAGAGTTTGGGGTTAGAGATACCAATAAAAATCACTAGTTATAGGAATTAGTTGAAACCAAGAGAGCCAATGAAATAATTATAGAATTTGACCCAGCTGTTCGCTGCCACTTAGGTCATATGGGGACTCTTGCATAATAGAGAGAGATATTCTTTGCCAGAAGGTATAAACAACCCCCAAGATCCCAGAGCCACAACCATCTGAATTCTTCAGCTATGCATTTGGCAGAAGCTGAAAACCAGCATCCATAGAGAAAACATATTTTGTCTTGTAGATCCAATTTTCCTTGCCCAAAATTCTTAGTTTGGATACAAAGACTATATGATATTTGACATATGGTTGGTTTAGGAATGTTTGTTTCCTCAATGTCGATCAGATTTGCATATGATCCATTTGATCACTTACCACAATCAGTTATAAATTTAGTAAATACTTGGCAAAATTATAAAAGCTTAAATACACAAATTAGATGGGCTGTGAATACAGACATGGAAACAGATGCATAGATTCTTTCTGAAGTTTTCTCTGTCAGGGTTCCTTCAGTTCTCAATCTCTTCTGGGGAAATCAGCATTGACGGTGTCATTCAAAGTGAAATTCCTTGATGATTTGTTTTGGTGACCCTATAAATGTCAGGAGTGTGGAAGTGTTACACTGGCAGCTTCAAAGTAATCTCCATGGTACTCATCAAGAAAGACCCAGTAAATCTTTTTGTAAGTTTGATTTTTCTGTGCTCTTCTATATCTATTCATTATTTAATTTCCCAAGTATTTGACACTTCCTAAGGCAAGCAGAATTTACATGGTTTAAGCCCTTGATTTACCTAAAACTTCTCAAGATTTTCCTTAGTTGTATTAAGAAGGTCTTTATTTTCTTTGGTGAAAATAAATGATGTGCTTTTACTTTATTTGCAAAATGATATCAAAGCATCTGTACATAGCAGTAAGCGCAAATAAAGGTTACAAGTGGTGAGGTTTTCTGTTATAATTACTTTTAACATTACAAAAGTGATGCATTATTTTAAAATTTCGAGCTATCAAATATAAAAAGTAATTTTAAAAAGAGGGAATATCCATGATCATTAAAAACTTGATCATTATTTCATGTTTATTAGCCACTTGTGAAGGTATAGATAACATTTACAAAAAGAGTAACATGCTAACTTGTTTTGTATCCTTATTTTTACTTAACAGAATATTTAAGCTATTGTTTCCTATCAACACTATGGCTCTACTTCATTCTTTTCAAGACTGACATGGTATTATGTAGTAAAGAGGTCCCATTATTTAACCATGACTCTATTTATGGACATATGCTGCAACTATAGAAAACACTGAACAGCCTTATACGTACATTTTTGCACACACATATCTGCAAGATACATTCTTAGAAGTAGAGTTGCTAGGTCAGATGATAAATGTGTTTTTTTTCTGACTGCCGTTGCCAAATTGTCTTACAAAGGAGTTGTACCAATTTACACTCCCACTATGAATAAGAATGCCTACTTCCCTTGATCCCCTGTAGTAGAACATTCTAAAAAACTTTTGAGTCTTTGCCAACCCAGTAAGTGAAAAATGGTTACCCTGTAGTTGAATCTGCATTTCATTGTGGTTTGATTTGCATTTCTTCAACTATTCCTTTTTCAGTGAATCAGATACTTACATTTTTTACTCATTTTTTCCAGTGATTTTTTTTCTTATTTGTAAGAACTGTTTGTTCATTAAGAAAACTAATGCTTTGCTATATTTGTTGCAAACAAATTAACTCAGTTTGTTGTTCAACTTTTGAATTTGCTTATGGTATTTTTATGATGCTAAAATTTTTAATTTTATGAGCTGAAATTTATGAATCTTCTATGGTGTCTCATTTTGTATCTTGCTCAAAAAGCATTCTCAGCATCACAATTATAAAAAACAAAGTTTTCAGTCTTTATTTTTTATCTTAAATGTTTAACTATTTGCTCTATCTGAAAATGTTTTGGACATAAGGATTGAGGTAAGGATCCAATTTAATATTTTCCAGAACCTAAACTATTTATAATATCTTACCCTGCCCCATGATTTATCACAGTTTGGAATCCCTTGTGTAGCTTGGTCTATTTATTAAACTTATTCTCTTCAACTTTTTTCCTGCTTATTCATATTCCACAACCAAATTGTCTTGGTTATTATAGCTGTATAATATATTTCAATATATGAAATATCTTTCTTGTTTTTCTACTTTCTTTTGGTATTTTCCAGCTATTCTTTCATGCTTATTTTATCATGAAATCTTTGGAAGCAGCTTATGCAATCACAAAAAAATTAATATCTTGTTGATAGCATGATGAAGATTGTGCTACATGACCTATTTATAGATCAATTTAGGGAAAATTGAAACTTTAAAAAAAAAATCAAGGCTTCTTACTAATCCCCATAAAATAATTTCTTATTGTTAAATTTTTCATGTATGGCCCTCAAAATCATTTTAAAGTGTTCTTTACATAGATCTTATACATTTCTCAAGTTTATTCCTATGGGTTTTATGGATTTAATTTATATGTAAAAGAATCTCTTCATTAAGTATATATTCTATGTAATTTTGTATGTAGAAACGCTATTGATTTTGTGTGATTTCCGATTATTTTAATAGTTTATTTGGTTTTAATGTGTTTTCCTTGGATGGTCAAAACTGTCTTCTATGAATCAGTGATAAATTTGGCTCCTTCTAATTTCTATACCTCCCATTTCTCTTTTCTGATTTTTCTGACTCCTTTCTCCAAAAAGGAAAATAAGATTGATGTATTTATGAAGCCTTTTGCCATTAAGAAATGTTAAACTTTTATGTAGGAAAAAAATCTGTCAGTTCTTCTGTAGCTTCATGTCTTGTTTCAGATGATTTTTCCCATCCCCCCCAGGCTAAAGACACATTGCATATTTTCTTCTAATATTTATAGTTTTCATTTTACATTTACATCTTTAATCCATCTGGAATTTATTGCTATATATTGCAGGAGATAAAAATCTAACTTTATTTTTTCCAGATGGATTGCAAAATTTCCCAACATCATTTGTAAAATTGGTCAGCCTTTCCTCACTGGTTTGAAATGCCACTTTAATCATATTCTAAATAGATCAGTTTTATTTTTTAAACCAGAGCTTAAAAACTGTAAAGGAAATGAAGTAGAGAACAAAGACATGAAAAGCCAGCAAAAAATCCACATTAAGTTAAAGTTGTGCACACACTATTTAATGCATATAATAAAATACAAAGGCCACTAATAGCAAAATAGTATAAATATAAATACTCCAGAGAAAATATTCTTATATGGTATTCTAGTAAGAAAGATTCAGAGGATGGAATGGATACTCATAAAATATAAGACCGTAGCAGTTAATTATTCAAACATTGTGTAAAGTTACTCCCTGCATATGGAAAGTTATTCGAAGCCTCAAAGCTGTAAACATCCTCCAGCTGCCTAGTTTAACCCCAAATCAGATGTTTCTGAGAGCAAATCAGAATGTCCACTGAGTAAAAAGCAAATTCTGAAATTAAAAAAAAAAAATAACAATCCTCTTTTCTTCTTGTAATTCAAGACTGTTTGGTTTTTCATTTGCGTCTCTGAGTCTCTGTAGTATATGTTACCATCCCTCTTCCTTGGCATCGGAGGAGGGCTAAAGTGGACAGAGACCTGGCATCTGCAATTCTTTCGCTCTTTTAACAGGAAAAGCTGGTTAAGAATTATCAAGAATTAAATGTCAAACAGATTATTACATTCAACTCCGAAACCTGGATAGAAATCTTAAGGCATGTGCCCCTGCAAATGCATGGCTCTCCAGGGCTTTGAAAAGTTTCAATTAAATAGTTGACAATTAGTATTATAATAGTGAATCCTGATATTCCTTGGTCATATCTATATGGTTCTGTAAGGCCTGAAGTGCTATTTGTTAGTGGAACTAAAATGGAGCCAAGAGTAAATTTATATCAGACTCTCCACTGGAACATTATAAAGAATGTTACTGGCCAATTCAAAATTTTATTTTATTATGCTATTGATACAGCTTAAATAAAAATTAAAAGAATAATCAAAGATAAAGACAGTTTACTAATATTACTATGTCAAGTCATGTCCTTTGAGAGTCATCCAGTAAGGGCAAAGGAAACGCACAAGATGATCATGAGGTGCGTTTTCACGCAGTATCATTGAAACATGCACATTGCGTTTTCTTTTACAAGTAGAATGATATGTTTTTAGGAAGGATATTTGAGTGAGCTTTAATCAAGCAATTAAATATCAACAAAGGTAATAATAGCAACAGCACCAACAGCTACAAATAAGCCATTTTCCTCAGGGGTTGGGGATTAATCTGTTGTGTGTCTGGGTGAGGGGTTATGATAGACGGGATGGCTTGCATCACATGATACAGGTGATGTAAGCAAGTTATCTTATTACAAATAAAATGTAAATGTAAACAAGTCCCAGGATGTCAACACATGGGAGGTAATTGATGTTCCAGCCACCTTATAACAAACACTTAGATGTTTTGAAACATTACATTATTTAGCATTCCACACTAAAAACAGGCAATTAACTGAATAAATCTGTACTATTTCATCAGGAGTCTTAGGACTGGCTATCATATAATTTAGGTTTAGGGTTTTTTTCCCGAATAAACTAAAGGAATGCAGATTGGTTTTTTTTCCTACTGTAAAGGCAGCCAGTCTAAGCGGGTGGGAGTACTGGCAGCTAGGTTAACAAATGCTGCCCTAAGCAGATTTTCCTGGAAAACCTTGCAGAGCCTGTGTCTATTTTTGCCACTATTAATTGCCAAGATGGTCCTGGATGCTCTTTGACTTCCTGACCCTCTAAATAAAGCTAGACTTTAGACAGACTTTTTATTTCTCAGGCCAGCAGAAGAGTGCTAATTACAAAATACTTTAATTTAAACACTAGAAACTCATTCACGAACCCAAGCCAAGTCTCAGATTTGAAAGCATTTAAAAATATCCTTGCAACAGCCGTACTACTTTATACTTTATCTATTTTTAGGGCCTCAGTGTTTGTTTTGCTGGAAGAAAAAAATTAAAACATGAAAAGTATGCCATGAGCAAATCTGCAATAATAAGCAGCACATACATGTTGTGGAAGAAAATATTCAACATAAAGCAGTCAACATAAAAACAGATTCTGCTGAGGCATTTTTATAAATAGCAGTTATTATTTTGCTTTCAACTGCTGAGCACTTTAAATAACATGCCCTTAAAAGTTGTCAAGTGCTCTATTTCATATAAATATCATTTCTTGATCTTAACTTTCATGAAATTATTATGGAAAATTATAAATGTATTCCATTAGTTCCATGTGTCATTTTACAGTCATTATATTGTTAAAATTAGAAGCACAAGGAAGAAATAAAAACATAACAATGGCGCTGAAGAAGCCATTTATGAAAAAATATGCATGACTCTGTATAAAAACAAAATCTGTTGACAAAAGTTTCTATAAAATATTTCAAATAGGTATCATGTCACCCAGAGATTTACAGATAAAATTGTCCCAACTGGCTGTCAATAGGTCATAAGAAATGAAGAGCATACCCTACTTAAATGTCCCTTTGAATTCTCGAGTATACTAATTTGGGGTAATTAGGTTTTGAACCCAAAACAACAGTTCTGGAACTGCGCGCCTCATGTAATTACTGCGATACACCCGAGCAAATTTTCACACTGTATCTTTAAAAGCAAAAATCACTTTAAAAGGTTCTGAATCACCTCCATCTGGAAAGTATAGAGGTATGTAAAGGAAAAGGATGGCTATTTCAATACTAGGAAAATGAAGTCTTAATGCAAGAAAATAAAGCGAATTGCCTGATTTCCACCACGGGGTAGCACATTCCGACTCCCGTGACTCAACAAGAGCTGTTGGCCGTGGGTGGGGCTGATGCAATCCTCCATCACCATGTTCCCTGAGACCAAAGGCCGCCCCCAGTAGTGGCGGTTCAGAGAAGCTGCAGCTTTGTTCGCTTCTGTGGCAGACACCAGAAACCATGGTAACACTTACAGGGCCCGAAACACCTTTATTCATTGCTTCAGAGCTTCTCTGCCTCAGCCCACATGATTCGACTCGGCAATATAGAAAATGGTGAAGTAGGGTTCAGAAAAATACTGACGAGCACTGCAAATCATGTTCAGAGTAGAAATTGTGACTTTGCTAGCATTTCACCAGTATTTCCTGCCTCGCAACTAACAGATGCGTAACCAAAATGGCTTGCTGTGAATTGTGTAGCATCCAAGCCAAAAGCAATAAAATTTCTGTAAGAGCATATGCGCCATGGCAGAATACATCAGCCCAGAAAAATGATTTTCCTGGGAAGGCCTGTGCAGCGATGAATAGGGCTCTCTATGATACGGAAGCTGGGCAGAGATTTTCGCTGCTTCCAGCCCACAGTGAGGTAATTTTAAAGGCCCTTTTCCCTTCATTTGTTCTGCATTCACTGAATGTACATTTTTTGATGTCAGAGGGACATTGCAGAAAAGATCACACAAAATAGTCTGACAATGGAGCCAAAGTTCAAAGCTTCTCTATTTTCAGGTAACAGCCGCGACAGTTTGTCTGCACTAAATCTTTCGAGGGCATGTCACTGTAACCCCTTCCATAGCTTTTCAAACAGTTCAAGACAAACAAATCACTTAGTCGTTGAGCAACTGTAACATCTGATACCATCACACAGAAGTTGTAGCAATAGTCACTAATCAAAGTTTCTTCCATTCCGTTGAAAAAAGAAAATTCCTCGGCTTTGGTTTAAGATCACCTTTTTATGCTCTTTTGAAAATTATTATATGCCAAGGTTGGGGGAGAAAAAGGATCCTCCCTATAAGAAGAACCAGAGAGTCAGGTTCTAGCCGAAGACCGCTGTCAGTCAATAACTATGGGGTGAGGTGGGAGTCCTCGGAGGTGACTGGGGAGCCCCTCAAAGGAATAGCCAGGCCTTCCTTAGACTCGCTCTGCCAGTCCCGCAGAGAGGGCCCACTCTCAGAGGTCTGTCCCCCGCAACGGTGTTCTCCTTTTGGGGCTTCTGACTGGCTTCTCAACGAAGCACGGACTGCCAATGCCAGCACCACCAAGCGGTAGAGCTGCAACACCACCACGAGGAAGTTCTTCGCGGCAAAGAACACCAGCATCTGATTGATGACTCTGAAATACGTCATCAGTATGAGACGCACGACAAGGAAGGGCCCATCTTGTATGAAGACGCTGATTCCGATGTTCCACAGATCCGCACTGTACTGGCAAAAGAAGAGGCTGGGAAATCCCCTCTCTGTCACAGACAAGGGGCACACGACATTCTGTACTGAAAACACAAGACCGACTAGTTACTATCTCTCTTGGAAGCATAGACATGTAAGACGATGACATGGGGACAAGTCATTAACCATGGGGGCTGTGCAAATAATAATTCTATGATTTAATTACAGAATGGAAATCAAATGGAATTATCCAGTAATTTAAATCTGGGTGGAACAAGTAAAGCACCCTGCCCTGTGGCTTGCATCCATGTAGGAAATGTAAGATCATGTAATTCTTACCCTGGGCAAAGCACAATTAAATAGATTCTAGGAACCAGGCATGGTCCCAAGTGCCCATAGCCCAAGCTCCTTGTGAGGCTGAGGCTGCACCATGAGGGGAATAAAGGAAACTGCCATTGTGATCCTGGGGTCCACAGTGTAAGGAGCCCTCAGAGTTGCATGATCAAGGCTTCAAGTCAGGAAGCATGACTGTCGCATTTTCCAGCAGCGAGTTGCTGGCGTGGTCACTTAAGACTTCCTAGGCCACAGTTTCTTCCTTTGAAAACTGGGATAACAATCATATCTGTGAGGAGAGGGGTCCTTATTCATTGACTCATTTTGTTTCCATTAGAATAACAGCCCTGCTTTCAGCCCACTTTTTCCTTCAATCTTCTCCTTAGGATCACAAATGATTTGTTTGATTGATAAGCTTGGGAAACCAAGCAAAGTGTACATGGCTCTGATCATTCTACATTCTCTTTTTAGGATCTGTTAGTTTACACACTCAGTCATGTGTGCAGATTGTGCTGTGAAGATTCAAGTGCTTATATTCAAATTCAAACTTAATTCATGTGAAATGTATTTTTCAAATGATGGAGGAAAAAAAGTCCTGAATAAATGCCATTGTTATTTTATTTTGTCCTAATTCCTTGTGCTTTTGTTTCACAGTTTGCAAGAAAGACTGAATATAATTACTGATTTTCCAGTTAAACAAAAGGAGGTCCAATCAACAGAAGAAACTTTTGTCTTAATTTCTCAAATGTAAATTTAATTCAGGGTCAAGGACAGAAAATAATCCTTTTATAATAATGAAGCCTTCCATTTGGAGTTTTCAAACAATGAATGCCTTCGTTTACTGGATCCTGCAAATATTATGAAGCTGCTTTGATATGGATGAACATAATGTACTGTTTGTTGGAAAATACAATAATGATTTAGTCAGAGGTAACATTTGGTCTTTGTTTTTCAAACAGCTGCATAACATTATCACCCCTGAAAGTTTACAAAATGTCTTTCTTAAATACAAATTTTCTTAGCAAGGCAATAAACCACAAGATACGGGAGGGTGAGGATCAGCAGAGTGAAAGACAAAAGACGAACCAAGGTAAGATCAATGGTAGCCTTTCCGAAGAAATGAGGGCCAGGAAATGGCTCCCAAAGGACTTTCTAACGGTATTAACTCAATATCTAAAATGATGGCACTTAATATTCTGTAAGTGGACACCAGCTTGATCAATGAATGTAGCATACCTTCCAGAGCACACTATGACAAAATGTGTGTGTGTGTGTTACTGACATATATTTGTTTGTAATTATTAATCAGTGATCTTGTTTTTGGTATTTCTTAAAAGCCACAGCAAGTTTTTCCATCCATTCTGTTAAGAATTCCAAAAAGTGAATGCTATGTTTAAAATGGCCTCAGACCTCTGAGCTTACAAAAATGAACCAAAAAAGATGGAGAAAAAAGTTCATATCCCTGTCCTAAGGGTTAATTCTAATCCTGAGGCTGTCAAATAGGGCGTCATAAAAAATAAAAAGTCAGGCTGAGGAAAATGTGATTATTAATTTCTAGAATTTCTTTGGAGTAAAGTGACATTCAGGAGAATTCTCAAATCAAAATTCCAGGGTTCCAAGAAGTTTTGGGATGACCCCAGATCAACACTGCTCAATTGAACTTCCTGTGGTGGTAGAAGTGTTCCATATTACTGCTGTCCAATATCGTAGCCATTGTGGCAACTGGGCGCATGAAATGTGGCTAGTGTGACTGACAAATTGGATTTTTAATGTTTTAAATTTTTAATTTATTTTAATTTAAAGAGCCATGTTATTGGTGGGTCCCCTGTTGGACAGTGCAGCTCTAGATCATCACTAGTATAAATTGCCTGAGAAACAGATTATGTCTTACAAAATCTTAGAGATTTATGTTTTTATTAAAGTAAGACCAATGGAATTCCAGGGACCACCAATGAGGACAATTTTGACTGCTTCTATGCCTTCTGAAGTTCCAATACATGGGTCTGACAAAAGAATGAAAATTACTTCTTACAAATAATGAGAGATAAAACTTTTATGGCAGCAACTTGCTAAGTAAACGGTATATTACTGAGTCATGACAAGAATATTCAACCCTAGTGACTATGATTATCATCCCTATTACATGGATGAAAAAAACTGAGACACAGATGTATTACCTGGTTTGCAGGAGGCCTTATAAATCATAACTGATGGAACTGCTGTTTGAAGTAAATATAACACTGTGCAATTATCTGCTCTACTATCTTAAGCTCACCGTGTACCACAGTGGATCCACTCTTCTTGGTTTTACTAAGTTTCAATCTACTTTCCTTCTAATCTGAACTAGAACTAACACTGGGATATAGACATGAAGATGCTCTCACTTGCCTTCTTAGCTTTAGCATAGTTTATAATCAAGAGGTGTAATTTTCTTTTCTTTGCACAAACATCAAGATACTTACCTGCCAGGTCAAGTGGAAACTGCAGCATGCTCCAAGTCCATATAACAAGGATGGCATAGACTAGTGCAGGGCTATTCCTGGAAAACAGACCAAATTTTAAATTTGTAATAAAAAGTATGATCCCATGAGGAAGAGAAAAATCTTCTCAGCTCATTTTTTAGTATATCTTTAATAAACCTCTTGTGGCCAAAATATCCAGTGATTTAATAAATCAGTGAAAAAATTTCTTGCATGATAGTAATGGAATAATAAAGAAGTGAAATATAAATAATCAGAGACTTAAAACCCAATGTATGCATGAATTATGACAAAGCCTCTTGGTCTCTTATTGCTGTCTTTAGTTTTACCAAATTATGGAAACATTATGGGAGGGAAATGATAGGGGAGGAAATGTAGCTATTGACATGGATATTCAAATGGCTGATTTCAAGGAATGTCAGCAGGGGAAATTAATAATTATTCTAAGAAACCAGGAATCTAATTGAAAAGATATTTCAAAAGAGCTAAATGATGCTCAAAAATTAAAAACACAACATTGAAAGAAAATTGTCATTAGATAGGGAAAAGTAAAGAGATAAATCTAATAAACGAAGATTTATACCAGATAGTAGAATGTAAGGCAAGGAATAAGCCTGTTTCATTCACCACTGTATCCTCAGTGCCTAGAACAGTGCTTGATGGATAACAGGCATTCAACATATATTTGTGGAAGAAATGGTTGAATGCACAAAAGCAGAGTCTATACTCAGACCAACATATGAATGTCCTAGACCTAGGAAAATGGTCATGAAGACTACAATCAGAAAGAATAGAGGATAAATGTGACCCTTTTTAACATCCTTTGCATTTCTACGATACAGAAATGCAAAGGATGTTAAAAAGGGTCACATTTATTTTTAGCAAAGATAGGAAGTCATCCATTTGAGCTTGGTGGTGTAATAACAGATTTTGTTTCCATCTTGTCAAGAGAGATTTTCAGATTGGAGAAGTCTGAAAAGCATCAGGGAGGAGTAATTGAAACCAAAAGAAATGAGGTGATTGTAAGGAATATCTTTAAATGCTTCAAGTGTAGAGGCATTAAATGCAAAATTGAATCTTTAAACTCTGAGAGAATTTGTAAATGAAGTTTCTACACCATCATTATCTGTTTTGGCAGTTAATGGTGGAGACAAGGTTGATGATAGAAAAATAAAGTCTTATCTTTCAAAATGAAGCAGAAATATGTCTTAAAGTGCAAAAGGCACATTTACTATTAATCTCTGTTAGATTATAAAAATTATTCTTTAAAAGATTTCTGAGAGCCCTTTTAGAAACAGACAGATATTACAAAGTGTCATCACAGCTTCTGTGAGAAATATTGCACTCAACTAAACTTAGCTCCTTTTTTCTAAAAAATATAGTTAGGATTACCAAGCAGGTAAAGCTGTAAAAGTTGATGACAGACATTCAGATTTAAACTAGGTTTCTGAAAAAGTCTCCCATAGTGTCCTCATTAACAAAACTAAGAAATATTCCAGGTGTGAATACTGTTAGATGGATTCCTGTGTAAATGACTCCCCGTAGGGAGACTCTCCAATGGGTTGCTGAAGGCTGTGCTTTTGATTCTTTTCTACTTCACATTTTATCATGACTTGGTTGACATTGATGGAAGGCTTCTCATATGCACATATGGCATGGACCGTGGATAGAAAACCAGTACCCTGGAAGACACAATCAGGATTCCAAAAGAAGTAACTGGATGGCCTAGATTAGAATAGAATTGGATATAAGAGATAGCATTTCACAGCAGCAGCCATAAAAAAAGGGCTCAAAGATTTTCCCTTACTATTATCTAATTATGAGTCCACAGTATGACAAAATTTACAATTTACCAAAATCAAATAAAATCATAGGTTGCTTCACAAGAAATATAATGTCTAAAATTTTAAATGTAAATGCCTTGGGAATTCAGACTATCACTTTTCCCTCTTTACACTGTCAATATCTATACACAACAGATCTTCAATAAGTGCCTGAATTTTTAAATAATTTTATATGCAGTTTCTGATTTCAGACGTACACGCCAGGCAGTTTTCTATGTTTAACTCTATGATCACAATCCTCATACCAACTCAACAAAGTAGACACAATTATTATCTCTATTTTACCAAGGAGGTGACAGAGACTTGGGAAGTTTGTCCAAAATAATCTGGTTATGAGTGTTGAGAGCAGAAATCAAAACTAGACAGCTGATTTCAATATCCACCCTTTCTACCATTACATTGTATTATTTCCATGAATGAAATGGAAACTTTTAGTTCTCCTCTATTCTACAATGTTCAGAACATACCTGAAATATTATGTGTGGTGCTTCATGTTTTAGGAGAAACATTTATAAAGTTTCCTGTACCAAAGGGGAAAAACCAGAATGGTAAAGGAATTCAGAGTCATGATCTATGTGAAATAGTTCAAGAAACTGAAAACTAGAGAAAATTCCTTAGAAGTTTTATTTCATATGTTTAAGGGCTATAGTGTGGAAAAGGAATGAAACATTTCTTTTGACTTGAGATGTCCAATTCAGGCTCAAAGGTTTTCAGTTGTATCTGTAAGAATTCAAATTTCATCACAATAGCAGAAAGTAGTTTCTAATAATATTACCTCAAATAGAACAAGTTGCCCCTTGGGGTTAGTATATCTTCTATCAGTGGAGTTTTTCAAACAAAGCCTATAGAAAAATTTGTTAAGGATATTTTGGCGAGGATTTTTCAATAGATGCAAAAGAAATTTTTCACAAGATCGTTACTTTTGAAGTTTCATCTAGTTCAAAACTTCAATAATTCTACCAAAAACTATGTTCAATTTGCCTGTGACGCAGTAGAAAGCAGTGGCAAAGCAGGGGGCTTTGGTGCCAAGAGACCAGAGTTCTAACACCAGCTCCAACTCTCACTGAAGAAATAGGATGTGAACTCTAATTCCAGATTGATCAGTTATTAGTTATATGAATATGAATTAGTAGTTTAACATCTGTATACTTTACCCATTTATATTGTGAAGAATACAATATTAATAGTTATTGGATTATATGATAATTTTATTAAGTATATTATTTAAATATGTCACACATATAAATCTCCTAGAACAGCATGTGACACAAGGTATTATGGTAGATCACTACAAGTTAGTTATTTTTGGTTTCATGTAATCTTGAGACTTTCTTAATTTTCCTTGCCTGATATGCCTTTGCTTATAAAATGGTGATAATAATGCTATTTACTTCATAGTGTGAATGTAAAGGCAAAATAACTTATTAAATTAAAGCATTTAAAACCTCTTAGCACACAGTGAGTGATAAACATTACATAATTGTAGCAGTGGTAATTTTACTGGTATGTCAACACACTTCTTAGAATCTTTATATATTATTCATCATCCTACAAAATAGGGATAAATGATATACTAAGCCTAGCCCTAAATGAATCCAACTTTAACCACACAATAATGAATGCAAGCTTTTTGAATATGCATATATTATCTATGCACACACAAAATATGGAAGAATGTGGATGCTGACATACTAGTAAGACATACTAGTAAAATTATCAAACACAATTTTGGAATAGTAAGTCAAAAAATTTTTAAAGCAGGCAAATATGAATTACTAGATTAGACAGTAAAAATTCTCAACAAGGTTAAATGTTAGAATGTAAATAAATCAGGGATGTTAATGGCAAACACTGAAGATCTGCAAAGGAATTTTGGGGGTGGATTTATTCACCACTGTCCCCATGTATGTAATCTCCTTCACAAATGTCAACTGAGAAGTATGTAAGTAGACAATGAACTTGATTCAGAGACCGACAAAAAAAAATCTTGGGAAGTTTAATTATTGACATTAGTATCATGTTTCTATTTGAAAAGCTAGGAACTGGCATTTGGCATATCAGCACACTCAATCTGGTGGTTGAAAATAAAAATAAAAAGTCATATTTTGCCAATTTGCTTAGCTATTTCTTTTTGGAAGTGTAAATATCCTTGTAGAAAAGAGAGAATCAGTGGATAGAATTTGTCTAGTTTCTTTTTTAATGACAAATACAATCAGAAAAGGAAAAAATAATTAAAAAGGAAGAAAAAATTAAGTATTAACCTATCCTAGAAGAAATATTTCTCCATCTCTTCCAGGTGAAAGAGAGATTGGCCTTAACTCTGCAAAATAAAGAGAAAACACAATGTAAACATAGGAAGAGTCTCCTTTGAATGGTCAAGTAATCACAGTGAAATGTTAGTAATGCTGTGAGAATAAATGATCTATTATTATGTTGGAGGGGAAAAAAAAGACTGCACAAATTGATCTCCAAAGATGTAAATGGCCAGGGAGCTCTTTGTGGCAATGATGTTGAAATTCTGACTTATGAAAATTTTGGAAGGTGGCTATAGCAAAACGAAAAGGTCAACAAATCCTCTTTCCAACAAACATGTATAATTCTAAGAAATTTGTCAAAACAACCATCAGGGCTTGGAAAATCAACCAAAGGCAAACAACAAATTGAGTAACATTTATTTGTGAAAAACTAGCCAAACTTCAAGTAAGAACAGTGGTAATCTGAAGCATTCTTACCCATATATTCATTCCCCTATCCCCAACTTGGCTATGTTTGTTTTTTGTTTTGTTTTGTTTTGTTTTAATTGCACTGAATGAAGTTAAACAGATGAGGAAGAAGTTATTCAAGACTATTGCAATGCAGGAGAAAAGATTAAACTGAACTCTGCTAAAACAAAAAGTAGCAGAGTTTTCAAAAACTGGGGTGACCTACTTGAACAGTACTGGAGAATGTCAGGATGGGGGTTAGTAAATTTGATTAGGCCACTTGTGTTTGGTAATTGGCACTTTTCAAAGTAGGATCTTACCCTCTCACAGAGGCAGGGAGATAGGGGCTCCGTCTTTCATTAAGACTGCATTTTAAGAGATGGCTCCCAGGTCCTTGAGAAAGATATTGTTGGATTGCAAACTGGCAAGAGGCTGGAAAATGTACATCTTAAAGGGACAGAAATAGAATTTATGATATCAAGTTTCTTTTCATAAATCCTCTATGAAAAGATAAGGTAGGGACCTATATTCAGAAAAAAGAATGTCTGAAGTTGATTCAAGTTGTGGGAATGGTAAGACTATCTTGATCAGTTAAAGTGGTAATTTTTACCAGTGACAGCTTTAGAGTGGAGGATGAAATCTCACACTCAGCAGTGAGTCAATAAAAGTAACAAACTTGATTGGAAATGATTTTAAAAATCTGTAGCTTGCTACTTTGAGATTGCAATCCCAATTGGAGTGAATAACAAACTAACTTTAAATTTAATAGAGAGATTCTTAAAAGGAGAGCTATAGAAGGGCTAGATGAATATTCCTGTAAGCTTGGCTGACTGAGAAACTGCAGGCATGTTCAGGGAAGGCCCAAAAGGGCCTAGTGAAAATCAAAAGCTGAGGCAGACATGAAAATATCTTGAACTCTCAATGTGCTACCCACTCCATACACAGATCTTCAGGGAGCAGAAGTCATAAGGGCTCACGGTAGTTGATTACAATCTGCCCAAATTACTGGCTGATCAAAAACTACATAGTTATAGGTGTAACCACTAAGATGTCAGCTAAAAATAAAACTAGGAATTTTTTGAAAATCTAAGACATCAGTGACTACAATCCAAGGAGATTTAACAATTCAATTTTGCATACCTAAATACAGAGCCCCAAAATGCATGAAACAAAAACTGAAAGTATTTAAAAGAGACAGTATTTAGACATTCCAACAATTACAATGGAAGATTTCAGTATTCTACTTTCAGTAATCAATAGGACAACTAGACACAAAATCAGTGAGGATACAAAAGAGTTGACCAACACTATCAACCAATGTGTGTAACTAACATTTTATAAAACTTCCACCCGACACCAAGTAAAAACAAATTCTTCTCAAGTACACACAGATCTCCAGATAGGCTACATAGTAGACCATAAAGTAAGTCTCCACAAATTTAAAAAGATTGAAACAATTTAAAGTAGATCCTCAGACTAAAATAGAATTAAAGCAGGAAACAACAGAAAACAGTCTAAGGGATCCCCATATGCTTGGAAGTTAAACAGTCAATTTCTAAACAACCCATGTCAAAGAAGAAATCACAGAAAAAAATGTAAAATATTTTGAACTGCATTAAGTAAAAAAAAAAAAAGACATATCAAATGTATGAGATGCTGGCAAAGCAATGCTTAGAGGAAAATTCATAGCTTTAGATATCTATAATAGAAAAGATGAAAGGTCTCAAATATAATAGAAAATACGAAAGATCAGTAATCAAATATTGCCTCTGAAGAAATTAGAAAAAAAAGAAGAGCAAATTAAATCCAAAACAAGCATAAGGAAGGAAAAATTAAACATCAGAACAGAAATCAATGAGGTGGAAAACAGAATAACAATAGAAAAATCAATAAAACCAAAGGCTGTTTATATTTAAATAACAACAAAATCAATAAACCTGACCAAACCAAAAAAGTAAATAACAGCCCTTCCTCTCACCCCCTAAAAAAACAAGAGAGAAGGCAGAACTTGCTAAACTCAAGAATGAAAAGGAGGATACCAAACGTCACTCCACAGAAATTAACACATGTATAGTGAATATTATGGACAATTTTATGACAAAAATCTACAACTTAGATAAAATGGAAAAATTCCTAGGAAGGAAAATGTAACCAAAACTGATTTAAGAAGAAATAGAATATCTAAATAGACCTATAAAAAGTAATAATATTAAATTGATAATTTAAAAAATCTTCCCACAAAAAAAAAACAAAAAAAACAAAAAAGAAAACCTTAGTCCAGATGGCTCCTTAGGTGAATTATATAAAATATTTAAAGAAGAACTAAGACCAAACCTATGTAAAATCTTTGAGAAAATAAAGAAAGGATGCTTTTCAAGGTATTTGATGAAGTCAGCATTACCAAAGATAGAAAAAGATATCATTAGAAAAGTATACTACAGATCAATATGCCTCATAAGCAAATGTTAGCAAACTGAATCCAATAACATATAAAAAATATCACAGACTAGGTACAGTGGCTCACACCTATAATCGTAGCATTTCAAGAGGCTTAGATGGGGGGACTGATAATAGGAGTTCAAGACCAGACTGGTCAAAAAAGGGAGATCCCATCTCTACAGAAAAATAAAATAAATTAACCAGGTGTGGCACGTGCCTGTGGTCCCATCTGCTTGGGAGACTGAAGTGAAAGGATTTCTTGAGCCCAGGAGATCGATGCAGTGGTGATCACACTGGGTGGTGCCTGGGTCTGGGCTAATGGGCAACACTTTGTCTCAAAAAAGAATAAAAGTTTATATGTTATAATAAAGTGGAGTTTATCTCCGGGAGTCATGGTTGTTTTAATATTGGAAAATTAATTAGTGTAATATACCATTTTAATAGAATAAAAGACAACCAACACATAATTATCTCAATAAAAGCAGGAAAAGGATTTAACAAAATTTAACACTGACCAAAAAATAATTCTCAATAATCTAGAACTAAAAGGGAATTTCTTCAAACTAGTAAAGGGCATCTATACAAAATTCACAACTACTATCATCTTCAACAGAGTAAGATAGAATGCTTATCTCTTGAGATTGAAATGCTCACTCTTACTACTTCTATTTGACTTTGAAGGACATTCTTGCCAGTGCAATAAGGCAAGAAAAATAAATTAAAGGCATACAGATTAGAAATAATCAAAACAGTCTGTTCACAAGTGGCATGATCCTATAGAGAGAAAACTTAAGGCATCAAACTAATAAGCAAGTTTAGCATGGTTGTAGTAATAGATCATCATATAGAAGTAAACAGTGTTTCTATTATAGCAGTGAAAATAAAATTTTTAAAAATTCCACTAACAAGACCATCAAAAAGAATAAATACTTAGGAAATAATTAAGCAAAGCAGTACAAGACTTGTACACTGAAAATTACAAAACATTGCTGAGAGAAATTAAGGAACATCTAAATAAAGGACAAGACATTTTATGTTCACAGATTGGAAAATTTAATATTGTTAATATGACAATTCTTCCCAAATTGATCTTCATATTCAATTTATTCTTTACCAAGAACATGGTATTTTTTTTTAATTTTTTTAACCTTTTTTTAGAACTTGAAAAGAGAATCATAACAATTATATAAAAATGCAAAGCACCTACTATAGCTAAAACAAATTTTAAAAGAATAATTATGGAAGACTTACAATATGCAATTTCAAACTCACTCTAGCTACATAATCATGATAGTGTGGTATTGGTATAATGATAAACATATAAAGCAATGGAACACAATAGAAAGTCTTGAGAAAAACCTTTACATCTGTGATCCATTGATTTTTTGACAAAAATGCCAAGACAGTATAATAGGAAAAGAATCCTTTCAACAAATGGTATTGGGAAAATTAGTCTCAGCTGGAACAGGACAGTGCCAAAAGTGAAAAATGAACTTGGAGCCTTACCTCCCACTGTACACAAAAATTATGTAAAAACAGGTATTAGAAATAAATGTAAGAACTAAAACATAGCTCAGACTGGGTGATTTATACAGAAAAAAGGATTTAATGGACTTACAGTTCCACATGACTGGGGAGCCCTCACATTTATGGGGGAAGGCAAGGAGGAGCAAATCACTTCTTACATGGATGACAGCAGGCAAAGAGAGCTTGTGCAGGAAAACATTTTAAAAACCATCGGCTCTTATGAAACTCATTCACCATCACAAGAACAGTGCAGGAAAGACCTGCCCCCATAATTCAATCACCTCCCACCGGGTTCCTCCCACGACATCTGGGAATTGTAGGAGTTAACAATTCAAGATGAAATTTGGGTAGGAACACAGCCAAATCATAACAATAAGAAAACAAAAGAAAGGGTATTTCTCATTTAGGGTTAGGAAAAATATTTCCTAGATATGGCATCAAAAATGTGAAAGAAAATATTAATAGATTTGAACTTCATCAAAATTTTAAAAACATGTTTTTCAAAAGACAACATTAAAAAATAAAAGAACATGCTGTATACAGGGATGAAATACTTATATTTAGATATTTGATAAAGGACTTGTATCAAGGATATATAAAGAGCTCTTACAACTCAATAAGAAAAAGACAATCCAATAAAACATGAACAAAAAATTTCAACAGTCATATCACCAAAGAAGATATATGAATAGTTCATAATACCATGAAAAGATGCTCACCAACATTAGTTGTTAAAGAACTGCAAATTAATGTCCCCATAAGATATCACTACACATTTGCCAGAAGGATATAATAAAAAAAACTGGGGGAAAAACAATTGTTGATAAGGATGCAGCAAAAATGGAATCCTCATACATTGCTGGTAGAAATATAAATTAATAAGGCTATTTTAGAAAAATCTCTTCAGATTATTAAAAATTAAACTTGTACTTAACATGCAACCAGTCATTCCACTCTTAGATGTCAGCCAAAGAGAAATGAAAACACAGCCAGGCAAGAGTCTGTCAGTGAATGCTCATAGCAACATCATTCTTAATAGCAAAAAGCTGAGAGTTCTCCACATGTACGTCTACTACTGAATGGATAAGCAAAATGGGTATAAGCATTTAATGGAACACTATTTAGTAATTAAAGAGGAGCTAAACATGAAACAACATGGATGAATCCCAGAAACATTATGCTACATTAAAAAGCCATACACAAAAGAGCACACATTTTATAATTCAATTTCCATGACATTTCTAGGAAAGAAAAATCCACAGAGCATAAAGTATATCAGTGGTTGCCTGCTAAAAGTAAATATTGGCCTGTAATCCCAGCACTTTGGGAGGCCTAGGAGGGCAGATCACCTGAGGTTGGGAGTTGGAGACCAGCCTAACCAACATAGAGAAACCCCATCTCTACTAAAAATACAAAATTAGCCAGGTGTGGTGGCACATGCCTGTAATCCCAGCTACAGAGGAGGCTGAGGCAGGAGAATCTCTTGAACCCAGGAGGCGGAGGTTGTGGTGAGTCGAGATGGCACCATTGCACTCCAGCCTAGGCAACAAGAGGGAAATGCCATCTCGAAAAAAAAAAAAAAAAAAGCGAAGATTGACTGCAAACAGCCACACGAACCTTTTGGGAGTGATGGAAATGTTCTAAACCTGGATTGTGGTTATGGATAAACAAATCTATAATTACTAAATATCATTAAACTATAGAATTACAGTTAAACTTTGTTATTTAAACTATAACTTCATAAAGCCGTTAAGAAAAAAATTGAAGAATCAGGATTTACAAGCCCATGTAAATGCATAAAACAGGCAGATGAACTTTAATGTGAGCCAAAGGAAGGACGTGTATCTAATAAAAAATAGAATTTGACATACTAGCTAGAATATAGGGGAAAGATTTAGACATTGTGATAATGCAGATAACATTGTAGGCTTCATCCTAAATCTATAAGCCCAAACTATGGAATAAAACATTAGAGAAAAATTAAATGTAATAATAGGCAATGCTGAGTAGGCTACGATGAAGTGATTCTTTCTTCTATTAGATATAAATATCTTTTACTTATGTATTAAGATTATTCTTCATGATTATCCTCTTGAGCCCAAAAGCAAAGACTTCCCAGTGGGAAGGGATTAAGGGCCTCCTTCTTTGAAAAGATAGATATTTGCAGTGTCCATTCTTACGATATAGGTGAAACCCAAAATGGGAAATCAGAATGTGGAAGCTAATTTTTAGGAGAGAGAAAAATTTTTAATTATTTCCGGGATTTGACTTTGGGAGGGCTTTTGTGAGGATGGATATTTGAGTAATAGAGGCACATAGGACTTGAATGGGAATTACAGAAGGCTATTGTCACAATGTGATAATGTTGAAAATGAAAATGCCTTCAACCTGCGATAATGACAATTGAAAACAAATTTTAAAAGCATTAACCATTAAAGACTGTGATATAATGTATTGAGCTCCATTCAACATCAGCTTTCCTGGGATATTACACAAGTTTAAAATCATAAAAATATGTATTTATAAAGCATACAGATTAATATGTAGGTGAGAGGAAAGTAGGAGTATTTATGGTGTCTTGAAACATCAAGTGCTCCCTAAATTCTTGCTAAAGTGAGACAGTCTTGATTGGGATAAGACTGTGTGTCATTTTACTAACACTTGCTCGCAGTTTGTTCTCCAATCTCTGCCTAGCTCAGTGCTTGACACATATTAGATAACCAATCAGTGGTGGGTGAGTGAAAAAATGCCTTAAAATTTTCAAGGTTTGGGGGTTTTTGTTTATTTGGGGTTTTTGTTTGTTTTGCTGGGTAATTTAACTTTTATTCATGAAAGTATTCAATATTCAACCTTTATTGGAAAAAAGATCTATAAATTGCTCCTTGGTGCCACTTCTGGAAGGGACTACTAATAGTTCATTAAGATAACTGAGTTAGGCATTTCTTGCAATGCTATGACTGGCCCCACAAAACATATCCCTCCTTAATACCTCTTTTATTATCCTGTTCCCTCTCATCTTCCTAAATGTTCTGCATGTACATCTTTATTTCTACGTAGGTGGAGTTAATTATCTTTCTATTGTGATGTCCCTGTCACCATAGATGTTTATTTTTATATGCTCTGTCATGATTTCTTCATGTTTTTCTTGTGACAACATCAATTCCATTTGAAAACACAGGCTTGGCGCCATGGCTCACGCCTGTAATCCCAGCACTTTGGGAGGCCGAGATGGGTGGATGTGGATCACGAGGTCAGGAGTTCAAGACAAGGCTGGCCAATATAGTGAAACCCTTACTCTACTAAAAATACAAAAATTAACTGGGTGTGGTGTCCCGTGCCTGTAACCCCAACTACTCAGAGGCTGAGGCGGAAGAATCACTTGAACCAGAGAAGAGGAGGTTGCGGTGAGTCGGGGTCATGCCACTGCACTCCAGTCTGAGCAACAGGGCAAGACCCCGTCTCAAACAAACAAACAAAAAAAAAAAATAGAAAAGAAAATACATTATACAATGTGAAGCACTGACCATATGTATAACATTAAAACTACAGAACTAAAATCAACACTTTGAAGATAATGAATCAATTTAGATTGGTTTTAAAAGGATATGTCAACTTAATAAGCTATAAGAAAAATTAGTATAGATAAAACAGGAAATTATCTTGTAAAGGTAGCTCATGGTTATAAATATAATTTGTGCTATAATTGGGGTATTAAATTTACTTGGTAAGTTAGTGTATTTTGTTGAGCTTTATGTTTTGTTGTTTGAGAAACACAGCATAAAGTAAACTGTAGCATTAAAAGCCAGCCTCATTCCAATTTATTTTTATGGCATAGTGCAAAGCAACCCAAGCTTTAAGTACATTCAGGCACTGAGACTTAAATCCCTAATGGTAAGAAAGTCGTTCTATAAACGGATGTGATCATGGGTTCTGAGTTTATTTGCTTGTGGCAAAACAAAGAGTACCAACTCAATAAGTTTTAATTTATAGGCATCTACACCAGAAAGCCTTTGGGCACTTTGAACAAAACTGACTAAAAATAAAATTTAGTAAAATAAAATCTTATCTGCCCCATTCTCCATTTACACCAGGGAATGCAAATCCCCAAACGGATAGGGAGAGATTTTTCCATGTCTTCTCTCAGTGCTCTCGTAAATTATAGCTATGCTGTGTTCTCGGAGAGGATTTTATGCTTGGCTATGCTTCTGACACTTGGGAATGGAAAGGAGGAGCTGGGGATGGTCATTCCACTTCAGAAGGTTGTCAGAGAACCATGATTCTATCTAACCTGTGGTTGTGAAAACATGCAGAGCTTTTCTGTTCTTGTCCACAGGGAATATTATGTGTCCCTTTCTCTAGCAGATATCTCCCTTGTGTATTTAAAAAAAAAAAACATAAAGACTGTGCTGCTTTCTGATATGTAACTAAATAGCAGCAAATTTTCTGATCCTAACATTGCATATGAAATACACTGAAAATTCTTATTCATGTGAAATGCAAGTCACAGAACAAAGAGACAAGTGCATGGTCTTGACCTTGAAAACAAGGTGTTTTGCTGTAAAGAATGCTCACCTCACATTTTGTTCTTCCAGGGTCTCACTTGTGAATTCCAGTATGTCAGCGGCTGTCCCCACAAACATAAGAAGAAGTTGAGAGAGTTGATCTCGAGTGATCCCACCTCCAATGGGTAGAAGCCATCTTCCAATTATTAGCATTAACAGGAATGTCTGATGGAGTCCCAATGTCCAAACTTTCTCACATACTGTAGATAAGTTATTCACAAAAACTTTGGCCTGTTTAACAGAAATCCCATACAGACAGAAGGATTATGAGTCACCATATGAGAGAGAAGTATTTTCTTCACCATTGCTTTCAATCAGGAGTTTGCTTTTGTGGACCGTCATTTTCAGTAGTTATTCTTTATTTACCAAAGAAAGTAAAAACGCCTTTCAGCTGAATATTCGGAAAAAAAATAAAAAACTAATGTGGTCCTTAAGATGGGGGTGGCTATAACTAGCAAGTAATTTAAGCCTTAAACTTACTAGTGGGATTGGACCATATGGTATTTAAAGAACCAATTTTACAATGTTTTAAAGATCATGTCTCATTTTATTATACTGTGTAAGCAAAGAATAACACATAGCAAAGTTTTATAAAATACACATTAATATCATAAAAGTTTCCTATGTTTTTCTTTAATAGATTTTTAAATCTAAATGTACTAATGTTGAGATATTTGTAGCATTGCACAAATCTTCCCTTTTTTTGCCTTAAAACTATATTATATCTAAACATAAAAATGTAATAATGCTTATCAATTACCTAAATGTAAAGAAAGAGAACTATAAAATTATTATTTTTATTCTGAGTACTTAATATGTTATTCAATAATCCATAAGCTAGCAAGTAAATTTTACTCTGCCATTATCCTTAGATTCAGAGAAACTTACATGCCACTATATTCTGGATGACAACTCTTGCCTAATTACCTTTTAAATAAGTCTCAACATATACTATTGCCCCTACAAAGACTTAGGTCTTAAGTGGATAATGATTCCAACTTATTTATGCAAGTGACTTAACTATGCTTGTGCAAAATTCATTTACCTCTCTTCATCACTTGCTGATATCAAATGCACACGGGAGGATAAAAGACGAGGCACGATGCTATGCTGATTGAAACCATACATGAAAATCAATAATCTTCCATTTGTACACTTTCTTATATTACTACTATGAAACTTCACATACAACATATTTAATTAATACAGGAAGCACATTAGTAGATATTAATATATTTGATTGTCAGATAAAGAACTTAGAGAGAAACTAAGTGATTTGTCCAGAGTGATATAAATAGTGATTGGAGCATGAATTAGAAACCAAGGTTCATTCCATTAAACCTCACAGAACTAATAGTATGTCTTATTATTGAAAGTATGTTTCAGTGATTGGTGCCTTTTTCTTTTTAAATGGGTCATGGTCACTTTGCCAAATATCAGACTTATGAAGAAAAAGGAAGTAATTGTTTTGGATAGAAATCTCCATTTTATTGATAAACATCTACAAAATACATATGGTGGAGTTCCTATCTAATTCAATAAGACAAGAAAACAAAATAAAAGGTATAGGGATTGGGACAGAAGAAATAAAACTGTCTCTGTTCACAGTTGACAAAATTATCTGGATAGAAAATCCCAAAGAACTGACAAAAAAATAAACTCCTGGAACTAGTAAACATTTATAGCAAGGTTGTGGGATAAAAGGTTGATATACAAAAGTCAATCTCTTTCCTATATACTAGCAAAGAATAAATGAAGTTTGAAACTGAAAACAAAATGCCATTTTTATTGGCATCCCCAAAAATGTCATGTAAGTTTATCAGTTTTAACAAATGTGCCACTCTGGTGCAGGGTTTTGATGGATGGGAGGCTGTGTGTGAGCACAGAGGAAATGGGAAATCTCTGTACCTTCCTCTCAATTTTTGCCAGGAATCTAAAATTGCTCTTAAAACATTAAGTCTTAATACTATCATATCCTAATCTTTTAATTATATCATTCCTTCACAAATGTATATGTCACTCATTGTGCACACTTTATCCTCTTTAAGTGTTCCTTTATGATTCATATTAAATATATTTATTAATATATATAAAACATATCAATGTATATACTTATGCATGTTAAATATGTTTAATAATTTAAAAATATTATTATTTTGTGAATTCCTGAGCCAAACAATTGTTAGCTTCCTTCAGAAAAGAATTAGCGGGGAGAGGTGTATGGCATGTAATTAAAGATTATACCATGTCCACCATTTACTAGATCCTTTAATAAAACAGTGGAAAAAGCTCTCACCGTCTCAATGAGATCATCAGCTCTGTTGGTTTGTTCACTGGATGTCAGTGTTTGATTCAAGGCTTCTTTTCTGCTGGTATTCTGTGATGTTCCTTCAACCTGGAAGCTGCAATACTAAGAATGGGGTCAGGGAAGGCAATTACAGCAGAAAATTAGCTCAATAAGATAGAGCTCAAAATGGCTTCAATCTGTTCAAGAGATTATGAGCAGATATGCAGAGCTTATATACCACATGCATAAACATTTCCAAAAATCAAAATATAGGCTTGAGGTTGAAAACTACTTTTTAATCAATACGAAAGGAGCATCAACTACACAAATCTTATTTTTCCATAGGTCAATGAGGATGTAAATATTCTGAGTCATTGCAGACAGCTTTAGAATTTATAGATTGGTAACTAAGATTCCTTTATTGAACCCTGCAAGAATTTAAAACCAAACAAACAACCAGTGACAACAATAAAACATATATGATCCTGGTCAAGGAAACTACAGTGTTCTTTTTTTCTTTTACTACTTTTATTTTATGTTTTGGGGGTTCACGTGCAGGTTTGTTACATGGGTAAATTCCATGTTGTTGAGGCTTGGCGTGTGAAGAATCCCATCACCCAGGTAGTGAGCATAGTACTTGATAAGTAGCCTTCCAATTCACATTTCCCTCCATCCCTCCCCTCTCAAGAAGTCTCCGGTGTCTGTTGTTCCCACCTTTGTGTCCATGTGTATTCAATTTTTACCTCCCACTTATAAGTTAGAACATGTGGTATTTGGTTTTCTGTTCCTGTGTTAGTTTGCTTAGAATACTAGCCACCAGCCGCATTCATGTTGCTGCAAAGGACATGATTTTGTTATTTTTATGGCTGTGTAGTGTTCCACAGCGTGTGCCTATGTGTGTGTGTATGTGTGTGTATACAGTATTTTAAGAGTTTATTTCTTATCCAGAAAACTCTTTATTTAAAATATCATTTCTTAAGTAAACAATCCAAGCATTTTCAATTCTGCCTGTCAAGCACTGTAACAACCTAAAAAATTAGCATGTTCACCCACCAAAACATACATTTTAGTGACAGTTTAAAAGCCAATTTGGGTTTATGGAAAATTCAACAATACACATAAAAAATGGCATTTTCCTTTCTTGTTTCTTCATTTTGTATGAGAATTTCTGCAAGTGAATTGTGCATGATATTTATCCACCAGATGCTGGGAATCTAAGGGAAAGTAAGAGAAGGAAAAATTATATAAGAGAAGAAAGGTGTGGCACTTGAAAATGTAAATGTACCCAATGCATATTTTACAAACTGGTTTTAAAAAAAATGTTGAAGGTCTTTCAAACATCTGCAGTGCTAACGTATTTTTGAAACAACACACAGGCACCATCACCACCACTACAACCACCACACATCCATGATCACATATTTGTATTTAGAGGACTTATTTTTTTAAAAAATTAAAGCTGTAAGAAGTGTGTTTTTCTTAATTACTCTGGATACAACATTGACTATTCTATAAGTTACTTGAAAAAGCAGAAAAGAAAGTCTGCCAGAAGCTACTTTTTCTACTCTCTATCCAAACAACTAGTATTATGGTTGAAATGACAAGAATAATTAAGAAAAATGACCATATGCCATATCTCTAGGAGCAAAAATACAATTGTTTGCATACTTTGTGTGTGTGTGTATGTGTGCAGCTAAGGCTCCAAAAAAGATAATGAAGATAAAAATTAAATCTTGAACCAAACAACAAATTTTTATTGCAAAGCATTTTGGTGACTCTATTTAAGATTTATTTCAATAGGAAACACATTTTGATCACTTTGTAGGCATGAAAACAGACTCTGTATTAAAAATTGTAACATTAATATGTTTTTGACATTCTCATCACTAAATGTGCATAAACATCTTGTTATTTAAGAAAAACGGCCATGCTTTAGTGCAGTAGAAGATAACTTGGGAGCAAATAACTTTGTAGTTATGTATTATGGTATTAAGACTTATCTGAGTTGCTCTCCACACTTGTTATACTATTTGTCATAGATTGATGAGATTGTCCTTTAAGTGGCCTCTGCATTGGGACTGCAATGAACTAGTGACTTGACTCTTAAAACCTAGCCTGATCTGTATTGTTTTGGGGGTTATTTTGTTTACATTCTGCCTTGGATAGGTGAGTTCATGTAGATTGTCTGGGTACCAACATGCCTTTTTTTTTTTTTTTTTTTTTTAACAGGCTATGTCTATTAAACTCTTATTAGCTTCAAAAATATTCCTTTGGGTCAAACAAGACTCTGAAAAAAACAAGACCAGAATGTTTCCACTACTTTAATTGTGCTACTTCATAAATAGACCTAAAAGCTAAGGTCACAATCATTGTCATAAATGTTTTGTTCCCATACGTGTAGACCCAACCAGATTCAGGAATGAAGCTAAGAAATTAGTCATCTAGGAGAAATATCTCATGAAATAGGTCAGGATGTATTCCTAATGCCAAATCATAGGTTAGAACGTTTAGGATATAGAGTAAATGGAACGTGTGAAAGAAAATTAAATACTCTTTTTTACAGTGAACAACTCTGATGCAAATTCCTCTAAATTCTGATGCAAGCTCCTCTAAAACACAGAACACACAGCTGAGAAGGGCAATATGGTTTAATGGACTAGATATCCATTAGGTTCTAAGCCCCAGCATTACTGTTTATTCACTGTATCAACTGAGGGAAATTACTTAACCTTTCTGAGTCTCAGAATCCTCTTCTTTAAAATAGAAATGTATGTATAATGTCTAACTTATGGAGTTGTTGGGTCTACATATGTGAAAACGTTTGTGAAAGTACAGCAGACTATCTGAAGAAAAATGATTATTATCACTCCCAAGATGTTCTAAACGAGTAGACTAGAAGAATTGCTATAACTCGCTTTATTCTGCCATTTCTTCTTTTTTTAACTGCAATTCCGATACTTTTATTTGTCTATCTTACTATTTTTCTACTTTCATTTCATTTCATTTTTCTGCTCAGTCTGCCCAATTCAATCTCTGAGCATTCTTTTTAATTCTCAGTGTCAAAAAGAGTCAAATCCATTACTATTAAAGGTTCAATTTCTTTTGTAGTATGAAAATTAGACAGCTACTGCCCGGAGCTCAAAAATCTTTTTTTATTAAAGAGGGAGCTTTTGGTTGCATGTTATTTGTTGTAATGGTATTTGACCTGTATATCAATTAATTGTGCAACAAATTTATATTATAAAAGCATTTGGGGGAAATGAATGGTTATTGTGTATGATAACCATGTCATAGAATTGGACGTGAAAGAAAGAATTGATTTAAATCACCAGAGCTTATTTTCATACCCTTGAAAGTAGTAAGTAGTAAAGAGATTGAAACAGTCTCCTAATTCCTTACAGTACAGTTTTAAAAAGCCATGATAACTTGAACCAACCATATACAGTTACAAAAACATTTTTGCTACAGACATAGAGATAGCCTATGACTTTAGTGTTTTTTAGCAGGAGATTTAAGGGGAAAAATGTTTTATTCATGCTTATATTCTTGGTATTTGCTTGTGGAATTCTTCAAAAATAGTCCACAGAACTAAATTACCCTTTGTGTGCCTATAATTTGGAGCAAGGCTTTTACAGATAAGGTTATACATTGGTGGCAGATAGGGTTACATATTGGAGGCTTAACCTTGCTATAAAATGACCAACTATAGCAAAGAAATCTATGTAAGTCCAAATTCTCACAGGTCTTTTCTAAAGTATTTTGTCAGTGAAGTTACCAAAAGTTGATTATGTCATAACTACATTTCTCTGTAACGCAGTCCTGTAACCTGAACTACGAAGTCGAAGCTGGAATCTGATGGACATTACTAACTTGGCCTCTTCAGAGTTGTACAGGAACATCGACAGCAGTAAACGACTGCACCCAACCTAGATACTGCTTACTAGAGTTGTCTGTGTAGAAAATAGCTGTATTAAAAATCTCTGTAATAAATTAAGGACTCCTATTGGAAGCTACTGTTTTATTTCTAGGTCAGCGTGATCTTCCAATACATACACATGGCGGGTCCCATGACTCCTCTCCTTTAATCTTAGTTTCAGGGCTCTAGAATAGAATTTATATTTCACTAAGGCAGCCCATGGGACTCCCAAAAATTAATCTCCTATAATCTGCAGAGTCTGCATTTTAAAACATACTATTTTAAATAGCTCCAAGTTTAACTGTAATTATATAGTTGAGTACAGATAAGGATTTTGTTTTTGAAATTCCTAAAAGTGTCACTTTACAGGATGCCAGATTGAGGCGCGCCCACTCTTAGCACAACATAAAAGCTCACTGAAGCTGGAAGGGTTAAAATCAAATTTCCATACCCCCATGTAAACTCCTGTAGGGTGGGGGCCAGGGGAAGCCTTAGTAAAAAGATCTCTATCACAAAATGTTATAATCCTAAACCTTTTTCTTTTTTTTCTGGATGGAGTCTTGCTCTGTCGCTTAGGCTGGAGTGCAGTGGCACAATCTCAGCTGACTGTAACCTCCGCTTCCTGGGTTCAAGCAATTCTCCTTTCTCAGCCTCCCAAATAGCTGGGATTACAGGTGCCCAGTACCGTGTCCAGTTAATTTTTGTATCTTTGGTAGAGATGGGATTTGACCATGTTGGCCTGGCAGGTCTGGAACACCTACCTCATGTGATCTGCCTGCCTCGGCCTCCCAAAGTGATGGGATTACAGGCATCAGCCACCGTGCCCAGCCATAATCCTAAATCTTACATAAATGTAGTATTTTTATTGGGGCTTTTTTTGGAAAAACGTGGATTTGCTTTCTTTTGCTGATAGGCTCTTATTTATTCAATTCTTGATAACTCCAGTTACTTAGAAAAGTACACTCCTGAAATAAATTGGATCATACTGTGAAAGTAGCTTATTGCTAAATATTTCAATTCCTACTTTCCAAAAAGAAGTACCTGGGTCTCATGGTGCAGTTCAAGAAGCCATAATGATGGAACGATGCTAATCAGATATAAAAATATGGCTGGTGAAAACCTGTGAAAAGAGAGAAGAAAAAAATAATTTCGCTATTTTAAACTAACTTTTCAAAAACAAAAATTTAAGAGGAAGAAAGAAAAATGCACATACTCTGACTACACTGAGTCAAATCTTTTTTATCTCAAGTATTTATTTCAATGAAGAAAAAAGCATTATGTGATTTCTGCCATATGGATTATAAAGAAACAAAGTAACTGTAAAAGGCACTAGCAGCTGTCATTCTCACTGAATTTCTAATCCAATTAATAGACACTAATTTCGATATGGTTTAATGGGACACTGCCAATTAGTTTCAGGCACAACACTGGATATTTTGTATTTAATATGTTTTACAAAAAGCAAATACAGCAGTAGTAAATCTTGGATTCATTAGAAATTACAATTTCAAGATTCGGCTACATTTTTCAAAATTAACCAATCACATGGTGCTGGAACACAAAAATCAGATGATAAGGACTAGGAATGAGAGTAATCCATTGGCTTTGTGTGCGGTTTGCTAACCTATAAAATAAAAACACAAACAACCAACAGTGTAAGCCTTTGGTATTTTTTTTTAGGTTGTCTGTATTCACAATTTTCTGATTCAAAATTAAGAGAGGAATCTGAAGAGTGGACTTTTGTCATCCAACACACTCAGGTTCAAATGCCAGTTTTGCCATTGACCTCTCAGTTTGTTTCCTAATCCACAAAATGGGGACTGTCACTGTACCAGCCAACTCAGGCTGCCGTACAAAATACCATAGGCTATGTGGCTTAAACTAGGAGATGGGTCAGAGTGGTGGGAGAAACTATAGGGAAGGGAGCAGGGCTTCTGAAAGGTCAGAAGGCTCTGCAAAGCTTCTGGGAATAGCTGAAGGCAGCTGTTCTCTTACCCTGAGGAGTAGGTACAAGGGAGTGTAGGGGAATTCATCTTAAACAGGCTTGTTTACTTATGTTGCCCAGGAACTGGCCTTTGATCATCCTCACACCTGACTTCCCACTGACAGGGGGAACATTAATGTTAATTACCCGCAGACTGTGTTTGCTCCAGGCCTTCGGCATTACATCTGTACTGAACAAAAGCAAGCAACTCCAGCTCTTCCAGGCTGCTGCCTCTCTGGCCACCAGAGCCCGGTAGATCCCCTCGCTGCTCTTACACTGCATACCTGTGCCTGAGTACTCTTTTCATACGTCGCTCGGCCAGGGTCTGTGGGACGGACTCAGCATTAAACTATAGACATTAATTTTCTCATAGCTCTGGAGGCTGGAAGCCTGAGATTAAGGTACCAAAAGAGTAGGATTCTGGTGCGGGCTCACGACATTATCTTCTCCATGTGTTCTTAGATATCTGTCTCTTCCTCTTCTTATAACGCCTCCAGTTTTATCGGATTAGGACCCTACCTTTATAACCTCATTTAACCTTAATGACCAAATTAATCTCCAAATATTGTCACATTTGGGGTTGGGACTTCAATCTAGAAATCTGGAAAAGGACACAATTCAGCAGACACATTTACCTCCCAGGGTTTTTTATTTTACTTCCTGTAAAGCAGTGCCTGGCCGTGGTTGGCATTCAATGATAGGTAGTTAATCCTAGTTTTATTATGGGACAAGGTACGACATAAATGTGTGCTTAAAATTTTGAAATAAGAAAAATAATATACTTTCCAAATTGATTTCTTCATATTGGGGTGGTCACAGTGGCTCAGACCTGTAATCCCAGCACTTTGGGAGGTTGAGGTGGGTGGATCACTTGAGGTCAGAAGTTCAAGACCAGCCTGAGCAACATCGTGAAACCCTGTCTCTACTAAAAATACAAAAAATTAACAAGGCATGGTGGTATGCGCTGTAATTCCACCTATTCGGGTGGCTGAGGCAGGAGAACTGCTTGAACCCAGGAAGCAGAGGTTGCAGTGAGCTGAGATCAGCTACTGCACTCCAGCCTGGGCAAGAGCGAGACTCGGTCTCAAGAAAAAGCAAATAAACAAACAAAAAAAAACAAATTGAACTTTATTTTAGAGGACTCTTTCATTACAGAACATCTCAAAGTCAAAATTTTGTCAATATAATTTTATTTAAATGCTTTTAATACACAGCAAGTTTGAAATGACCTAGAAAATAGACATGCTAATTGCTCAACAAATAGAAGTATTTGAGATGAAATGTTACCCAAACTATGTTATTATAATTCAGGAGAGAAAGGTGAAATTAAAAGAGAACATTTAGAATGAATTTTTTTAAAGGCTATTAACCCTTTCGCTAATATCTTTTTTTTTTTCCTCAATTTGTAGAAAGAGAAAAAGGGCAAGAGAAAGAGAGGTCTTTTTAAAAATCAATATTTAATATAGATAGTCCCCCATCTTTGGTTTCCTGCAAAAAACAATTTTGAAACAAAAGGTTATGGGTCATGATATTATTAAAATCTAGAGGATGGTAAAGCTGTAGAGAGATATCAAAAGCCCATGTTCAGCATGCTCTTAAAAAAAAAAGAACAATTAACTTTTTGACTTCGCATATCAAAGGAAACATCAGGAGATAACATTTCCCTTATGAAATTGGGAAAGAAAGTCAATTCTAGTCAGAGGGACAGTTGAAATACGCAAATTTTTGTTTGGACACATCAAATGTTGGCTGGATTGCAATTTTGTTGAGTCTCTTGGGATTTATTTTGAGATTAACCGCCCCAAACCCCACAACAATAGTATAACAATAATCTAGGGAAAACCATAGCCTGAACATGTAATAGCTCTTGAAAGAGGTTAAAAATATAACAAAAAATACCCTTAATATCTTCTATGCATAAGATTTATTTCTATAATTGGAAAAAAGTACTATCCTATTTCAGCATATTTCCTATAAATGGGAAACTGCTTATATAAACAAACTTCAAGATTCAAGATGTTTTATGTTGCCTACAGTAGAAATCTAAACTCCAGAATCTGATATCCTAAGTCTTCCTTATCTGGTCCTATCTCCTCTTTCCCTTCCTATTCCCTAACCACATCCTGTCAAGCTGAGCCACGCAGTAGTTACAGCCTACTGTGTATTTTAAATAAAACAAACAAAATGTTTTGGAAAATTCCTCCCACTTCAATCCTCTTCGTTAGATTATTTGACCTAATGAAGAAAGGGAGTAAGAAAAAGGAATCATATCAAGGGCCCAAGAATTAATTATATTCAACTCAATTCTCAGCCTTGTTTAACTAACCGTGTGTCTCTGGTAAGAACAAAGTGCTCTCTGCTCTTTTAGTTTGGGTAATCTGAGGAGGGAGGTTCTGCAATGGTTTACAGCAAATATCTCCCAAAATTATGAAAGCTTATTTTGGAATGTCCTTCTCTTACACGTCTGTCCACCAATATTCTGCTTGTGTTTTACAGGCACAGCAGGAATCAATCTTAACCTGTATTTCTCTCGTGACCCAACATATGCTGTACTGTGCTATAGTTATGTGTACATAAGACTTTGTTTTCTTAATATAAGTTCCTAGAAGAAAGATCCTGGGTCTTATATATCTTTTTATCTCTTTCCTCTTCCCACTGGTTCATTTTCTCTTCTCTCCAGTCACAGTGCCTTACTAAGTCTTTAGTTAATGCTTATTAAGCAAATGCTTAAATACTTGAATGACTAAATTTATGAAGGAAGGAAGGAAGGACTGAGCAAATAAAGTGAATAGAGACTACTGATATCTACAAGAATCTTTCATTTCATGAGGTCTGGTATCAAGTAAGCTCTTTCAGCTGTGACCCTTGAATTATTACATGTTAGTATGAGCCAGTATAAATTTCAGAAACTTAGAAGACCCAAATTTGAATCCTGCCTCTTCCACACACTCATCTTTAGAAATTTACAACCTTCTCTGAAACTTAATGTCCTCATCTGTAAAATGGGGAAAATAATGCAGCTTAGAAGACCCAAATTTGAATCCTGCCTCTTCCACGCACTCATCTTTAGAAATTCACAACCTTCTCTGAAACTTAATGTCCTCACCTGTAAAATGGGGAAAATAATACCCATCTCATAGTGTGATTATGAGGATTAAATAAGACAATGTATGCCATGAGACTGACACCTTAGGTGCTCAGTAAATGTACTTGCTGTTTTCCCTAGACTCAGCTTCGAAAATTTACTCATGGCTACATATTTGGTATCTATGCTTACGAAGGATTCTTAGAAGACACCAGTTTAGAAGGCTGTTTCTTCATATAATTTATAATCACTTCTACTTTTAAACTATGATTCTCAAAACTAAGCCTGTATAAGGCCACACACAGTGGCTCATGCCTGTAATCCCAGCACTTTGGGAGGCCAAGGTGGACAGATCATTTGAACTCAGGTGTTCGAGACCAGCCTGGCCAATATGGTGAACCCCTGTCTCTACTAAAAATACAAAAATTAGCTGGGTGTGGGGGTGCACACCTGTAATTCCAGGAACTCAGGAGGTTGAGGCAGGAGAACTGCTTGAACCTGGGAGGTGGAGGTTGCCGTGAGCTAAGATCACGCCACTGCACTCCAGCCTGGGCAACTGAGCAAGACTCTGTCTCAGAAAAACAGAAAACAAAAACAACAACAACAAAAACTAAATCTAGATAAAACTCCTGAAATCAAAGGCCCTTTCTTTGTGCTGTTGAATACAAACATTATTATGCCTAACTTCACAGTCAATGTTGAGGCAATTAGTATCACACTGCCATGGTCTGCATGAAGTATTTGCCCCTCGTGACCTACAAGATGCTGCCCACTCAGGGCCCTGCCCCCCTCTTGGGCTCTGATGCTTGCCATTCTTCCAACTGTGTTAATATATCAGCGTTCTTCTTCCAGTCCTCAGGAAAAAAAAAAAAAAAGTGCTATCCTAACGGAAGCCCTCAACATGTATTTCTCTCTTTAGAAATACCCCCCTCTCCTACTTTTAACCTGATTATTTCCTCATAGTTCATATCAGTTATATGGAACTTCACAAAACTTTCCTTGTTCCCCAAGTCTAAATTAGCCCTCCCTGGTCACTTTTATGCCATAGATTTTCAAAATTTATAATTACATATGTGCATATGTATATGTGTGTGTATTTGATATCATTTAAGTGTTGACTCCAAGCAATTCTATACATTGCAAGCACCAAAACTGTGTCTGTCTGCTCATAATTGCAGTCATCCCTTAGTATCCAGGGGGACTGGTTCTAGAAACTCTGCAGGTAGCAAGCACTATGAATGCTCAACTTCTCTATATAAAATAGTGTCATATTTGCATATAAACTACGTACATCCTCCCTATACTTTAAAGCATCTCTACGTTACTTATAATACCTGCTATAGTTGTAAATGTTATGTAGATAATTGTCATACCGTATTGTTTTTCATTTATATTATGTTTTATTGTCACATTGCTGTATTTTATTGTGTTTTTTTCCCAAATACTGTTGATCTGCAGTTGGTTGAGTCTGCAAATGTAGAGCCCGCATATATGAAGGGCTGACTGTATCCTCTCAGCTCCTTCCAGAGTATCTGGCATGTGCTGAACTCGCCACAAACGTTTAGCAATTCGATAAGCCTCTGGTTGATTTACAGTTCCTGCTTTCTTGACACTCAGTTGCTGGTTTGACTAAAAAATTCTTCATGAAATATCATCATAAATTGATTTTTATTAGAAGTTTTACAGAAGAAAACTAATTTCATATGTTCTGCTCCTATGAAAGATTTCATATTTTAGCATGACATCATAGCCACTACTTATTATTTTGAGATTTTGCAGTATTCTTGATCATGTGTTGTCAGTGCAATTCATTTTTAGAACAAAGAAGGGTGTGAAGTTTAAAAATTAATAAACCAGGTTTTATTTTGGTCTTTGTCTTGATGGCATTAGGAGTAAGGAGATGTGGAGTACCTTGTGTGAAGACTAACACCATGGAAAGTTCTGGCCAACTCACAAATCATTTATATCAGGTTTCTGGATAATTGTTTATAGACATACAATATGTTGGGCTGATAAAAAGCTGATAAGTATATGATTCAATGACTAAGATATGTCCAAGTGAAAAATTTTTACAAATGGACAATGCCCTATTACCAGTGAGCTATCTCCCTTAGAAATCCAGATTTATTATAATCCCAATTACCTGTCAGAATAACAAAGTTGTTCAACAAGAATTCTTTAATGCCAAATTACTTTGCTCTGCTATTTTTTCTAAATAAAATCCTCCTAAAAATATTCTTTCTTTTTCATGAGGTTGTGCTTTTCTGTTTTAATTCCATAGCTCTTAGTCTACCTACCAATTATCTCCTAAATACACACAAACAGAAGCACCATCTCAAATGATTTTTTTCTTTATATATTTATTTGTTTATTTAAAAATTTATTTGTTTTGTTTTATTTGTTTATGAAATATATATATATATACATATATATATATGTGTGTGTGTGTGTTTTGCTAAATGTTAGACACTGCTATGAGCTCTTTAAAGGCTTCACTCATTGTTTTTGTCAGTTCATTTCATCCAAAAGTAAAATATTATTTACCATACAAAATTGTCATTTCAACAAATTATAATGTTTTTTACAAAATGACCTGTCATGACATTTAGCAATTTAGCCCTGCAATGGATTTTATTTACTTAGACTCACCCATTAGTCTAGAATTAGGATTCCATTTTCCTCTTTCTAAAGATGACAATTATCGATGTTTTCTTATTGAAAAAAATAACATTCATTCATTTGTATAAACAAACAACAATATAAATAAGCCTATGGAAGAAAAATTAACCATATCACTACCCTGTTTAGTTTTTCTCTGTCTTCTGATCATATGCATATATCTGAAAATGGATAATATTTAAGTGAAGCAAAAATAGTATTCAAAATGTACTTCAACTGAATCCAGCTTTTATTTGTATTTCATTTCTCAGTATTTTCTCCTCTACTGAAACAGAGTGAAGTTGTAAGAATACTAGAGCTGAGTTTCAAAGTTTCATGTTAAATAAGATTTTGCATGTCATGGCGTCAGTAAAATTTCTGGAGCACTTTATAATAGTGGGTTTATTTTCATGGAAATCAACAAACTAGGTTATGATATTCTTTTGTAATTCCCTAAACCTATCTAACAGTGCAAGGATTGTCTGTCCTCCTTACATATATAATCACTTCTCTAATGGGCCTTAACATGTACAATTCTAGGCTGCTCAGCAAGGGCTTTCTGTTAGTGTGCAAGAAGAATATGATGACCAACATAATAGCCTCAGTATTTCCTCTATCTTTCTGCAACTCCTCAAAGTGAACCCAATGCTTTTTCAGAACACAAAGGCTCTGAACACCTGGGAAGTCACCAGTGTGAACCCCGCCACCACCCATTAAGCTTCTTAACTAGCATGTCCCTCACCACCACCTCCCTTCCCAAAGCCTTTTGCATGTGCCTGTCCCCTGGCAAGAGAGTCACAACTAAATGGCCAAGAGCTAATGACAATTCCCCCCCAACATGGAAAATTGAATATAAATGAAAATGCTTTGAAAGGTGCCACAATCAGTTGATAGGTTTGTTTTTTCAGTGATCTTAAGGACGACCAGACAAATAATGACAGAAGTAACAAGGAGGAACTTCAAACAGGTTGAGATGAAATCATTGCAATGAAATCATTCTTTGTATTTTCAAAGTCCTTGAAGATTGTCTACATTTAGGTTTTGTAAAGAGGAAATACTACTGAATGTGACTCTTAATTGTAACTGTCATTGTTTGTTGTTGCAATTTTTAAAAAAATAGTCACATTCTCAAATTATGATACAAACTTAGAGCAAAATTGTACCCCATATACCTCATTCAATCTAAAATTTTCCAAGCAAGCACAAGCTTTATTACAACTGAAGTTGTTCACAGTCACACTTCAGCAATATGTTTTGCTATTACTAAACTAGTTATACTAACAAAATATGAATCCATTTGAGGATCTACACACTATCTTTCTCATAGAATATTTCAGAAGAAGATAAAATCATGGCATCCTCCTAAATGAACTGTTCCAATTGAAATCCTAACTATCGCCATCATGCTGTTCTTTCAACCTGAAAAGCACATTTCTCTTTTCTGCGCTCATAACCACCAGTATCTCAGAAATCATTTACCTCTGAAATGTTCCTTGTCAACAAGCCTACCTTACTGATTGTATCTTGATTTTGCAGGCTTTCCAAACTCTTGGGCTTAATTTGTGAAAAATTACTTGGTTCTCTAAATGTTATTTTATACTGTTCTCATATGAGTATACATATTTTCTATTTTGTATATAAAACCACCACCACAGCATCTAGTACAATAAATGCTTATTTGATGAACAAATGAACTTATATTACTGCTGACTAAAAGAACTTCAATACTTGCTGAGAAACTAAAAGGCATTATAATTATTATTTATATAAGGCTTTAGTTTATTTCATTCTAAAGACAGTAGTACTTATTTCTGTTCTGTAAAGGAGATTGGTTCTTTAAGACAAAAGTTAAAATAGTCTAGAATTTTTCCCCCTTTTCTTCCTTTTACATCCTGTTTTGGTTTTACAAGAATGTTTGCTTATGCAAGAGTGTATCTGAGCCAGATACTCTAATATGTAGTGTGGATTTTCCTATATTATGTTCTAAGCAAAATCATGCCAGTCCTCCTTGAGCTGGTCACTTGAGATTTACCTACACAACAAAAGAAAGAAAGAAAAGAAAGAAAGAGAAAGAAAGAAAGAAAGAAAGAAAGAAAGAAAGAAAGAAAGAAAGAGAAAGAAAGAAAGAGAGAGAGAGAAAGAAAGGGAGAAAGAGAGAAAGAAAGAGAGAGAGAAAGAGAGAAAGAAAGAGAGAGAGAAAGAGAAAGAAGGAAGGAAGGAAGGAAGGAAGGAAGGAAGGAAGGAAGGAGAGAGAGAGAAAGAAAGAAAGAAAGAGAGAGAAAGAAAGAAAAGGAAAGAAAGAAAGAAAGAAAGAAAAGAAAGAAAGAAAGAAAGAAAGAAAGAA